>NC_059211.1:29836357-30140107 GCF_020615455.1 Coregonus clupeaformis
GCATTCTGGGATGAATGATAATGAGGCCCCTCCCAAGTCTTTTTCACTCAGAGATAACAGAAATGAACTCAACAAGGTTGAGTAACAACACCACCACACGGTGTTGCTTCCACTGTGATTCAAATAACACTTCATTTATTCACCGCATGTGGTGTCAATTTCAATCCCACTGGTGTTAACCCCACTAGAATCAACACTCTGATATAACATCATTTATCCCCACTAGAATCAACAGTCAGATATAACATAACCCTACTAGAATCAACACTCAGATATAACATCATTTATCCCCACTAGAATCAACACTCAGATATAACATAACCCTACTAGAATCAACACTCAGATATAACATAATCCCACTAGATATAAAACTCACAACACTTTTTACCTTAACACAGAGATGTTAACACTTGGAAATGTGCTGTGTAGGAGATTATATATTAATGATAGTAGGCCTACACAAGCTCTTACCATGTACAGCATGTAGGCCTACAACATTAACACAGAACTCATCTCTGACACTGATACCGCTCTTAAATATGAGTAGCCTAAGCCACGCAGGTGTACAGATATCACTATTTTATGACCAGGCCTAGTACCACCACAGGTGGCTGGTGGTACCTTAATTGGGCAGGACGGGCTAATTGTAATTGCTGGAACAAAATGAATGGAATGGTATCAAACACATCAAACACGTGGTTTCCATGAGTTTGATACCATTCCATTCACACCATCCCAGCCAATGTTATGCGCCATCCTCCTCTCGCCAACCTCCTGTGAGTGCCACACATTAACATCCATCGCACAGTTTGAACAAACACCAGCTCTCTCTGACTGCAGCTTCTCAGCTCAGTCCCCCATCCCTCCACTCCTTCTTCAAGTGTGACATGACATCATTGAATTCAAATTTGAAAGCGCCCAAATCCTGTGGTCACGGAGGGAGGAAGTTTTGAGAGAAAATAAAACGATTCAATACAGCATCAGCACGGTCACCTCGTCTAGGCTACACAATGCAAAACCTTTGGCTAGTTTGAGCTACAAGTCAGTCATCCACATGCACAGCACAAAATATAGAGGGGAGCGCATTGCCAATAACCCCTGGTCACCTCGCCTGTTGTAGGGTGCAGATGCTACAGAGGTTTTGTATCATTTCTGCCAGTAGTTTTGAAAGTAGCGTTCACAAGCCAAAAAGGGTTCCCTGAAAATTGTGCACAATTGTAATAAAATAAATAAAAATCGAATTCGTACAATATGATACGAATTTGTAAGTGCTTAAGATCCCATTCAATATCTTTAAGAAAATGTCAGCACATCTGATAATCCTGATGTCACAGCCTACCGCAGTGGTTCCCATTATGTTTCGGTTACTCTACCACCAACTGAATTTAGCTCTGCCCAGAGTACCCCTGAAGTACCCCCTCATATGAATTTTACCAGTAAGCCTATGGTCTAATGAGTCTTCTCAAGTACCTACCCCCCTGTGGATAGAGAAAGTACCCCCAGGGGTCCTAGTACCCCTGGTTGGGAACCACGGTTCTACTGCACTCTGCTGCTCCCAGTGCTCTCTCAGCGCAGAGCGTGCAACGGGAGAGAGACTCTAATCACAGGCACACACACACACACAGCAGCAATGGATGGCTGTCTGAACAGTCCAAATGCACGCCCTTGAGGAGCGGATTTGACTGGTTCATTCAAGTCCAGCAGCCTTTGGAGGATCTTTTTCAGCCCGTGACTGTCCTCTCCTATATTGGCGACAAACCCGGAAACAGGTGAGCTATGAATTCACCCGCCAAGAATGTTAAAACACCCTGCCACACGTTACAGCATGACATTTGCTTCTGAAGCATTTCTGAAGCATCTTTATAGCCTCCTAGGCTTTAGCTCAGTTGGATGGTTCAGTTGCATGGCTCTTGCAATGCTAGGATAGTGGGTTTGATTCCCAGGATCACCTATACGTAGAAAAATGTATGCACGCATGACAGATAAAAGTGTTTACTAAATGGCATACATTATATTATCAAGGGAAAATGAAGGTTTAATTTCACCTTATTGTGTCCTAAGAGTTCTTCTCCTTTTTGTTTTACCAGGCCATGCTCTGGACAATGTTCAAATTCTGTCCAATGTCCTTATAAAACGCATTCGGAAAGTATTCAGACCCCTTAACTTTTTCCACATTTTGTTACATTACAGCCTTATTCTAAAATGGATGAAATAAAAGCATTTCCTCATCAATCTACACACAATAACCCATAATGACAAGGCGAAAACAGGTTTTTATAATTTTTTGCAAATTTATAAAAAATAAAAAACAGAAATACCTTATTTACATAAGTATTCAGACCCTTTGCTATAAGACTCCAAATTGAGCTCAGGTGCATCCTGTTTCCATTGATCATCCTTGAGATGTTTCTACAACTTGATTGGGGTCCACCTGTGGTAAATTTAATTTATTGGAAAGGCACAAACCTGTCTATATTAGGTCCCACAGATGACAGTGCATGTCAGAGCAAAAACCAAGCCATGAGGTTGAAGGAATTGTCAGTAGAGCTCCGAGACAGGATTGTGTCGAGGCACAGATCTGGGGAAGGGTCCAAAACATTTCTGCAGCATTGAAGGTCCCCAAGAACACAGTGGCCTCCATCATTCTTAAATGGAAGAAGTTTGGAACCACCAAGACTCTTCCTAGAGTTGGCTGCCCGCCAAACTGAGCAATCGGGGGAGAAGCACCTGGGTCAGGGAGGTGACAAAGAACCCGATGGTCACTCGGACAGAGCTATAGAGTTTCTCTGTGGAGATAGGAGAAACTTCCAGGAGGACAACCATCTCTGCAGCACTCCACCAATCAGGCCTTTATGGTAGAGTGGCCATATGGAAGCCACTCCTCAGTAAAAGGCACATGACAGCCCGCTTGGAGTTTGCCAAAAGACACCTAAAGGACTCTCAGACCATGAGAAACAAGATTCTCTGGTCTGATGAAACCAAGATTGAACTCTTTGGCCTCCATGCTAAGTGTCACGTCTGGAGGAAACCTGGCACCATCCCTACGGTGAAGCATGGTGGTGGCAGCATCATGCTGTGGGGATGTTTTTCAGTGGCAGAGACTGGGAGACTAGTCAGGATCGATGGAAATATGATAGGTGCAAAGTACAGAGAGATACTTGATGAAAACCTGCTCCAGAGTGCTCAGGACCTCAGACTGGGGCGAAGGTTCACCTTCCAACAGAACAATGACCCTAAGCACACAGCCAAGATAACACAGGAGTGGCTTCGGGACAAGTCTCTGAATGTCCTTGAGTGGCCCAGCCCGAGCCCGGACTTGAACCCGACCGATCATCTCTAGAGAGACCTAAAAATAGCTGTGCAGCAATGCTCCCCATCCAACCTGCAGAGCTTGAGAGGATCTGCAGAGAAGAATGGGAGAATCAAATCAAATTAAATAAAATGTTATTTGTCACATGCGCCGAATACAACAGGTGTAGACCTTACAGTGAAATGCTTACTTACAAGCCCTTAACCAACACTGCAGTTTTAAAATAAGTGTTAAGAAAGTATTTACTAAATAAACTGAAGTAAAAAATAAAATAAATAATAATAATAATTAAAGAGCAACAATAAAATAACAGTAACGAGGCTACAGTTAATGTCGGAAATTTACATACACCTTAGCAAAATACATTTAAACTCAGTTTTTCACAATTCCTGACATTTAATCCTAGTACAAATTCCCTGTCTTAGGTCAGTTAGGATCACCACTTTATTTTAAGAATGTGAAATGTCAGAATAATAGTAGAGAGAATTATTTATTTCAGCTTTTATTTCTTTCATCACATTCCCAGTGGGTCAGAAGTTTACATACAGTGGGGGAAAAAAGTATTTAGTCAGCCACCAATTGTGCAAGTTCTCCCACTTAAAAAGATGAGAGAGGCCTGTAATTTTCATCATAGTTACACGTCAACTATGACAGACAAAATGAGAATATTTTTTCCAGAAAATCACATTGTAGGATATTTAATGAATTTATTTGCAAATTATGGTGGAAAATAAGTATTTGGTCAATAACTAAAGTTTCTCAATCTTTGTTATATACCCTTTGTTGGCAATGACACAGGTCAAACGTTTTCTGTAAGTCTTCACAAGGTTTTCACACACTGTTGCTGGTATTTTGGCCCATTCCTCCATGCAGATCTCCTCTAGAGCAGTGATGTTTTGGGGCTGTCGCTGGGCAACACGGACTTTCAACTCCCTCCAAAGATTTTCTATGGGGTTGAGATCTGGAGACTGGCTAGGCCACTCCAGGACCTTGAAATGCTTCTTACGAAGCCACTCCTTCGTTGCCCGGGCGGTGTGTTTGGGATCATTGTCATGCTGAAAGACCCAGCCACGTTTCATCTTCAATGCCCTTGCTGATGGAAGGAGGTTTTCACTCAAAATCTCACGATACATGGCCCCCATTCATTCTTTCCTTTACACGGATCAGTCGTCCTGGTCCCTTTGCAGAAAAACAGCCCCATGCTTCACAGTAGGTATGGTGTTCTTTGGATGCAACTCAGCATTCTTTGTCCTCCAAACACGACGAGTTGAGTTTTTACCAAAAAGTTATATTTTGGTTTCATCTGACCATATGACATTCTCCCAATCCTCTTCTGGATCATCCAAATGCACTCTAGCAAACTTCAGACGGGCCTGGACATGTACTGGCTTAATCAGGGGGACACGTCTGGCACTGCAGGATTTGAGTCCCTGGCGGCGTAGTGTGTTACTGATGGTAGGCTTTGTTACTTTGGTCCCAGCTCTCTGCAGGTCATTCACTAGGTCCCCCCGTAAGGTTCTGGGATTTTTGCTCACCGTTCTTGTGATCATTTTGACCCCACGGGGTGAGATCTTGCGTGGAGCCCCAGATCAAGGGAGATTATCAGTGGTCTTGTATGTCTTCCATTTCCTAATAATTGCTCCCACGGTTGTTTCTTCAACCAAGCTGCTTACCTATTGCAGATTCAGTCTTCCCAGCCTGGTGCAGGTCTACAATTTTGTTTCTGGTGTCCTTTGACAGCTCTTTGGTCTTGGCCATAGTGGAGTTTGGAGTGTGACTGTTTGAGGTTGTGGACAGGTGTCTTTTATACTGATAACAAGTTCAAACAGGTGCCATTAATACAGGTAACGAGTGGAGGACAGAGGAGCCTCTTAAAGAAGAAGTTACAGGTCTGTGAGAGCCAGAAATGTTGCTTGTTTGTAGGTGACCAAATACTTATTTTCCACCATAATTTGCAAATAAATTCATTAAAAATCCTACAATGTGATTTTCTGGAAAACATTTTCTCAATTTGTCTGTCATAGTTGACGTGTACCTATGATGAAAATTACAGGCCTCTCTCATCTTTTTAAGTGGGAGAACTTGCACAATTGGTGGCTGACTAAATACTTTTTTCCCCCACTGTAGATACGTTTGTACCTGTTTCCTCCAGCATCTTCACAAGGTCCTTTGCTGTTGTTCTGGGATTGATTTGCACTTTTCGCTCCAAAGTACGTTCATCTCTAGGAGACAGAGCGCGTTGCCTTCCTGAGTGGTATGACGGCTGCGTGGTCCCATGGTGTTTATACCTAAGTTCTATTGTTTGTACAGATGAACGTGGTAACTTCAGGCGTTTGGAAATTGCTCCCATCAATGAACCAGACTTGTGGAGGTCTACAATTTATTTTCTGAGGTCTTGGCTGATTTTTTTTGATTTTCCCATGATGTCAAGCAAAGAGACACTGAGTTTGAAGGTTGGCCTTGAAATACATCCACAGGTACACCTCCAATTGACTCAAATTATGTAAATTAGCCTATCAGAAGCTTCTAAAGCCATTACATCATTTTCTGGAATTTTCCAAGCTGTTTAAAGGCACAGTCAACTTAGTGTATGTACACTTCTGACCCACTGGAATTGTGATACAGTGAATTATAAGTGAAATAATCTGTCTGTAAACAATTGTTGGAAAAATTACTTGTGTCATGCACAAAGTAGATGTCCTAACCGACTTGCCAAAACTATAGTTTGTTAACAAGAAATTTGTGGAGTGGTTGAAAAACGAGTTTGAATGACTCCAACCTAAGTGTATGTAAACTTCCGACTTCAACTGTATATACAGGGGTTACTGGTACAGAGTCAATGTGCGGGGGCACAGGTTAGTCGAGGTAATTGAGGTAATATGTACAAGTAGGTAGATGTAAAGTGACTATGCATCGATAATTAACAGGGGGGGTGGTCAATGCAAATAGTCTGGGTAGCCATTTGATTTGCTGTTCAGGAGTCTTATGGCTTGGGGGTGGAAGCTGTTAAGAAGCCTTTTGGACCTAGACTTGGCGCTCCGGTACCATTTGCCGTGCGGTAGCAGAGAGAACAGTCTATGACTAGGGTGGCTGGAGTCTTTGACAATTTTTAGGGCCTTCCTCTGACACAGCATGGTATAGAGGTCCTGGATGGCAGGAAGCTTTGCCCCAGTGATGTACTGGGCCGTACGCACTACCCTCTGTATTGCCTTTCGGTCGGAGCAGTTTGTGTGTGCCATACCAGGCTGTGATGCAACCAGTCAGGATGCTCTCGATGGTGCAGCTGTAGAACCTTTTGAGGATCTGAGGACCCATGCCAAATCTTTTCATTCTCCTGAGGGGGAATAGGCATTGTCGTGCCCTCTTCAGGACTGTCTTGGTGTGTTTGGACCATGTTAGTTCGTTGGTACTTGAACTTGAAGGAACTTGAAGCTCTCATGTATGTGTGTGAATTTAAAGATCTGACTATAATCCATCTCTGCTCTCATTCAGGGGCAGCAGGCATACAGAGACCCCCAGTGAATTAACAAACACACACACACATGCTCTCAATGACACTGAAGCTTAGTGCTGTACTGAATGGAGCAGTGTCAGAGGGTGTCATCCATATTCACTGGTACTGTACATGAATGCAATCAACATTTTCAGTCTCCATTCTCGTTCTGTTTTGTATACACTCATGCTTCATCATCATCATGTTACGGGATGAACATTCCATTCTCCTCTTAACCACAGACCCTTTCTGGCACTAATCTGCAGTACTGCTGTGACATCATGAACTTGAGCCAAGCATAATTGCAATATTCAATATTCGCTGAGTTTCAATCATCCGAACATCTGCAATCCTTATCCTCCTGACGTTTGGTGTGCATCATTGTATGCATCAGTCCACTCCATTTCCCAACAGTGACTTCCATCATCATAATTCCAGACATACAGATGTCACTGTGGCTCAGTGACTGCCATACATCCCCCAATAGCTTTTGCAGTCAGCCAGGTAGAATGAAAAATATGCATTGTGATGTTTCCAACAGGTGTGTGTGTGTGTGTGTGTGTGTGTGTGTGTGTGTGTGTGTGTGTGTGTGTGTGTGTGTGTGTGTGTGTGTGAGTGTGTGTGTATGTATGTATGTATGTGAGTAAAAGCGAGAGAGAGAGTGAGATTGAGAGAGCATTTGTTGTGTGTGTGTGTGTGTGGTGAGTTTATTAGGTACACAAAAATGGTTCGCTCCTACAGACAGTGAGTCAGGTGGTCGTGGCTTGCTATATACAGTGAGGGAAAAAAGTATTTGATCCCCTGCTGATTTTGTACGTTTGCCCACTGACAAAGAAATGATCAGTCTATAATTTTAATGGTAGGTTTATTTGAACAGTGAGAGACAGAATAACAACAAAAAAATCCAGAAAAACGCATGTCAAAAATTTTATAAATTGATTTGCATTTTAATGAGGGAAATAAGTATTTGACCCCCTCTCAATCAGAAAGATTTCTGGCTCCCAGGTGTCTTTTATACAGGTAACGAGCTGAGATTAGGAGCACACTCTTAAAGGGAGTGCTCCTAATCTCAGTTTGTTACCTGTATAAAAGACACCTGTCCACAGAAGCAATCAATCAATCAGATTCCAAACTCTCCACCATGGCCAAGACCAAAGAGCTCTCCAAGGATGTCAGGGACAAGATTGTAGACCTACACAAGGCTGGAATGGGCTACAAGACCATCGTCAAGCAGCTTGGTGAGAAGGTGACAACAGTTGGTGCGATTATTCACAAATGGAAGAAACACAAAATAACTGTCAATCTCCCTCGGCCTGGGGCTCCATGCAAGATCTCTCCTCGTGGAGTTGCAATGATCATGAGAACGGTGAGGAATCAGCCCAGAACTACACGGGAGGATCTTGTCAATGATCTCAAGGCAGCTGGGACCATAGTCACCAAGAAAACAATTGGTAACACACTACGCCGTGAAGGACTGAAATCCTGCAGCGCCCGCAAGGTCCCCCTGCTCAAGAAAGCACATATACAGGCCCGTCTGAAGTTTGCCAATGAACATCTGAATGATTCAGAGGAGAACTGGGTGAAAGTGTTGTGGTCAGTTGAGACCAAAATCGAGCTCTTTGGCATCAACTCAACTCGCCGTGTTTGGAGGAGGAGGAATGCTGCCTATGACCCCAAGAACACCATCCTCACCGTCAAACATGGAGGTGGAAACATTATGCTTTGGGGGTGTTTTTCTGCTAAGGGGACAGGACAACTTCACCGCATCTAAGGGACGATGGACGGGGCCATTTACCGTCAAATCTTGGGGGAGAACCTCCTTCCCTCAGCCAGGGCATTGAAAATGGGTCGTGGATGGGTATTCCAGCATGACAATGGCCCAAAACACACGGCCAAGGCAACAAAGGAGTGGCTCAAGAAGAAGCACATTAAGGTCCTGGAGTAGCCAGTCTCCAGATCTTAATCCCATAGAAAATCTGTGGAGGGAGCTGAAGGTTCGAGTTGCCAAACGTCAGCCTCGAAACCTTAATGACTTGGAGAAGATCTGCAAAGGGGAGTGGGACAAAATCCCTCCTGAGATGTGTGCAAACCTGGTGGCCAACTACAAGAAACGTCTGACCTCTGATTGCCAACAAGGGTTTGCCACCAAGTACTAAGTTATGTTTTGCAGAGGGGTCAAATACTTATTTCCCTCATTAAAATGCAAATCAATTTATAACATTTTTGACATGCGTTTTTCTGGATTTTTTTGTTGTCATTCTGTCTCTCACTGTTCAAATAAACCTATCATTAAAATTATAGACTGATCATGTCTTTGTCAGTGGGCAAACGTACAAAATCAGCAGGGGATCAAATACTTGTTTCCCTCACTGTAAAGCAGGCAGACAGGCATCGAGGCATTCAGTTATTGTTCGATTTAACATTAGAATGGGCAAAACCAGTGACCTAAGCAACTTTGAGCGTGGTATGATCGGCGGTGCCAGGCACGCCGGTTCCAGTATCTTAGAAATGGCCGCCTTCCTGAGCTTTTCACGGATGACAGTGTCTAGGATTTGCCGAGAATGGTGCAACAAACAAAAAACATCCATTCAGTGGCAGTCCTGTGGGCGAAAAAAGCTCATTTATGAGAGGTTGAAGGAGAATGTCAAGAATCGTGGAAGCTAACAGGCGGGCCACAAACAGGTAAATAACGGCACAGTACAACAGTGATGTTCAGAACGGCATCTCGGAATGCACAACTCGTAAGGTCCTTGTCACGGATGGGCTATTGCAACAGATGACCACACTGGATTCCACTCCTATCAGCTAAAAACAAGAAGAAGCGGCTCCAGTGGGCACGCGATCATGAACACTGGACAATTGAGGAGTAGAAAAACATTGCCTGGTCTTGTTGCGACATGCTGATGGCAGAGTCAGGATTTGGCGTAAGTAGCATGAGTCCATGGCCCCATCCTGCCTGGTGTGGGGAATGGTGCCTTGATACCAATTGAGTAACGCTTCCATGCCCTGAAATATTCAGGGTGTTCTGGAGGCAAAGGAGGGTCCGACCCGGTACTAGATGCCACTGAGTGTATATCTGTGTTTGTGTGTGTGTCACATCGCAGGACAGTTATTTCATTATGAAGAAGTTTTATAGAGGAATTATAATAGGACATTAGGCTGAGGCTGTGTCAAGCGGTGGTGGGGTCCATCAGCTCCCATCAGGTCAATAGGTTGAGAATCGTGGAAACTAACAGGCGGGCCACAAACAGGTAAATAACGGCACAGTACAACAGTGATGTTCAGAACGGCATCTTGGAATGTACAACTCGTAAGGTCCTTGCACGCACACATACACACACACACACACACACACACAGACACACACACACCACACACCACACACCACACACACACACATTATTAACTAAGTATTGGTCCTCCAGATACACTTAGGTTAGAGTCATTCAAACTCGTTTTTCAACCACTCCACAAATTTCTTGTTAACAAACTATAGTTTTGGCAAGTCGGTTAGGACATCTACTTTGTGCATGATTATTTCACTAATAATTCACTGTATCACAATTCCAGTGGGTCAGAGGTTTACATACACTAAGTTGACTGTGCCTTTAAACAGCTTGGAAAATTCCAGAAAATGATGTCATGACTTTAGAAGCTTCTGATAGGCTAATTGACATCATTTGAGTCAATTGGAGGTGTACCTGTGGATGTATTTCAAGGCCAACCTTCAAACTCAGTGCCTCTTTGCTTGACATCATGGGAAAATCAAAAGAAATCAGCCAAGACCTCAAAAAGAAATTTGTAGACCTCCACAAGTCTGGTTCATCCTTGGGAGCAATTTCCAAATGCCTGAAGGTACCACGTTCATCTGTACAAACAATAGTACTTAAGTATAAACACTGTGGGACCACGCAGCCGTCATACTGCTCAGGAAGGCGATGCGCTCTGTCTCCTAGAGATGAACGTACTTTGGTGCGAAAAGTGCAAATCAATCCCAGAACAACAGCAAATGACCTTGTGAAGATGCTGGAGGAAACAGGTACAAAAGTATCCATATCCACAGTAAAACAAGTCCTATATCGACATAACCTGAAAGGCCGCTCAGCAAGAAAGAAGCCACTGCTCCAAAACCGCCATAAAAAAGCAAGACTACGGTTTGCAACTGCACATGGGGATAAAGATCGTACTTTTTGGAGAAATGTCCTCTGGTCTGATGAAACAAAAATAGAACTGTTTGGCCATAATGACCATTGTTATGTTTGCAGGAAAATGTGGGCACTTGCAAGCCGAAGAACACCATCCCAACCGTGAAGCACGGAGGTGGCAGCATCATGCTGTGGGGGTGCTTGCTGCAGGAGGGACTGGTGCACTTCACAAAATAGATGGCATCATGAGGAAGGAAAATTATGTGGATATATTGAAGCAACATCTCAAGACATCAGTCAGGAAGTTAAAGCTTGGTCGCAAATGGGTCTTCCAAATGGACAATGACACCAAGCATACTTCCAAAGTTGTGGCAAAATGGCTTAAGGACAACAAAGTCAAGGTATTGGAGTGGCCATCACAAAGCCCTGACCTCAATCCTATAGAACATTTGAGGGCCAAACTGAAAAAGCGTGTGCGAGCAAGGAGGCCTACAAACCTGACTCAGTTACACCAGCTCTGTCAGGAGGAATGGGCCAAAATTCACCCAACTTATTGTGGGAAGCTTATAAAAGGCTACCCGAAACGTTTGACCCAAGTTAAACAATTTAAAGGTAATGCTACCAAATACTAATTGAGTGTATGTAATCTTCTGACCCACTTGGAATGTGATGAAAGAAATAAAAGCTGAAATAAATCATTCTCTCTACTATTATTCTGACATTTCACGTTCTTAAAATAAAGTGGTGATCCTAACTGACCTAAGACAGGGAATTTTTACTAGGATTAAATGTCAGGAATTGTGAATATCTGAGTTTAAATGCATTTGGCTAAGGTGTATGTAAACTTCCGACTTCAACTGTATGTAGTTGTGAGGGGTTACTTGGTGGTTGTCTGGTGTCCTAAAGGTTATGCACGATGTAAACTGACTTCCATTCCACACACAGTATGTCAGGTGTATGTCAATCATTATCCTGGGGTGCATCCCAAAGGCCACCCTATTCCCTATATAGTGCACTACTTTTGACCAGGTCACTATGGGCCCTGGTCAAAAGTTGTGCATTTTAAATGGAATAGGGTGCCATTTGAGACTAAACCCAGGTCTCCCTTGAGAAATAGGTATTTTGACCTCAATGGGAATTCCTGGTTAAACAAAGGTTAAATAAATAAATAATGCCTCTACTGTGTGAGCTCACTGCAGCCTTATCTGATATGAAAATAATACGTTTCCCTTGGGATAGACTTCCTTCCTACAAGGAATGTTGATAAACATTTTACATCAGACATAGTGAACAGTGAAATAGACAAATTCAGAAAATGTCTTCTGTCCAAAGAAATAGAGAGGAACAAAATCAGCTCTGGAAAAGCGCTGCACTATGAAGCATGTACTGTATATCTGACCTGCTGTCACCAATGACCTTTCATGCAGACATGAATTACTTTTCCAATAGAAAACACTGAAATATTTCACTATTTACAGTAAGTCACGAGGATTTGGTCAAGGGTTCTCACACTGTACAAGGTTTTCATTTTCATCTGTATCTACAGTGATGACTCACATGTTTTAGCTCAAGCCAGATGCTGCATTATACAGTATCCATGGTATACAGGTCCAGATGGTTGTAAAATATTATTTACCTTCTCTTTATGCCTTAGATAACCTTATAGACCAGCAGATCATTGGAGAGGAATCCCACAACGTTCAATTCCCTCTAGGTTCATTCTGAATGACACCTACAGTGCCTTCAGAAAGTATTCACACCCCTTGACTTTTTCCACATTTTGTTGTGTTACAAAGTGGGATTCAAATTGATTTAATTGTCATTTTTTGTCAATGATCTACACACAATACTCTGTAATGTCAAAGTGGAAGAACAATTCTAACGTGTAAAAAATGCATGAAAAATAAAACACTACTACAGTGAGGGAAACAAGTATTTGATCCCCTGCTGATTTTGTACGTTTGCCCACTGACAAAGAAATGATCAGTCTATAATTTTAATGGTAGGTTTATTTGAACAGTGAGAGACAGAATAACAACAAAAAAATCAAGAAAAAAACGCATTTCAAAAATGTTATAAATTGATTTGCATTTTAATGAGGGAAATAAGTATTTGACCCCTCTGCAAAACATGACTTAGTACTTGGTGGTAAAACCCTTGTTGGCAATCACAGAGGTCAGACGTTTCTTGTAGTTGGCCACCAGGTTTGTACACATCTCAGGAGGGATTTTGTCTCACTCCTCTTTGCAGATCTTCTCCAAGTCATTAAGGTTTCGAGGCTGACGTTTGGCAACTCAAACCTTCAGCTCCCTCCACAGATTTTCTATGGGATTAAGGTCTGGAGACTGGCTAGGCCACTCCAGGACCTTAATGTGCTTCTTCTTGAGCCACTCCTTTGTTGCCTTGGCCGTGTATTTTGGGTCATTGTCATGCTGGAATACCTATCCACAACCCATTTTCAATGCCCTGGCTGAGGGAAGGAGGTTCTCACCCAAGATTTGACGGTACATGGCCCCGTCCATCGTCCCTTTGATGTAGTGAAGTTGTCCTGTCCCCTTAGCAGAAAAACACCCCCAAAGCATAATGTTTCCACCTCCATGTTTGACGGTGGGGATGGTGTTCTTGGGGTCATAGGCAGCATTCCTCCTCCTCCAAACACAGCGAGTTGAGTTAATGCCAAAGAGCTCAATTTTTGTCTCATCTGACCACAACACTTTCACCCAGTTCTCCTCTGAATCATTCAGATGTTCATTGGCAAACTTCAGACGGGCATGTATATGTGCTTTCTTGAGCAGGGGGTCCTTACGGGCGCTGCAGGATTTCAGTCCTTCACGGCGTAGTGTGTTACCAATTGTTTTCTTTGTGACTATGGTCCCAGCTGCCTTGAGATCATTGACAAGATCATCCCGTGTAGTTCTGGGCTGATTCCTCACCGTTCTCATGATCATTGCAACTCCACGAGGTGAGATCTTGCATGGAGCCCCAGGCCGAGGGAGATTGACAGTTATTTTGTGTTTCTTCCATTTGAGAATAATCGCACCAACTGTTGTCACCTTCTCACCAAGCTGCTTGGCGATGGTCTTGTAGCCCATTCCAGCCTTGTATAGGTCTACAATCTTGTCCCTGACATCCTTGGAGAGCTCTTTGGTCTTGGCCATGGTGGAGAGTTTGGAATCTGATTGATTGATTGCTTCTGTGGACAGGTGTCTTTTATACAGGTAACAAACTGAGATCAGGAGCACTCCCTTTAAGAGTGTGCTCCTAATCTCAGCTCGTTACCTGTATAAAAGACACCTGGGAGCCAGAAATCTTTCTGATTGAGAGGGGGTCAAATACTTATTTCCCTCATTAAAATGCAAATCAATTTATAACATTTTTGACATGCATTTTTCTGGATTGTTTTGTTGTTATTCTGTATCTCACTGTTCAAATAAACCTACCATTAAAATTATAGACTGATCATTTCTTTGTCAGTGTGCAAACGTACAAAATCAGCAGGGGATCAAATACTTTTTTCCCTCACTGTATATCTTGATTAGATACGTATTCAACCCCCTGAGTCAACACATGTTAGAATCACCTTTGGCAGTGATTACAGCTGTGAGTCTCTAAGACAATGATATTCAAACTTTTTCATTGGGGACCCCATTTTTTCCTTCTGAATTTCTGGGGACGCCATTTTTTTTGTAAGAACTTCTCGTGACCCCACCCCAACCAAAATCTAATGACACAACCTTAAAATTGGTACATACATTTTTTTACATCAACAAATAACCTTAAATTCATTACATTTTCATCTCTTATCAAAATGAAAAAAAAAAAAATATATACATTTACTCAATAACATTTAATTTTTTAAATTATCTTTCTCAAAAACGTTTGTATATTGTCCCATACAATAATCTGTACTTAATCCACACCTGGATTGGGCAACATATGCCCATTTTTCTTTTCAACAATCTTTAAGCTCTGTCAACTTTGTTGTTGGTCATAGCTAGACAACTATTTTCAGGTCTTGCCATAGATTTTCAAGGAGATTTAAGTCAAAACTGTAACTCGGCCACTCGGGAATATTCACTGTCTTCTTGGTAAGCAACCTGGCCTTGTGTTTTAGGTTATTGTTCTGCTGAAAGGTGAATTCATCTTCAAGTGTCTGGTGGAAAACAGACTGAACCAGGTTTTTTACTCTAAGATTTTGCCTGTGCTTAGCTCCATTCCGTTTCTTTTTGTATCCTGAAAAACTCCCAAGTCCTTAACAATTACAAGCATACCCATAACATGATGCAGCCACAAAATATTGAGAGTGGTACTCAGTAATGTGTTGTATTGTATTTTCCTCAAACATACTGTAACACTTGGTATTCAGGACAAAAAGTTAATTGCTTTGCCACATTTTTTGCAGTATTACTTTAGTGCCTTGTTGCAAACAGGATGCATGTTTTGGAATATTTTTATTCTGTACAGGCTTCCTTCTTTTCATTTTGTCATTTAGGTTAGTATTGTGGAGTAACTACAATGTTGTTGATCTATCCTCAGTTTTCTCCTTTCACAGCCATTAAACTCTGTAACTGTTTTAAAGTCACCATTGGCCTCATGGTGAAATCCCTGAGTGGTCTCCTTCCTCTCCGGCAACTGAGTTAGGAAGGACGCCTGTATCTTTGTAGTGACTGGGTGTATTGATACACCATCCAAGGTGTAATTAATACCTTCACCATGCTCAAAAGGATATTCAATGTTGTTTTTTTAAACAATAGGTGCCCTTCTTTGCGAGGCATTGGAAAACCTCCCTGGTCTTTATGGTTGAATCTGTGTTTGAAATTCACTGCTCAACTGAGAGACCTTACAGGTAAATTGTATGTGTGGGTTACAGAGATGAGGTACAGTAGTCATTCCAAAATCATGTTAAACCCTATTATTGCACACAAAGTGAGTCCATGCAAATTCCACTTTGACATTATGGGGTATTGTGTGTAGGCCAGTGACAAAAAAATCTAAACTTAATCCATTTTAAATTCAGGCTGTAACACAACAAAATGTGGAAAAAGTCAAGTGGTGTGAATACTTTCTGAAGGCACTGTACACATCTATGGTATGAAGATTGCCTGTAGTTACATGTGTACGATGATATTTAAAATGACCTGGCTCACCTCAGCATAGTTGTATCTATCCAAGGCTGCTCCTCAAGGAATAGCATTATGAGGTCATTGTTGCTGCTTTGTTCTCGCTCGTCAAAATATCTTATTTCTGTGATGGAAGAGCACTCTACTGTTGACCTTGTTATTTACTAAATATGGAGGAAGTGCACGCGCACTCACGCACTCACACTCACACACACACAAATACATACAGGAAAAATATATTTCTATGTTCTCTCCATGAGGTGGTGGGTTTAAGCCAAGATACAGTACAATAAGCTATTGTACTGTATGATGTGACCAATACCAAAACCACAAAATGGTCCAAAAAAACATAAACCAAAAAACAACACTTTGCAGAACAAAATTGTATGTGTGCGTTGCCAATTGGTTTAGATGTGGGAAGTACAATATTGCTTTGACATTTGCCAGGAGAAAGAAGAGTATTTTGGATTCGATTTTAAGAAATCAGATGAGCCGGGATACAGAGTGACTAAGCCCACACTGTAATTTTTCCATTCTATGATTAAATCAAACACTAGAGAAGCTTCAGAGAAGTGGACTGAATCAGTCAGCCAGTCAGTCAGCCATTCAGTCTGCAAAGGAAACACAATAATCCTGTTTCTTTCGTCCTGATAGTGGACAGAAATGATAGGACAATAACCCAATAACCAGAGCTCAACTGTTTCAGCTTAAATCCTGGAAAACAATACAAGTATGAAGAGTACATAGGGATCAGTGGAGGCTGGTGGGTGGAGCTATAGGAGGACTATAGGTATCAAACAGATCAAACACATAGAAACCACATGTTTGACTCTGTTCCACTGACTCAATTCCAGCCATTACAATGAGCCCGTCCTCTTATAGCTCCTCCCACCAGCCTTCATTGATATAGTTTGTAGAGAATTGGCTCACGCTATTTCTCGATCACACACACTATGATTTTTAGAATTGTTTGTTTCAATAGCTGTGTTTTTGCATGTACATTGATTGATTAATTAATCAATCTGATGCTAAATAAATAAAAAAATTCTAAACTAATCAAAATGTGTAGACTTATTGCATCCGTTACTGTAATGGTTGTTCCAGTTTAAATGGTTTAGGTAGTTTCATATCTCAGTCTTCCTAACCCTGGTAGTCATTCTGAATGCAGGTTGTGGGTGAATAAACATTCTGATTGTTGGATATCCCTACTCTGGCTGGATTCCAATAGGAATTACAGATCACTTTGCAATCCAGCTTAATGTTTTATTTATTTTGTTAACCTTTATTTTAACAAGATGTCATATTGAGACCAAGTATATTTTTCAAATGAGCCCTGCACAGTACAAACACACATCAAATCAAATTGTATTTGTCACATGTGCCGAATACAACAGGTGTAGACCTTACCGTGAAATGCCAATACAAAACAAAATAAAATACTAAATTACAAAACATGATCATAAAAAAACAAAATCCCCCACAATCTTCACTTAGAGAATTCCCCACTAATGTTTTAAATTCCCTAAAGGCATTCAACAGGCATTCAAGCCTGAGCCTCCCCTGCAACACATTCAAGTCTGAGCCTCCCCTGTAACACATTCAAGCCTGAGCCTCCCCTGCAACACATTCAAGCCTGAGCCTCCCCTGCAACACATTCAAGCCTGAGCCTCCCCTGCAACACATTCAAGCCTGAGCCTCCCCTGCAACACATTCAAGCCTCCCCTGTAACACATTCAAGCCTGAGCCTCCCCTGCAACACATTCAAGCCTGAGCCTCCCCTGCAACACATTCAAGCCTGAGCCTCCCCTGCAACACATTCAAGCCTGAGCCTCCCCTGCAACACATTCCACATCTGTGGAGCATAAAAACCAAAAGCAGCTCTCCCAAAATCAGAAGCCACCCTTGGAACCTCTAGCACTATCCAATCTTGTGCTCTTGTACTGTTACTGTATGCTATTGTTTTGACCTTGACGAGTGTTGTCAGATACATCAGAAGTTTCTGCAGGAGCGCTATGTAAATAAACAAAAGGGAATGCTGTTCTCTTCTTACAGACAGAGGCCCAACCCACCTTTTGATACAATACACAATGAATGGTGAGTTCTAAAATTAAGGGCACAATGGACAACAGCATCTAGTGGTTTAAGTGTGGAAGCTGCTGCTTCCTCACAGACCCCTTGACTTTTTCCACATTTTGTTACCTTACAGCCTTATTCTAAAATGGAAGACTGCTGAACAATTAATCAAATGGCCACCCGGACTATTTATTATTGCCACACTGTTGAAAAACAAATGATAGTCCCACTAAGCCCAAACCATTCACTTTCATAACATGTCCCTGTTAGTTGCACCTCACATTTGTCACTAGCAGAATCCTAGCATGGAAGATGTAGGCTTTTCAAATGGACCTCCTTTAGCCGCTGTGTTTGCTGTTGTTTGCCTTTGTATGTGTGCTTTATGTGAGTGCCATCATCTCTGAACATTCCATCCAACTAAATGGGAGCTGCAGAGAGAGTGAACACCTTCATGTTTGTTTTAGTGTTTGAGCTGAGAGGGCTTGGGAGAGGTCCCAGATACACCGTCTGTCTGTTTGGCCAGGCAGTCACTCATACACACACACACACACACACACACACACACACACACACACACACACACACACACACACACACACACACAGTCTCTATCCATGTCTCTCTCTCTCACTCTGCCTCCATCCACCTCCCTGTCTCTTACCCTGCTTCTATCCACCTCTCTCTCTCTCTCTCTCTCTCTCTCTCTCTCTCTCTCTCTCTCTCTCTCTCTCTCTCTCTCTCTCTCTCTCTCTCTCTCTCTCTCTCTCTCTCTCTCTCTCTCTCTCACACACACACATCTTTGGGTGGAGCTGAAAGATACAGTATGAATCATGGACATTCTATTCACACCAAAGCAACTGGGGCCTCTGTCCCATTTTTGTGTCCTTGTGGGCTTTTGACAGGAAAATGGATGACAAAGTGTTGTTGTGTTAGTCATTAACTACAAAAATCTGTTGAATGTGCCAGTCTAATTGGAAGCAAACAGTGACTATGGTAAACAAAACTCCTCTGGAAATCTAGTGTTCATCAAATCAATGAATGCATGTTCAGGTGCTTATGAATAATGCTAATGCCACATATTTTAATGGTATTTCATTGTGATATTTGTATTCTCTCTCTCTCTCTGTTTGTGATGTTTTCAAAAAGTTTATCTGTTGGCCGGCTCAGTGCAAAGTTTGCATTACTTACCCAATGGGCACAGATGTCATTTCAACGTGAATTCAACTTGAAATCAACAAAAAATATCACCATGTCATTGGACTTAGGTTAAAAATTGAATGAAAAAAAGACTAAATTCCCTTATGTTGATTACTTTTTTCAAATCCAATCAGTTTTCCATGTTGATGCAACGTCATCGCATATAATTATTTATTGAAATTACGTGGAAACAACGTTGATTCAACTAGTTTTTGGCCAGTGGGTAGTTTACAAAAAGTTAAGATTATTTGTAGGCAAGAGAGTATTTTATGTCAACATAATAAAATAATGGTATGTTTTAATGATATCAGTTCGACCACTTCAACTACAGTACCAGTCAAAGGTTTGGACACACCTACTCATTCAAGGGTTTTTCTTTATTTTTACTATTTTATACATTGTAGAATAATAGTGAAAACATCAAAACTATGAAATAACAAATATGGAATCATGTAGTAAACAAAAAAGTGTTAAACAAATCAAAGTATATTTTATATTTGCCTTGATGACAGCATTGCACACTCTTGGCATTCAACCAGCATCACCTGGAATGCTTTTCCAACAGTCTTGAAGGAGTTCCCACATATGCTGAGCACTTGTTGGCTGCTTTTCCTTCACTCTGCAGTCCGACTCATCCCAAACCATCTCAATTGGGTTGAGGTAAAAAAAAAAGGTTGGGGGATTGTAGAGGCCAAGTCATCTGATGCAGCACTCCATCACTCTCCTTCTTGGTAAAATAGCCCTTACACAGCCTGGAGGTGGGTTGGGTCATTGTCCTGTTAAAAAACTAATGATAGTCCCACTAAGCCCAAACCAGATGGGATGGCGTATCGCTGCAGAATGCTGTGGTAGCCATGCTGGTTAAGTGTGCCTTGAATTCTAAATAAATGACAGACAGGGTCACCAGCAAAGCAACCCCACACCATAACACCTCCTCCTCCATGCTTTACGGTGGGAAATACACATGCGGAGATCATCCGTTCACCCACACCGCGTCTCACAAAGACACGGCGGTTGGAACCAAAAATCTCCAATTTGGACTCCAAACCAATGGACAAATTTCCACCGGTCCAATGTCCATTGCTCGTGTTTCTTGGCTCAAGCAAGTCTGTTCTTCCTATTGGTGTCCTTTAGTAGTGGTTTCTTTGCAGCAATTTGACCATGAAGGCCTGATTCACACAGTCCCCTCTGAACAGTTGATGTTGAGATGTGTCTCTTACTTGAACTTAATGAAGCATTTATTTGGGCTGCAATTTCTGAGGCTGGTGGCATGATGCTGCCACCACCATGCTCAACCGTAGGGATGGCGCCAGGTTTCCTCCAGATGTGACGCTTGGCATTCAGGCCAAAGAGTTCAATCTTGTTTCTCATGGTCTGAGAGTCCTTTAGGTGCCTTTTGGTAAACTCCAAGCGGGCTGTCATGTGCCTTTTACTGAGGAGTGGCTTCCGTCTGGCCACTCTACCATAAAGGCCTGACTGGTGGAGTGCTGCAGAGATGGTTGTCCTTCTGGAAGGTCTCCCATCTCCACAGAGGAACTCTGGCGCTATGTCGGAGTGACCATCGGGTTCTTGGTCACCTCCCTGATCAAGGCCCTTCTTCCCTGATTGCTCAGTTTGGCCGGGTGGCCAGCTCTAGGAAGAGTCTTGGTGGTTCCAAACTTCTTTCATTTAAGAATGATGGAGGCCACTATGCTCTTGGGGACCTTCAATGCTACAGAAATGTTTTGGTACCCTTCCCCAGATCTGTGCCCTGTCTCGGAGCTCTACGGACAATTCCTTCGACCAATTCCTCCAACCTCACGGCTTGGTTTTTGGTCTGACATGCACTGTCAATTTATGGACTCTTGACCGACCGTGCTATTTTGTTAGTTTTTTCGCATTGTTTGTAACTTATTTTGTACATAATGTTGCTGCTACCGTCTCTTATGACCGAAAAGAGCTTCTGGACATCAGAACAGCGATTACTCACCTTGAACTGGACAAATAATTTTGATTTAATCAGTCGGACGAGAGGGATTTGCTCCAGACACCCGACAGGGCCCTCATCCCGTCATTCGCAGTAGAAAGAGACAGAGATATCGCGGAAGGAGATCGGGGTGGCTGGCAAGGAGCCTGCGACGATTGGCAGTTCTGCCTTTGCCATCGGTGCTATTGGCCAACGTACAATCGCTTGATAATAAAGTGGACGAACTACAAGCACGTACATCCTACCAACGGGACATTAAAAACTGTAATATCTTATGTTTCACCGAGTCGTGGCTGAACGACGACATGAATAACATACAGCTGGCGGGTATCTTATGATAAGCTGTAGACCACACTATCTACCAAAAGAGTTTTCATCTATATTCTTCGTAGCTGTCTATTTACCACCACAAACTGATGCTGGCACTAAGTCCGCACTCAATTAACTGTATACCGCCATAAGCAAACAGGAAAACTCTCATCCAGAGGCAGTGCTCCTAGTGGCCGGGGACTTTAATGCAGGGAAAATTAAATCAGTTTTACCTCATTTCTACCAGCATGTTACATGTGCAACCAGAGGGGGAAAAAACTCTAGACCACCTTTAGTCACATACAGAGACGCTTACAAAGCTCTCCCTAGTCCTCCATTTGGCAAATCTGATCAAAATTATATCCTCCTGATCCTCCTGCTTACAAGCAAAAACTAAAGCAGGAAGCACCAGTGACTCTGTCAATAAAAAAGTGGTCAGATGAAGCAGATGCTAAGCTACAGGACTGTTTTGCTAGCACGGACTGGAATATGTTCCGGGATACTTCCGATGGCATTGAGGTGTACACCACATCAATCACTGGCTTCATCAATAAGTGCATCGATGACGTTGTCCCCACAGTGACTGTACGTACATACCCCAACCAGAAGCCATGGATTACAGGCAACATCCGCACTGAGCTAAAGGGTAGATCTGCCACTTTCAAGGAGCGGGACTCTAACCCGGAAGCTTATAAGACATCCTGCTATGCCCTGCAACTAACCTTCAAACAGACAAAGCGTCAATACAGGACTAAGATCGAATCGTACTACACCGGCTCCGACACTCGTCGGATGTTGCAGGGCTTGCAAACTATTACAGACTACAAAGGGAAGCACAGCCGCGAGCTGCCCAGTGACACGAGCCTACCAGATGAGCTAAATTACTTCTATGCTCACTTCGAGGCAAGTAACACTGAAACATGCATGAGAGCATCAGCTGTTCCGGATGACTGTGTGATCACGCTCTCCGTAGTCGATGTGAGTAAGACCTTTAAACAGGTCAACATTCACAAGGCCGCAGGGCCAGACGGATTACCAGGACGTGTACTCCGAGCATGCGCTGACCAACTGGCAAGTGTCTTCACTGACATTTTCAACCTCTCCCTGTCTGAGTCTGTAATACCAACATGTTTCAAGCAGACCACCATAGTCCCTGTGCTCAAGAACACTAATGTAACCTGCCTAAATGACTACCGACACGTAGCACTCATGTCTGTAGCCATGAAGTGCTTTGAAAGGCTGGTCATGGCTCACATCAACACCATTATCCCAGAAACCCTAGACGCACTCCAATTTGCATACCGCCCCAACATATCCACAGATGATGCAATCTCTATTGCACTCCACACTGCCCTTTCATATCTGGACAAAAGGAACACCTATGTGAGAATGCTATTCATTGACTACAGCTCAGTGTTCAACACCATAGTGCCCTCAAAGTTCATCACTAAGCTAAGGACCCTGGGACTAAACATCTCCCTCTGCAACTGGATCCTGGACTTCCTGACGGGCCGCCCCCCAGGTGGTAAGAGTAGGTAACAACACATCCGCCACGCTGATCCTCAACACGGGGGCCCCTCAGGGTTTTGTGCTCAGTCCCCTCCTGTACTCCCTGTTCACTCATGACTGCATGGCCAGGCACGACTCCAACACCATCATTAAGTTTGCCAATGACACAACAGTGGTAGGCATGATCACCAACAACGACGAGACAGCCGATAGGGAGGAAGTCAGAGACCTGGCCGTGTGGGGCCAGGACATCAACCTCTCCCTCAAAGTGATCAAGACAAAGGAGATGATTGTGGACTACAGGAAAAAGAAGAGGACCGAGCATGCCCCCATTCTCATCGACGGGGTTGTAGTGGAGCAGGTTGAGAGCTTCAAGTTCCTTGGTGTCCACATCACCAACAAACTAACATGGTCCAAGCACACTAAGACAGTCGTGAAGAGGGCACGACAAAACCTATTCCCCCTAAGGAGACTGAAAAGATTTGGCATGGGTCCTCAGATCCTCAAAAGGTTCTACAGCTGCACCAACGAGAGCATCCTGACTGGTTGCATCACTGCCTGGTATGCCAACTGCTCGGCCTCCGACCGCAAGGCACTACAGAGGGTAGTGCGTACGGCCCAGTACATCACTGGGGCCAAGCTTCCTGCCATCCAGGACCTCTATACCAGCCAGTGTCAGAGAAAGGCCCTCAAAATTGTCAAAGACTCCAGCCACCCTAGTCATATACTGTTCTCTCTGCTACCGCAGGTGGACTCCAATCAAGTTGTAGAAATATCTCAAGGATGATCAATGGAAACAGGATGCACCTGAGCTCAATTTTGATTCTCATAGCAAAGGGTCTGAATACTTATGTAAATAAGGTATTTCTGTTTTTTATCTTTAATAGATTTGCAAAAAAATCAAAAAACATGTTTTTGCTTTGCCATTATGGGGTATTGTGTGTAGATTGATGAGGAAAAATGTTTATTTAATACATTTTAGAATAAGGCTGTAACATAACAAAATGTGGAAAAAGGGAAGGGGTCTGAATACTTTCTGAATGCATTGTATCCCCGTAATCTAAAACAGACATAAAAGTGGCCGGGACAACTTCCTTTCTATTATCAAAAGCCTTGATTATTATTTCTGTTAAATAATCACATTTTAAAAATATTTTGTTTACATCAAGTTTTTATTATTTCAATTCATAGCATTCATACAATACATTTATAAATATATTTGTAAAGGTCCCCCCACCGGCAATCTGATAGCATGTAAAATCAGTAATAAAAGAATCCCATTTTGATCTTCAATTTCTTCATCAGCTCAGTAACATCATCTAGCCAGATACCAAAATATTTATAAGAGGGAACTCGTTCAATTTGTGTTCCGTTCAGGATAGTAATTTGAAGGTCACTTAAGTTTAAGTTAATGGACCTAGAAAATAGCATGTATTTTGTTTGGTTTGCTTTAAGTACTAACTTAAGATCCAAGAGTGACTTCTGTAGCGCTTGGAAATCAGACTGCGAATGTGAAAAGGTTCACAGATGTTGCAAAAGAGTACAATACCGTATCATTAGTAAAAAAAAGTTTTATAATTTTTCACAGTATTTCCGTTGTTATTTACAGCATAAAGAACAGTGGCCCCAGAATCGAACCAGGGGGTACCCCTATATGCACTTCAAGGAATTCAGATTTGACCCCCTCTGTCACAACAGCCTGAGTTCTATTCCTGAGATAGTTCTGAAACCACATACAGACGTCAGTGCCCAGGCCTATTGAGGACAACCTACTCAATAAAATAGAATGATCAACTGTATCAAAAGCCTTTGAGAAGTCAACAAACAAGGCAGCATAATTCATTTTGGCATCTAAAGCATTGACAATATAATTTACAACTAATGTGTTGCAGTAATAGTACTGCACCCTGGTCTAAACCCTGATTGATGTACATTCTGAATACAATTCTCAGATAAAAAGGAACAAAGTTGTACATTTACCAAAGATTTAAGAATCTTAGCTGGACAAAAAAGCCTAGAAATGGGAGGATAATGATGAAGAACACTAGTGTCCCCACCCTGATGGACCGGCAGCACGTAAGCAGCCTTCCATGCTTTTTGAATATTTCTCGATATCAATGTTACATTTTCTATGTGGGTTATTGAGCCAGCGATGAGGGGTGCGGCACACTTAAGCCGACCCGGCTCCAGTTTGTCGGCCCCGTGGACTTCTTCATGTCTACAGCTAGCAGGGCATCAAGGACTTATTTTTCAGTAAATTGCAGATTTATTTTTGTTGCAACTACCATTTTCCAAATCATTCTGCAAATTTACCCTACCAGCATTAAGCCCAATCTCATAAAAAGTAGTCATAGTAGTTATTTCAAAGATATAGTCAGCTGAAATAAAATGGTGATTAAATGCACCAATGATAACATGTGACTTGCAGGCCTGATGTGGCCTGTAAGCCATGAGTTTCGGGCCACTCTATTAGGGTTAAACTCTCAAAATAAGGCCTTATGAGATATGTAATGTATTGTCTTGAAGCGGCAATCAGCAGTAGAAACAATAACAAAGAGAAATCCCCGCCCCTGTTTCGGTAAAAACCTGAGAGATGGGCCTGGAGAAATCCATGATATCAAACGTATAGTTTTAACCATGTTTTGAGGCTATATAGTGTTTGTTTATATTTGCTTTGTTTACAAACATTGGGATAAAACAAGCTTATATTTTGGGTTCTGATGGGGTATGACAGTTGAACTAAGCTCATGAGGCATTTGTAAGATATATTCTTCAAGAATCAATGGGTACATATCATTAATTTAAAAGCCAAAACATGAAGGTAGGAACTGCAGATTGCCCCTTTAAAGAATTTGATTTTAATGATAACATGTGCTTAAGTTGCTTTGCTATTTATGTCGTTAATAAATAAAAACTAAATTATAGCTATTATTAATGCTATTGCTGTATCTTAATAACATTATAATTAATATTCATTGTTACCTGTCAAATCATTTGAAGCGGTCACAACAACAACATTTGATTACAGAGAAGGATGGGAAAATGCGTTTCCTATATGATGAATAAATTAGATCAATATACAGATGTAGGATGTTAATTTGAGCCAGTTTGTTACAGCAAGACAATAATCCTGCAGCAACGGGAAATGTCAATTATTAGGTGGATTATAATTAATGGACATTTTTGTAGGGGTTGATAAATGTTTCGTAAGGGAAAATCAAGTCTCAAATTTCATAGTGGAAATGTAAAAAAAGGGTGATGAAATTAAGATCTTACATCTGTATGACATGGTGGTGTGACAACAAGACACCATGTTCCCTATTTACATATATATGAGGGGATTGCCAAGGTGGACAAGGGTGAGGTCAACCCAGACTTTCTTGTTTTCCCATTTCAAATCATGTCAGTGGAGACTGGAGAGTAATGGAGTCTTGAATATCCAATGGGAAAAGCAAGCTTCCACTCAATGGCATTTCTTTCTATTGATAGGCTGGAACATCTTTACCTCTTTCTTATCTACTCAACAAAATCTATAGTGGATCTTAGACTAATGTACAATGTGATTCACCCTATTCCCTATATAGAGTACTACTTTTGACTAGTGCCCTATGGGGAATAGGGTGCCATTTGGGAGGCAGACACAGTTTTATCCTTCTCATCCTCCTAATTATGGACTCTGGTATTAAATCAACGTGATCAGACAAAGAACGCTCACTACAACAAGTTGCTGATTCCTGATTATTCTGGTTAAGTGTCCATCTATCTCCAGCTCTGTCAATTGTCTCCACACCTCTCTCTCAGGCTAGTGATAGTGTTAATGACTAGCTCAAATGGTTGATGAAACACTAAAGAGACACTACAGACACTACAGACTGCTAAATAACAGCCTGAAAGAGCACTTTATACGAGCACCATTGTGTGAGTGTGTGTATGCGTGTGTGTGTCACGTGTTCCTATGGTTCTATTTAGTCCTTTTTCCTTTTCCTTTGTGTGTGCTTTATTTTGAATTGATTTACTTAAAAGTGCTTTAATATTTATTTATTCCTCTGGTGTGCTGTGTTGTGGTTTACTTCTTATTGACCCTTTCGAGTGCTCGTCTCGTTGTGTGAATGAGGGAACGAGTGTGTTAATTAGGGACCCGAGCAACGCCCCCCACACCTGAGGACTATTGGGGTTAACGAGCTGCCCTGCACAAAGGCAGCTCTCAGACGCTGTTCAAGGCTTTAAGCTAGCAACGGGAGAAGACAGTTGCCACAGGCTGTGCTCAGCCACACCACTCCCGTCGGGGGAGAGGGGACTGGATGAGTGTGACCCTGCTTGGGAAAAGCTGAACGGAACAGCTCTGCTCGGGATGAAGAACCGAATGACGTGTGAGTGCGTACCAATGGTTTCCAGTATGATGACGTTACTGATGAAGCTTTCTCCACCCTCTCCAGACGTGGCCTGCTACGACGAGACTGCAGAGGCCGCGACTACCGCATCGGAACCCTGGGATGCCAGCGACGAATGCTCCACGCCAATCAACTATGGACTTGTGCTTGTATGTGTTGTGCTTGGGCCTGTCCTTGTGTTTTGTTCTGTGTTGCTTTTATCCTGCAAACCCCTTTTTTAATACTTAAATTAAGATGGTAAAGAACTGTAAACACTGTCTGCCCCCTACCTGTGTCTGTGGTATTGGGATTGAAAGAGCTTTGGTTTTTGACATGTGCATGTCTGGTTTTGAGTTGGATCTCTAAATGCTTATCCCATCCATAGTTTGTTTCACATTTCATAATACTTAGCAGTTACCACAAAGTCTGACAGCTATAATGTGTATGGGTACTCTCAGACAAGGGAGTTTTTAGGAGATTGGATAAAATTTCACCACGCACACTGAACAGAGATCGAAGTATTGATGTCAGGAAGCCAAATGCACCATGAGCCGTTAGTCCCCCCCTTACAACGGTCCAAAAAAGGGACTTCATTTTTGGCTCAGTTGGTCTCTTTGGCTCACTGACAAAGTCATTCGAATTCTCTGTGCACCGCTTACACTTCTAGACGTTGTTTAACCATGTTTTGGGAAGACCTATAGAGTGACTATTTGTAGGCTGCAATATGAAATGCAGCTGAAAAGATGTTCAAGCACAGTGTGTAAGTCATCTCAATACAAATCAGTGAATGTCTTAAATACACTTGTTTTTCAACCATTCCACAAAGTTCTTGTTAACAAACTATAGTTTTGGCAAGTCTGTTAGGACATCTACTTTGTGCATGACACAAGTAATTTTTCCAACAATTGTTTACAGACAGATTATTTCAATTATAATTCACTGTATCACAATTCCAGTGGGTCTGAAGTTTACATATACTAAGTTGACTGTGCCTTTAAACAGCTTGGACATTTCCAGAAAATGATGTCATGGCTTTAGAAGCTTCTGATAGACTAATTGACATCATTTGAGTCAATTGGAGGTGTACCTGTGGATGTATTTCAAGGCCAACCTTCAAACTCAGTGCCTCTTTCTTGACATCAGGAAGGAGACGCGCTCTGTCTCCTAGATATGAACGTACTTTGGTGCGAAAAGTGCAAATCAATCCCAGAACAACAGCAAAGGACCTTGTGAAGATGCTGGAGGAAACAGGTACAAACATATCTATATCCACAGTAAAACGAGTCCTATATCGACATAACCTGAAAGGCCGCTCTGCAAGGAAGACATACTTTTTGGAGAAATGTCCTTCCAAATGGACAATGACCCCAAGCATACTTCCAAAGTTGTGGCAAAATGGCTTAAGGACAACAAAGTCAAGGTATTGGAGTGGCCATCAGAAAGCCCTGACCACAATCCTATAGAAAATGTGTGGGCAGAACTGAAAAATCGTGTGCAAGCAAGGAGGCCTACAAACCTGACTCAGTTACACCAGCTCTGTCAGGAAGAATTAGCCAAAATTCACCCAACTTATTGTGGGAAGCTTGTGGAAGGTTACCCGAAACGTCAGTTAAACAATTTAAAGGCAATGCTACCAAATACTAATTGAGTGTATGTAAACTTCGGACCCACTGGGAATGTGATGAAAGAAATAAAAGCTGAAATAAATCATTCTCTCTAGTATTATTCTGACATTTCACATTCTTAAAATAAAGTGGTAATCCTAAATGACCTAAGACAGGGAATTTTTACTTGGATTAAATGTCAGGAATTGTGAAAAACTGAGTTTAAATGTATTTGGCCAAGGTGTACGTAAACTTCCGACTTCAACTGTACATAAACGTGATATATTTGCAATTTGGCCTAAACACTGCTATGTCTACTGCTGCTGTTGCTACTACACTGAACAAAAATATAAACGCAACATGTAAAGTGTTGGCCCCATGTTTTCTGATCTGAAATCAAAGATCCCATAATTGTTCAATATGCACAAAAAGCTTATTTCTCTAAAATGTTGTGCACAAATGTTTACATCCCTGTAACTGAGCATTTCTTCTTTGCCAAGATAATCCATCCACCTGACAGGTGTGGCATATCAAGAAGCTGATTACAGCATGATCATTCCCCAGGTGCACCTTGTGCTGGGGACAAAGGGCCACTCTAAAATATGCAGTTTTGTCACACAATGCCACAGATGTCTCAGGTTTTGAGGGAGTTAGCAATTGACATGCTGACTGCAGGAATGTCCACCAGAGCTGTTGCCAGAGAATTGAATGTTAATTTCTCTACCATAAACTGCCTCCAATGTTTTAGAGATTTGGCAGTACGTCCAACCGGCCTCACAACCGCAGACCATATGTAACCATGCCAGCCCAGGACCTCCATATCCGGCTTCTTCACCTTCGGGATCATCTGAGACCGGACAGCTGATGAAACTGTGGGTTTGCACAACCAAATAATTTCACAGGGAATCTGTGTGCTCGTCGTCCTCGAAGGGCTCTTGACCTGACTGTAGTTCGGCATCGTAACCGACTTCAGTGAGCAAATGCTCACCTTCGATGGCCACTGGCACGCTGGGGAAGTGTGCTCTTCACGGATGAATCCCGTTTTCAACTGTACCGGGCAGGTCGGGTGGGTGAGCTGTTTGCTGATGTCAACGTTGTGAACAGAGTGCCCCTTGGTGGCAGTGGGGTTATGGTATGGGCATGCATAAGCTAAGGACAGCGAACACAATTGCATTTTATCGATGGCAATTTGAAAGCACAGAGATACCGTGACAAGATCCTGAGGCCCATTGTCGTGCCATTCATCCGCAGCCATCACCTCATGTTTCAGCATGATAATGCATGCCCCATGTTGCAAGGATCTGTACACAATTCCTGGAGTCTGAGAATGTCCATGTTCTTCCATGGCCTGCATACTCACCAGACATGTCATCCATTGAGCACGTTTGGGATGCTCTGGATCGACATGTACGACAGTATGTTCCAGTTCCCGCCAATATTCAGCAATTTCGCACAGCCATTGAACAGGAGTGGGACAACATTCCATAGGCCACAATCAACAGCCTGATCAACGCTATGTGTCGCGCTGCATGAGGAAAATGGTGGTCACACCAGATACTGACTGGTTTTCTGATCCACGCCCCTACCTTTTTTATAAAAAGGTATCTGTGACCAACAGATGCATACCTGTATTCCCAGTCATGTGAAATCGATAGATTAGGGTCTAATGAATTTATTTCAATTGACTGATTTCCTTATATGAACTGTAATGCCGTAAAATCTTTGAAATTGTTGCATGTTGTGTTTCTACTTTTCAGTGTAATACTACTACTGGTACTGCTGCTGGTACTACTGCTGCTGGTACCACTGCTGCTGGTACTACTGCTGCTGGTACTACTGCTGCTACTACTGCTGCTGGTACTGCTGCTGGTACTACTGCTGCTGCTGCTACTGCTGCTTGTACTACTGCTGCTGGTACTACTACTACTGGTACTACTACTACTGCTGCTGGTACTACTACTACTGCTGCTGGTACTGCTGCTGGTACTGCTGCTGCTACTACTGCTGCTGGTACTACTGCTGCTGCTGCTACTGCTGTTGGTACTACTGCTGCTGCTGCTACTGCTGTTGGTACTACTGCTGCTGGTACTGCTGCTGCTACTACTGCTGCTGGTACTACTGCTGCTGCTGCTACTGCTGTTGGTACTACTGCTGCTGGTACTACTACTACTGGTACTACTACTACTGGTACTACTGCTGCTGCTACTACTGCTGCTGGTACTACTGCTGCTGGTACTACTGCTGCTGGTACTACTGCTGCTGCTACTACTGCTGCTGCTACTACTGCTGCTGGTACTACTGCTGCTGGTACTACTACTACTGGTACTACTGCTGCTGGTACTACTGCTGCTGGTACTACTGCTGCTGGTACTACTGCTGCTGGTACTACTGCTGCTGGTACTACTGCTGCTGCTTCTACTGCTGTTGGTACTACTGCTGCTGGTACTACTACTACTGGTACTACTGCTGCTGGTACTACTGCTGCTGGTACTACTGCTGCTTCTACTACTGCTGCTTCTACTACTGCTGCTGGTACTACTGCTGCTGGTACTACTGCTGCTGTTACTACTACTACTGGTACTACTGCTATTATCGGTGCTACTGCCACAAACTCAGCTTATTACACCTGCTCCTGCTATTGATGTGCATATAATATAACACTTCCACCTGTTGTCAGAAGCACCAGTGAAGGTGCATGTCTCTGATGTTTACAGTCCAACCTATCGCAGATCCATCCCACTTTTCATTCAGTTTCTATAGATCTCTGGAGACGTATAGATAATACATCAAATGAAATTGTATTGGTCGTGTACACAGTGTAGCAGGTGTTACGGTGGGTGCAGCGAAATGATTATGTTCCTCCTATAAATCAATGCAGGAAATCTCAACAAGCACACAACAATAAACATTTAGTACAGCATTAGATAAATAGTATGTAAACATTATTAATGTGACCAGTATTCAATGGCTATGTACTGTACATAGGGCAGCAGTCCCTAAGGTGCAGGGTATAGTACCCAATGGTAGCCAGCTGGTGGGCAGGGGCAGGCTCCTAGGCGGAGGCAATGATGTACAGGGCATTCGGAAAGTATTCAGACCCATTCACTTTTTCCACATTTTGTTACGTTAGTCTTATTCTAAAATTGATTAAGATGTTTTTTCCATCAATCTACACACAATACCCCATAATGACGAAGCAAAACAGGTTTTTAGACATTTTTACAAATTTAATAAAAAATAAAAAACTGAAATATTACATTTACATAAGTATTCAGACCCTTTACTCAGTACTTTGAAGCACCTTTGGCAGCGATTACAGCCTTGTCTTAGGTATGACGCTACAAGTTTGGCACACCTGTATTTGGGGAGTTTCTCCCATTCTTCTCTGCAGATCCTCTCAACATCTGTCAGGTTGGATGGGGAGTGTCGCTGCACAGCTATTTTCAGGTCTCTCCAGAGATGTAAGATCGGGTTCAAGTACGGGCTCTGGCTGAGCCACTCAAGGGCATTCAGGCCAAAGAGTTCAATCTTGGTTTCATCAGACCAGAGAATCTTGTTTCTCATGGTCTGAGAGTCCTTTAGGTACCTTTTGGCAAACTCAAAGCGGGCTGTCATGTGCCTTTTACTGAGGAGTGGCTTCCGTCTGGCCACTCTACCACAAAGGCCTGATTGGTGGAATGCTGCAGAGATGGTTGTCCTTCTGGAAGGTTCTCCCATCTTCACAGAGGAACTCTGGAGCTCACCATTGGGTTCTTGGTCACCTCCCTGACCAAGGCCCTTCTCCCCCAATTGCTCAGTTTGGCCGGGCAGCCAGCTCTAGGAAGAGTCTTGGTGGTTCCAAACTTCTTCCATTTAAGAATGATGGAGGCCACTGGGGTTCTTGGGGACCTTCAGTGCTGCAGAATGTTTTTCGGTATCCTTCCCCAGATCTGTGCCTCGACACAGTCCTGTCTTGGAGCTCCACTGACAATTCCTTCGACCTCATGGCTTGGTTTTTGCTCTGAAATGCACTGTCACCTTATATAGACAGGTGTGTGCCTTTCCAAATCATGTCCAATCAATTGAATTTACCACAGGTGGACTCCAAGTTGTAGAAACATCTCAAGGATGATCAATGGAAACAGGATGTCTCATAGTAAAGGGTCTGAATACATATGTAAATACGTTTTTATTGAGTAATCTTTTTATATTTAAATTTGCAAAAATTTCTAAAAACCAGTTTTTGCTTTGTCATTATTGGGCATTGTGTGTAGATTGATGAGGGATATGTTTTTCGTTAATCCATTTTAGAATACGGCTGTAACTTAACAACATTTGGAAAAAGTCAAGGGGTCTGAATACTTTCCGAATGCACTGTATATACCTGAATTAAAAATGAATTAAATTTAGATTTTTTTGTCACTTGCCTACAAACAATATCCCATAATGTTAAAGAAATGTTTACTAATTAATTTAAAATGAAAATTTGAAGTGTCTTTAGTCAATAAGTATTCAACCCCTTTGTTGTGGCAATGGGGGAGGGAACGCCCCTTCACCCCCCCTCCCCCTGCGTCCTTTTCCCCCCACTGCTACAAATATTTCCTGTGGAAACACTGTAGTCGGTGTGAAGGGACCAAGTAGCGCACTACTTTTGACCAGCGGGGTCCATAGTAATGCACTATAAAGGTGCCATTTCACCCACACCAGAATAGAGAGCTGACAGCGACCGTACTCTACTAGAGATGGTAGGCTCTATAATGTTGTAACAGGCTGTGACTGTAGCCTACCTGGACACAACAAGCGGAAGGATGAGCATCTTCAACATCCTCATCAGCAGCTCTCCAGGGAACTGGAAATACTTCACTTCCTGTAGGGGTCAAGTTGGGGGGTGGGAGGAGGGGTGGAGAAAACAAACAAGCTGTTATTGAGGATGACAGGTATTGAGGATGACCAGTATTGAGGATGACAGGTATTGAGGATGACAGGTATTGAGGCTGACAGGTATTGAGGATGACCAGTATTGAGGATGACCGGTATTGAGGATGACAGGTATTGAGGCTGACAGGTATTGAGGATGACCAGTATTGAGGATGACAGGTATTGAGGATGACAGGCATTGAGGATGACAGAGGGCTATTGAAATTTCACATGCAGTAGTGAATGTACTTTCAGGTACAATTTGGGTAAAATATTTTAGAAATGCTAATGGTTGTATATTTTAGAGAGGTTGTTTGTGCCCTGAATGTACTATAAGTGCAATGACGCTACTTTTCAAGGAACTCTTATGTCATTGCAAAAAGTACATGCAGTACTCATATTAAAGGTTAAGTGCAGAATTCTGAGAATTTTGTTCTGTTCTTCGAAGACAACCTCTAGCGTGTGTGTCATGCAGGGAAGTGTGTGTGTCATTCTGTTGGTTGGAGAGGAAGGGACCCATATTCACAAAGGGTAGGAGTGATTTAGTGTGCTGATTTAGGAACCGTTTTGTATTGTAGATCATATAGAATATAATAATACAGACAGGGAGATGGCTGTTCTTAGATCAGCACTCTACTCTTAGGAAGTAGGCAGTACTAGGCAGAAATATGATTATGTAATCTTTAATTCCTGAATGTTGTATCTTTTGTTATTCTTGTGGTTTAGATGACAAACCATCGTTGAATTAATGAGTGTCAAAGTGATAGGCCTAGTCAATCAGGAAATAATGCAACATTCTTCTCTATTCATCCTCAGAAGTAATATGCATTGTATTGATTTTTCCCAACACAATATTCCCACAGACAGTTATTCCTTATACTCATTACCTTCTTATTACAAAATATAGTTTCTGGCAAATTCAATACAGTATGTAATCTACAGTATGACGGCGAACAGATGAACACCATGTTCCCTTCTGATTAGAAAGAGAAAAATACAATTGCACCACATTCTGGTATAAAGTGCAGCAAATTCATCCCAATAGCAGACTCACTCTGTGTTACAATGGTTAATTAAGAGACTGTAATACCCAGTAACCAACCAATAACCAAACTCCCGTACGGCCCTGTGGTCCCAGAGAAACATATAGACTGCGTCTGAAATGGAACCCTATTCCCTATATGGTGCTCTGCTTTTGACCAGGGTCCATAGGGCTTTTGTCAAAAGTAGTGCACTATGTAGAGAATAGGGTTCCATTTGGGATGCACAATTCTGTAGAATACGTGATTAGTGCTGACTGTCCATACTCTTCTCATTTCAGTGTCTGCATGAGTCAAGGTACAGAAAAGGCCCATTATTTACTCCATGTCTCTTTCTTCTTAGGAGCTAATCCTGAGTCAAGTAAATGCTACAGCCAACATACATGGTAAGAGGTTTTCATGTGTGTGTGTGTGTGTGTGTGTGTGTGTGTGTGTGTGTGTGTGTGTGTGTGTGTGTGTGGAGGCGTATGTGCTTTAAGTGCATATTGTGTTGTAAGAATGAGCTAGCCCTGGCTGTCTAATTTGTGGGATTGTGGGCTGTATTGTGGGCTGTATGTGCTGTGTGTGTGGGAGTGTTTGTGTGTGAGGGAGTGTTTGTGTGTGAGGGAGTGTTTGTGTGTGAGGGAGTGTTTGTGTGTGTGAAAGTGTTTGTGTGTGTGGGAGTGTGTGTGTGTGTGTGGGAGTGTTTGTGTGTCTGTGTGAGTGTTTGTGTGTGTGTGGGAGTGTTTGTTTGTGTTGGAGTATTTGTGTGTGTGGAAGTGTTTGTGTGTGGGAGTGTTTGTTTGTCTGTGTGGGAGTGTTTGTTTGTCTGTGTGGGAGTGTTTGTTTGTCTGTGTGGGAGTGTGTGTTTGTGTGTGGGAGTGTGTTTGTGTGTGTGGGAGTGTGTGTTGTGTGTATGGGAGTGTTTGTATGTCTGTGTGGGAGTGTTTGTTTGTGTGTGTGGGAGTGTTTGTGTGTGTGTGGGAGTGTCTGTTTGTGTGTGTGGGAGTGTTTGTGTGTGTGTGTGTGTGTGTGGGAGTGTTTGTGTTTGTGTGGGAGTGTTTGTTTGTGTGTGTGGGAGTGTTTTTGTGTGTGTGTGGGAGTGTTTGTGTGTGTGGGAGTGTTTGTTTGTGTGTGAGGGAGTGTTTGTGTGTGGGAATGTTTGTATGTGTGGGAGTGTTTGTGTGTGTGTTTGGGAGTGTTTGTTTGTGTGTGTGGGAGTGTTTGTGTCACACTCTGGCTCCGGGACTTGTATTTTGAGTCAGGGTGTGTTCGTTTTGTTGGGTTTTTGGGTTGGCTTTGTTGTGTATTGGGTGTGTTTGGTTTGGTGTGCTTGTATTGTCATATGACTCCCAATCGGAGGTAACGAGTGTCAGCTGTCGGCTCGTTATCTCTGATTGGGAGCCATATTTAAACTGTGTGTTTTCACCTTGTGTTTGTGGGGTTTTGTTCCTGTTTAGTCTATGTACTGTTGGACTTCACGTTTCGTCGTTGTTTGTTGTTTTTTCGTGTTGCACTTTATTAAATAAAGTCATGTTCACTTCAAACGCTGCGCTTTGGTCTACTCCATTTGAAGACGACCGTGACAGAAAAACCCACCGTAAAAGGACCAAGCAGCGTGTCCAGGAGCAAGACAGCTGGACATGGGAGGAGGCGCCGGGTAAGGAGATCGAGAGGCTGGCGATGGCCCAGGTGGGCAAATCGTGGTCCTGGGAGGACATGCTTGGGGGCAAGGGACCTTGGGGGAGGATCAAGGCCCTGGCGAGAGAGGAGCAACGGCGTCAGCAGGGCCATCGTTGGAAGGACGAGAGGCAACCCCAAAAAATTTTTTGGGGGGGGCACATGGCTTGGGCGGCTGGGCAGCAGGAGGCTGCCACAGGGAGATATGGAGAGAAGGCTATCGGTGTACGGGAGCCATTGGCGAGTAGAGGGAGGGAAGTTGTTGTGGCACGGCGTGAGAGACTGAGGTGTGTTACCAGTCCGGTCCGGCCCGTTCCTGATCCCCAGTTAAGGCCAGTGGTATGTGTTCCCGGTACGGACCGGCCTGTTCCTACTCCACGCACCAGGTCCACGATGTGCGTCGCCAGCCCAGCCCGGCCGGTTCCTGCTCTACGCACTACGCCTGTGGTGGGCGTCGCCAACCCAGCCCGGCCGGTTCCTGCTCCACGCACCAGGGATACGGTGCGCTTCGCCAGCCCGGCCCGGCCTGTTCCGGCCACTCGCACCAGGGATACGGTGCGCGTTGCCAGCCCAGCCCGGCCTGTTCCTGCTCCACGCACCAGGGATATGGTGTGCGTCGCCAGTCCAGACCGGCCTGTTCCTGCTCCACGCACTACGCCTGTGGGGTGCGTCGCCAGCCCGGCCCGGCCTGTTCCTGCTCCACGCACCAGGGATACGGTGCGCCGCCAGCCCAGCCCGGCCTGTTCCTGCTCCACGCACCAGGGATATGGTGCGCTTCGCCAGCCCGGCCCGGCCTGTTCCTGCTTCCCCGCACTAGCCCTGAGATGCGTGTCCTCAGCCCGGTACCTCCAGTTCCGGCACCACGCATCAGGCCTACGGTGCGTCCCCAGGGCCCAGCATGCCCTGTTCCTTCTCCCCGCACTAGCCCTGAGATGCGTGTCCTCAGCCCGGTACCTCCAGTTCCGGCACTACGCGCCAGGCCTAAGGTGCGCCTCAGACGGCCAGAGTCTGCCGTCTGCCCAACGGCGCCTGAACTGCCCGTCTGCCCAACGGCGCTTGAACTGCCCGTCTGCCCAACGGCGCCTGAACTGCCCGTCTGCCCAACGGCGCCTGAACTGCCCGTCTGCCCAACGGCGCCTGAACTGCCCGTCTGCCCAACGGCGCCTGGACTGCCCGTCTGCCCAACGGCGCCTGAACTGCCCGTCTGCCCAACGGCGCTTGAACTGCCCGTCTGCCCAACGGCGCTAAAGCCGCCCGTCTGTACTGAACCTGCAAAGCCGCCCGTCTGCCATGAGCCTTCAGAGCCGTCCGCCAGACCGGAGCCGCTAGAGCCTTCCGCCAGACAGGAGCCGCTAGAGCCTTCCGCCAGACAGGATCAGCCAGAGCCTTCCGCCAGACAGGATCAGCCAGAGCCTTCCGCCAGACAGGATCAGCCAGAGCCTTCCGCCAGACAGGATCAGCCAGAGCCTTCCGCCAGACAGGATCAGCCAGATCCGTCAGCCAGCCATGAGCAGCCAGATCCGTCAGCCAGCCATGAGCAGCCAGGTCCGTCAGCCAGCCATGAGCAGCCAGATCCGTCAGCCAGCCATGAGCAGCCAGATCCGTCAGCCAGCCATGAGCCGTCCAGCCAGGATCCGCCAGAGCCGTCCAGCCAGGATCCGCCAGAGCCGTCCAGCAAGGATCCGCCAGAGCCGTCCAGCCAGGATCCGCCAGAGCCGTCCAGCCAGGATCCGCCAGAGCCGTCTAGCCAGGATCCGCCAGAGCCGTCCAGCCAGGATCCGCCAGAGCCGTCCAGCCAGGATCTGCCAGAGCCGTCCAGCCAGGATCCGCCAGCCAGCCAGGATCCGCCAGAGCCAGCCAGCCAGGATCCGCCAGAGCCGTCTAGCCAGGATCTGCCAGAGCCGTCCAGCCAGGATCCGCCAGCCAGCCAGGATCCGCCAGAGCCAGCCAGCCAGGATCCGCCATTCAGTCCGGTGCTGCCCCTTAGCCTGGTGCTGCCTCTTATCCTGGTGCTGCCCCTTAGTCCGGTGCTACCCCTTAGTCCGGTGCTGCCCCTTAATCCAGGTGGGTTAAATTGGAGGGTGGTCATTTGGAGGAGGCTACGAGAGTGGGTAGTGACTATAGTGGGGTGGTGGTCAAGCCCGGAGCCGGAGCCGCCTCGAGGAGCAACACCCACCCAGCCCTCCCCTATTGTGGGGTTGTGAGGCGCGGTCGCAGTCCGCGCCTTTAGGGGGGGGTACTGTCACACTCTGGCTCCGGGACTTGTATTTTGAGTCAGGGTGTGTTCGTTTTGTTGGGTTTTTGGGTTGGCTTTGTTGTGTATTGGGTGTGTTTGGTTTGGTGTGCTTGTATTGTCATATGACTCCCAATCGGAGGTAACGAGTGTCAGCTGTCGGCTCGTTATCTCTGATTGGGAGCCATATTTAAACTGTGTGTTTTCACCTTGTGTTTGTGGGTTTTTGTTCCTGTTTAGTCTATGTACTGTTGGACTTCACGTTTCGTCGTTGTTTGTTGTTTTTTCGTGTTGCACTTTATTAAATAAAGTCATGTTCACTTCAAACGCTGCGCTTTGGTCTACTCCATTTGAAGACGACCGTGACAGTTTGTTTGTGTGTGTGGGAGTGTTTGTTTGTTTGTGTGGGAGTGTTTGTGTGGGAGTGTTTGTGTGTGTGGGAGTGTTTGTTTGTGTGTGGGAGTGTTTGTTTGTGTGGGTGGGAGTGTTTGTTTGTGTGTGTGGGAGTGTTTGTTTGTGTGTGTTTGAGTGGTTGTGTGTGTGTGTGGGAGTGTGTGTGTGTGGGAGTGTTTGTTTGTGTGTGTGGGAGTGTTTGTGTGTGGGAGTGTTTGTGTGTGTGTGGGAGTGTTTGTGTGGGAGTGTTTGTGTGTGTGGGAGAGTTTGTGTGTGTGGGAGTGTTTGTTTGTGTGTGCAAGTGTTTGTGTGTCTGTGGGAGTGTTTGTGTATGAGGGAGTGTATACATCTATGATCAAGGTCATTGTATAAAATAACATCGCTGGAGATGGTGGTCCAGAAGATAGATCCGTTTCAAACACTGGCAGTAGCTTTCATCCCACTGGGAACAGAGTCCAGTTCAACGTCTAGTTTTGATTTAAATTTGGTTGAGTTGTCAACTAACGTGAATTCAACATGAAATCAACAAAAAATGTCACCATGTCATGGAAGAAAATACACAATTCCCTTACGTTGATGACTTTTTGCAAATCCAATCAGTTTTCCACGTTGATTCAACGTCATCACATTCGTTTTTGTTATTGAAGTAACATGGGAACAGTGTTGATTCAACCCGTTTTTTGCCCAGTGGGATGTATTGCAGTACATTGCAACAGGTGTTGGGGTGGTCTTGAAATTTCCAGATGATGGTTTTTGCTTAGATCTAACACATTTAGTTTTCGACTGACTGCTGACAGTTGTTATGAAGTTAATTTCTGATGGCAGCTCAGTTTTCAACAGGTGTAGCCAATAGCACAGAGCGATATCCTAGGCTGACAATTACTCTGAAGTGCTGAAAAGGAGAGCTAACAGTGAGGAATAGTAGAATCGACAGTCGGACAGAAAACTCTGCAGACTTAATAGACAAGCTTCTCCGAAACATCCCAAAGAAAATCAGCTCTTTAGATTAAAGTCAATATTGACACGAGAATCTGATTCAGTATTTCTCCTGTACAAAACCTCAGATTTAGCCCTCGACACATAGACACGACCATACGTCCTAAAACTGGCCTTGATCCAGAGCACCCTTCAACAACAACCCACCGTTCCTCTCTCTCTCCACCTACCCCACCCCGCTAATTCAAGTCAACCTCCATCCTCCATCATGTTTAGCCCAGTCAGAGGGAAGTCCTGTGTAGCTCAGTTGGTAGAGCATGGTGCTTGCAACGCCAGGGTTGTGGGTTCAATTCCCACGGGGGACCAGTATGAAAAATGTATGCACTCACTAAACTGTAAGTCGCTCTGGATAAGAGCATCTGCTAAATGACTAAAATGTAAATGTAAAGTTGGCAGTTTGTCAAAACGTTGAAAAAGCTTCTTTACTTTAAGCTATCACTTTGGTGGCATGGCTAGGGGAATCTGCCACAGGAGTCGATGGGGCGTAATCCATTTTATAGCTCACAGCAGTGGGAGGCTATCTTCTCCTGTCCACAGAGGAGAGAGAGAGAGAGGTAGAGATGGAGAGAGAAAGAGATGAGAGGGAGAAAGAGATGGATAGAGAGAGGGAGAGAGCAGAAGAGAGACACACACATACACATACACGTAAAGACGGATAGAGAGTGAGTGAGAGAGAGAGAGAGAGAGAGTGATGGATAAAATGGGACTGATGTAAATCTCCATGCCCTGCCATGTCTGTGAGATAAACATATATTTTTTATATTAGGGCCACAGTCATAGCCTGATTACAGTGCATTCAGAAAGTATTCAGACCCCTTCACTTTTTCCACATTTTGTTACGTTACAGCCTTATTCTAAATTTGATTAAATTACATTTTTTCCTCACACAATATCCCATAATGACAAAGTAAAAACAGCTTTTTAGACATTTTTGCACATTTATTAAAAATAAAAAACAGAAATACCTTCTTTACATTCAGTGGCTTGTGAATGTATTCACCCCCCCTTGGCATTTTTCCTATTTTGTTGCCTTACAACCTGGAATTAAAATGGATTTTTACGGTGTTTGTATCATTTGATTTACACAACATGCCTACCACTTTGAAGATGCAACATTTATTTTATTGTGAAACTAACAAGAAATAAGACAAAAAAACAGAACTTGAGCGTGCATAACTATTCACCCCCCCAAAGTCAATACTTTGTAGAGCCACCTTTTGCAGCAATTACAGCTGCAAGTCTCTTGGGGTATGTCTCTATAAGCCTGGCACATCTAGCCACTGGGATTTTTGCCCATTCTTCAAGGCAAGACTGCTCCAGCTCCTTCAAATTGGATGGGTTCTGCTGGTGTACAGCAATCTTTAAGTCATACCACATATTGTCAATTAATTGAGGTCTGGGCTTTGACTAGGCCATTCCAAGACATTTAAATGTTTCCCCTTAAACCACTCGAGTGTTGCTTTAGCAGTATGCTTAGAGTCATTGTCCTGCTGGGAGGTGAACATCTGTCCCAGTCTCAAATCTCTGGAAGACTGAAACAGGTTTCCCTCAAGAATTTCCCTTTATTTAGCGCCATCCATCATTCCTTCAATTCTGACCAGTTTCCCAGTCCCCACAGCATGATGGTGGATGGTGTTCTCGGGGTGATGAGAGGTGTTGGGTTTGCGCCAGACATAGCGTTATCCTTGATGGCCAAAAAGCAAATTTTTTGTCTCATCTGACCAGAGCACCTTCTTCCATATGTTTGGGGAGTCTCCCACATGCCTTTTGGCGAACACCAAACGTGTTTGCTTATTTTTTTCTTTAAGCAATGGCTTTTTTCTGGCCACTCTTCCGTAAAGCCCAACTCTGTGGAGTGTACGGCTTAAAGTGGTCCTATGGACAGATACGCCAATCTCCGCTGTGGAGCTTTGCAGCTCCTTCAGGGTTATCTTTGGTGTCTTTGTTGCCTCTCTGATTAATGCCCTCCTTGTCTGGTCCGTGAGTTTTGGTGTGCGGCCCTCTCTTGGCAGGTTTGTTGTGGTGCCATATTCTTTCAATTTTTTAAATAATGGATTTAATGGTTTCTGATATTTTTTTATAACCCAACCCTGATCTGTACTTAATGGAGCTCCTTGGTTTTCATGGTGCCGCTTGCTTATTGGTGTTGCAGACTCTGGGGCCTTTCAGAACAGGTGTATATATACTGAGATCATGTGACAGAATACATATGTACACACCACTTTTCCATTATTTATTTATTAGACATTTTTGAAACAAGTTATTTTTTTCATTTCACTTCACCAATTTGGACAAAATGCAATGCAACAAAAACGCCAAGGGGGATGAATACTTTTGCAAGGCACTGTATATGCAATGTCACTCAGCCTTAAAACCACACCCCTAAAGTAATCGGTGGAGTGCTACTACTTTCATAACTAAAGGATGTTTACCGGCACACAGAATTCAGTTTAGCAGAGTAACACGATTACACGGCCACACTTCCAGGGTGTTTTCGGAAAACAACTTGAGCATGGCTTTGACACTCAGGAGCTTGCAGGTCTAGGGTTTGCCTTTAAGCATGGTCTCCTTTAGAAAGCTGAGCTCTCTGATCATAACTGTAGCCACTGGTCATACATGTAGAGTTCTCTGGTAGATATGGAATGACACTGAGCATGAAAGGAGAAAAGAGAAAATAACAGCAAATAATTGAGTCTGAGTGCTTTATCTCCACTTATAAAAGGGAAGAGAGAGAGAGAGAGAGAGAGAGAGAGAGAGAGAGAGAGAGAGAGAGAGAGAGAGAGAGAGAGAGAGAGAGAGAGAGAGAGAGAGAGAGAGAGAGAGAGAGAGAGAGAGAGAGAGAGAGAGAGAGAGAGAGAGAGAGAGAGAGAGAGAGAGAGAGAGAGAGAGAGAGAGAGAGAGAGAGAGAGAGAGAGAGAGAGAGAGAGAGAGAGAGAGAGAGAGAGAATAACAGCATATTGAGTAATGTCCACTTACAACCCTAGGAAGCTCTTTGCCACCTTCTCCACCCTGCTCAATCCTCCTCCCCCTCCCTCCTCCCTCTCTGTGGATGACTTCGTCAACCATTTTGAAAAGAAGGTTGACGACATCCGATCCTCATTTATTAAGTCAAATGACACCGCTGGTCCTGCTCACACTGCCCTACCCTATGCTTTGACTTCTTTCTCCCCTCTCTCTCCAGATGAAATCTTGCGACTTGTGACAGCCGGCCGCCCAACAACCTGCCCGCTTGACCCTATCCCCTCCTCTTTTCTCCAGACCATTTCCGGAGATCTTCTCCCTTACCTCACCTCGCTCATCAACTCATCCTTGACCGCTGGCCATGTCCCTTCCGTCTTCAAGAGAGCGAGAGTTGCACCCCTCCTCAAAAAACCTACACTCGATCCCTCCGATGTCAACAACTACAGACCAGTATCCCTTCTTTCTTTTCTCTCCAAAACTCTTGAGCGTACCGTCTCTAGCCAACTCTCCTGCTATCTCTCTCAGAATTACCTTCTTGAGCCAAACCAGTCAGGTTTAAAGACTGGTCATTCAACTGAGACTGCTCTTCTCTGTGTCACGGAGGCTCTCCGCACTGCTAAAACTAACTCTCTCTCCTCTGCTCTTATCCTTCTAGATCTATCCGCTGCCTTTGATACTGTGAACCATCAGATCCTCCTCTCCACCCTCTCCGAGTTGTGCATCTGCGGAGTTGCTCACTCTTGGATTGCGTCCTACCTGACAGGTCGCTCCTACCAGGTGGCGTGGCGAGAATCTGTCTCCTAAACACGTGCTCTCACCACTGGTGTCCCCCAGGGCTCAGTTCTAGGCCCTCTCCTATTCTCTCTATACACCAAGTCACTTGGCTCTGTCATATCCTCACATGGTCTCTCCTATCATTGCTACGCAGACGACACACAATTACTTTTCTCCTTTCCCCCTTCTGATAATCAGGTGACGAATCGCATCTCTGCATGTCTGGCAGACATATCAGTGTGGATGTCGGATCACCACCTCAAGCTGAACCTCGGCAAGATGGAGCTGCTCTTCCTCCTGGGGAAGGACTGCCCGCTCCATGATCTCGCCATCACGGTTGACAACTCCATTGTGTCCTCCTCCCAGAGTGCAAAGAACCTTGGCGTGACCCTGGACAACACCCTGTCGTTCTCCGCTAACATCAAAGCGGTGACCCGATCCTGCAGGTTAATGCTCTACAACATTTGCAGAGTACGACCCTACCTTACACAAAAAGTGGCACAGGTCCTAATCCAGGCACTTGTCATCTCCTGTCTGGATTACTGCAACTCGCTGTTGGCTGGGCTCCCTGCCTGTGCCATTAAACCCCTACAACTTATCCAGAACTCTGCAGCCCGTCTGGTGTTCAACCTTCCCAAGTTCTCTCATGTCACCCCGCTCCTCCGCACACTCCACTGGCTTCCAGTTGAGGCTCGCATCTACTACAAGACCATGGTGCTTGCCTACGGAGCTGTGAGGGGAACGGCACCTCCTTACCTTCAGGCTCTGATCAGACCCTACACCCAAACGAGGGCACTACGTTCATCCACCTCTGGCCTGCTAGCTCCTCTACCTCTACGGACAGTTCCCGCTCAGCCCAGTCAAAGCTATTCGCTGCTCTGGCACCCCAATGGTGGAACAAGCTCCCCCACGACGCCAGGACAGCGTAGTCACTGACCACCTTCCGGAGACACTTGAAACCCTACCTCTTTAAGGAATACCTGGAATAGTATAAAGTAATCCTTCTTCCCCCACCAAAAATAAAAAGTGGTTGGAGACGGTGTCCCACTGGCTATCATAAGTTGAATGCACCAATTTGTAAGTCGCTCTGGATAAGAGTGTCTGCTAAATGATGTAAATGTAAATGAATAAATGAAACTACAGTGGTGTAAAGTACTTAAGTACAAATACTTTAAAGTATTACTTAAGTCATTTTTTGTGACGTAGACAACTTTTACTTCACTACATTCCTAAAGAAAATAATGTACTTTTTACTCCATAAATTTTTCCTGACACCCAAAAGCACTTGTTACATTTTCAATGTTTAGCAGAACAGGAAAATGGTCCAATTCATTATCAAGAGGTCGTCCCTATTGCCTCTGATCTGGTGGACTCACTAAACACAAATGTTTCATTTATAAATTATGTCTGAGTGTTAGAGTGTGCCCCTGCTATCCGTCAATAAAAAAAAAACAAGAAAATGGTGCCATCTGGTTTGCTTAATATAGGGAATTTGAAATAATCTATACTTTTACTTTCAATACTTAAGTATATTTTAGCAATTACATTTACTTTTGATACTTATGTATATTTAAAACAAAATACCTTTTGACTTTTACTCAAGTAGTATTTTACTGGTTGACTTTCACTTTTACTTGAGTAATTTGCACCATTTATCTATAGTTACAAGTTCATAATAAAGTCATATGTATAGGTGGATAGAGGCAGAGAGGTGGATAGAGGCAGAGTGAAAGACAGAAGGGTGGATAGAGGCAGAGTGAAAGACAGAAGGGTGGAAATAGGCAGAGTGAGAGCAACCGCTTGCTTAGGTTAGGGTCAGGTTTAGGGTAAGGGTTAGGGTTTCGTTTAGGGTTAGGATAAGAGTTAGGGTTAGGGTTAGTACAGTCGGGGTCAAATGTTTTGAGAATGACACAAATACTAATTTTCACAAAGTCTGCTGCCTCAGTTTTGATGATGGCAATTTGCATATACTCCAGAATGTCATGAAGAGCGATCAGATGAATTGCAATTAATTGCAAAGTCCCTCTTTGCCATGAAAATGAACTTAATCCCCCAAAAACATTTCCACTGCATTTCAGCCCTGCCACAAAAGGACCAGCTGCCATCATGTCAGTGATTCTCTCGTTAACACAGGTGAGAGTGTTGACGAGGACAAGGCTGGAGATCACTCTGTCATGCTGATTGAGTTAGAATAACAGACTGGCAGCTTTAAAAGGAGGGTGGTGCTTGAAATCATTGTTCTTCCTCTGTTAACCATGGTTACCTGCAAGGAAACACGTGCCGTCATCATTGCTTTGCACAAAAAGGGCTTCACAGGCAAGGATATTGCTGCTAGTAAGATTGCACCTAAATCAACCATTTATCGGATCATCAAGATCTTCAAGGAGAGAGGTTCAATTGTTGTGAAGAAGGCTTCAGGGTGCCCAAGAAAGTCCAGCAAGCGCCAGGACCGTCTCCTAAAGATGATTCAGCTGCGGGATCAGGGCACCACCAGTGCAGAGCTTGCTCAGGGATGGCAGCAGGCAGGTGTGAGTGCATCTGCACGCACAGTGAGGCGAAGACTTTTGGAGGATGGCCTGGTGTCAAGAAGGGCAGCGAGGAAGCCACTTCTCTCCAGGAAAAACATCAGGGACAGACTGATATTCTGCAAAAGGTACAGGGATTGGACTGCTGAGGACTGGGGTAAAGTCATTTTCTCTGATGAATCCCCTTTCCGATTGTTTGGGGCATCCGGAAAACACCTTGTCCGGAGAAGACAAGGTGAGCGCTCGCATCAGTCCTGTGTCATGCCAACAGTAAAGCATCCTGAGACCATTCATGTGTGGGGTTGCTTCTCAGCCAAGGGAGTGGGCTCACTCACAATTTTGCCTAAGAACACAGCCATGAATAAAGAATGGTACCAACACATCCTCCGTGTGCAACTTCTCCCAACCATCCAATAACAGTTTGGTCACGACCAATGCCTTTTCCAGCATGATGGAGCACCTTGCCATAAGGCAAAAGTGATAACTAAGTGGCTCGGGGAACAAAACGTCAACATTTTGGGTCCATGGCCAGGAACCTCCCCAGACCTTAATCCCATTGAGAACTTGTGGTCAATCCTCAAGAGGCGGGTGGACAAACAAAAACCCACAAATTCTGACAAACTCCAAGCATTGATTATGCAAGAATGGGCTGCCATCAGTCAGGATGTGGCCCAGAAGTTAATTGACAGCATGCAAGGGCGGATTACAGAGGTCTTGAAAAAGAAGGGTCAACACTGCAAATATTGACTCTTTGCATAAACTTAATGTAATTGTCAATAAAAGCCTTTGACACTTATGGAATGTTTGTAATTGTACTTCAGTATACCATAGTAACATCTGACAAAAATATCTCATAACACTGAAGCAGCGAACTTTGTGAAGACCAATATTTGTGTCATTCTCAAAACGTTTGACCACGACTGTAGATAGTTAGTTGAAATGTTACTGATAGTCTATAGATAGTCTGTAGAGGATCCAAATAAAGTGTTAGAGCGAGATTAACATTCATACTTTGCATTGATTGATTTTCAAGAGGCTTTTGGGGTTTCACTGAAATTAGAGTGGGCTTTGATTTGACAAACGTTATTGTATTGGAAAAACAGGACCCTTTATGATTAAATGAAGTTCATATAAATGTCATCCATGAGAATAAGAATTATGTTTTTCATTTCTAAGATAGCTACTCACATATAATAGTCATGTGTAAACAGTGTTCTATACAGTGTCTTGTGAATGGCTGATGGCCAAATGCTCCTCAACGTGCACTGAGTAGGGAGAGGGAGAAAGATAGAGAGCGAGAGAAGAGGGAGAGAGAGAGAGAGAGAGAGAGAGAGAGAGAGAGAAGGGGGGCGGAGCGAGAGAGAGAGAGAGTGGGAGAGAGAGAAATGGAGAGAGAGAGAGAGAGAGGGAGGGAGAGAGAGATATGGGAGGATACATAAAGTAAGAGACAGGATGAAAGAGAGAATGGGATAGATAAAGAAAATGTGATTTAAAGAAAGGGGAAAAAAAGAGAGAACGAGAGGGAGAGGGGATCAAATAAATGTTTAAGCAGGTGAAAGGAGGTGAAATGGAGACAGTGAGGATAGAGTAGAAGCAAGGATGTGATAGAGAGAAAATTAGAATGAGAGGGGGATGAACACAGACTAGTTGGAGAGAAACAGAGAGGTGGAGAGTGGCAGTGAGAGACGGAGATGTGGATAGAGGCAGAGTGAGAGACAGAGACGTGGATTGAGACAGACTGAGAGACAGAGGTGGATAGAGGCAGAGTGAGAGAGTGAGAGAGGTGGATAGAGGCAGAGTGAGAGACAGAGAGGTGGATAGAGGCAGAGTTAGAGAGCGAGAAGTAGATTGATGCAGAGTGAGAGACAAAGAGGTGGATAGAGGCAGATTAAGAGACGGAGAGGTGGATAGAGGGAGACAGATAGAGAGGTGGATAGAGGCATAGTGAGAGACAGAGAGGTGGATAGAGGCAGAGTGAAAGACAGAGAGATGGATAGAGGCAGAGAGTGACAGAGAGGTGGATAGAGGCAGAGTTAGACAGAGAGGTGGATAGAGGCAGAGTGAGAGACGGAGAAGTGGATAGAGACAAAGTGAGAGATAGAAAGGTGGATAAAGGCAGAGTGAGAGACAGAGAGGTGGATAGAGACAGAGTGAGAGACAGAGAGGCGGATAGAAGAAGAGTGAGAGACAGAGAGGCGGATAGAAGAAGAGTGAGAGGCAGAGTGGTGGATAGAGGCAGAGTGAGAGACAGAAGGGTGGAAATAGGCAGAGTGAGAGACAGATAGCTGGATAGAAGCAGAGTGAGAGACAGAGTGGTGGTTAGAGCTGAGTGAGAGACAGAGAGGTGGATAAATACAGAATGAGAGGCAAAGAGGTGGATAGAGGCAGAATGAGGGACAGAGAGGTGGATAGAGGCAGAGTGAGAGAGAGATATGTGGATAGAGGCAGAGTGAGAGACATAGAGGTGGATAGAGGCAGAGTGGGAGACAGAGAGGTTGAGAGAGGCAGAGTGACAGACAGAGAGGTGGATAGAGGCAGAGTGAGTGGTAGAGAGAGAGACAGAGAGGTGGATATAGGCAGAGGGAGAGACAGAGAGGTGGATAGAGGCAGAGTAAGAGACAGAGGTGGATGGAGGCAGAGTTAGAGACAGAGTTTGATAGAGGCAGAGTGAGAGACAGACAGGTTGATAGAGGCAGAGTGACAGAGAGAGGGGTGGATAAAGGCAGAGTGAGAGACAGGGAGGTGGATAGAGGCAGAGTGAGAAAGAGAGGGGTGGATAAAGGCAGAGTGAGAGAGAGAGAGAGAGAGAGAGAGAGAGAGAGAGAGAGAGAGAGAGAGAGAGAGAGAGAGAGAGAGAGAGAGAGAGAGAGAGAGAGAGAGAGAGAGAGAGAGAGAGAGAGAGAGAGAGAGAGAGAGAGAGAGAGAGAGAGAGAGAGAGAGAGAGAGAGAGAGAGAGAGAGAGAGGTGGATAGAAGCAGGGTAAGAGACAGGGAGGTGGATGGAGGCAGAGTGAGAGAGAGAGACATGGATAGAGACTGTTTGAGAGACAGAGGTGGATAGAGGCAGGGTGAGAGAAGGAGAGGTGGATAGAGGCAGAGTGAGAGACTGAGAGGTGGATGGAGGCAGAGTGAAAGGATAGAGCAGGGACAAGTGATGGAGAAAGAGAGCGAAAGGAAGACAGACCTAGATAAACGTGAAAGAATATTGTCTATAGGGAAAGTGGAGGAAAGAGACGGATATAAATTAGGAGTGGAAGAGAGAGCTGGAGAGGATGGTACATGATAATGACAGCTAAAGAGCTTTTCTGCTCTGCATTAGGCCGAGAGAGCTTAGTTTGCAGTTTAAGAGCAGGATCAGCACTTGCGTATGGCCGGCGGATGTGTATCTGAGAGGGTGTTTATTTGTGTGTATACGTGTGTATGTGTTGTGTGTGTTTCTGTGTGTCGTGTGTTTGTGTTTGTGAGGGTGTTGTGTGTGACGCACACTTGTGTGTGTATCTGTGTGTGTGTGGGTTTGCATAAGTGTGTGTGTGAGTGTGTGTGGCACGAGGGGCAGATGCTGCAGCTGTTGCCAAAGGTCCAGTCAAGAGGGACTCGTTTTTTAACAGCCAAGTGACACAACAAGGAGAGCCAGAAAGGCTTTGAAAAACAACATCACTAACCCACTGACACCGCTTCCCAGGGCATCCACACCTCTTGGATTCCAGCCAGGTCACCCCTGATACAAGTCAGTGTGTATTCCATGTTCATCCATGTCTGAGGACGTTGGGAGATGACGTGGAAACTGGCCACTAGGGGCAACAGTGAGTGCTGCTACTGTTAAGCAGGTTGCGAATGGTTGCAAGTTTGAATCCACCAATAGAAAGTTGTTGTTTTTATTTTTAGTGCCAAAGGTTGCAAGTTCGAATCCAAAGATTGAAAGTTGTTTTAGAGGTTTTGTTGATAGGGAAACATCTGCCTCTGGTGCCAAAGGTTGCAAGTTCAAATCCAGTGATAGAAAGTTGTTTTTGAGATTTTTAGTGCCAAAGGTTGCAAGTTCGAATCCAACGATATAAAGTTGTTTTAGAGGTTTTTGTTGCTAGGGAAACATCTGCCTCTGGTGCCAAAGGTTTTAAGTTCGAATCCAATGATAGAAAGTTGTTTTAGAGGTTTTTGTTGCTAGTGAAACATCTGCCTCTGGTGCCAAAGGTTGCATGTTCGATTCCAGCAATGGAAAGTTGTTTTTGAAATGTTTGTTTTAAGCCTACCCCAAACCTTAACCCTTACCTCAACCATTTGGAGTTAATGCCTAACCTTAAGATTTCGGAGTTAAATCCTAAACTTAACCCTAACCTTAAAAATGTGGAGTTAATGCCTGAATTGAACCTTAAACACTTTGAAATGTGATGTTTGGAACAACTTCGAAATTTGACGTTTGAGAAACAATGGATGAACGTCTAATTCTGACGTGAGACTGTGAGAGCTTGTTGATTCAGTACACCAACCGTTCATCTGTGGGTACCTGACTGTATACAGCAACATTCATCATTGCCTTTTTGGTAATACACTGACAAGTGGGCTGAACAGAAACCCTGGCACCCAGTCCTGTGTTAGGTCATCTGTAAAGCTCTGCAGTGAACAATCAGTAATCAACTGTTTGGACTGGAGGTACAGCTTTTACTGTGTGGTTGTAAAATCCTCCAACTCTTCAAAACAGCAACGAGCCCATAGTGTAGATATGGATTATTTTATACATTTTATGCTTTTTTTATACAATGCACTTTTTTTCCGTCTCATATGACATACTGTACATTAGCTAGGTTTCCATCCAATTAGTGACAGATTTTCATGCGAATATTCTAAAATCCACATAAAGAAAATATGCTCATTTTCCCACAAGTGGTGTGTTTCCACCCAAATCAGTGTGTGATGACGTAGTGCACACAAAATGTACTTTTTCGCTTATGTTTTCATGTACCGAAATGTTTTGTTTTGTCACAAAAACTTTTGTGTTAAATAGCAAATGTGTCTACTCTGGACTTGGCACGTGCGCTCGAGTCAACAGCTCGCAGATACAGTGTGGGTAGACTGTGTGGGTAGGCTAGTCTACATGATGAGAATATTATGGAGAATATGTTTATCTGTCAAATGGCAGTCAAGCATCGATCATCATGTCACCAGAATAAGACAATCGATATTTATTGGAAAGGACCATCATCAGTTCTTTAATCTGTAGCCTAATAAACTGCATGGTTTCCCCAGTCGTAGTAGGAGGACCAAACACTTAATCATCGTGTGACTCCAACTTCACTTCGATATGATGGTTATTATATCAATATTTGCACATAATGGCATTTCCACCACCATTTCTCACATAATGAATTTTATAGACGCAAAAAGTTCCCACCATGTCGAACGAACAAATTATCTGTCAGCATTTATAAAATTGTACTGAAACTTCCTGTTTCCATCACAGCTGTCATGATTTTTTCTTTTTTTTATGTGGTATGACTTTACTCACATAAAAACTGTGGATGGAAACGTGGTTACTGTAGGCACTGTGTTTTGCCATTGTGTTACTTTGATGACATTCGTGACAAAATAACAATGAAAAGCGTATTTGCTACTGTCGTTTACAAGGAGACAGAAGTCAGTACGTAAGCTTTGCCATTGACTGTTGTACTCAGATTGTTGACATGAATTATTGCATTAACATGTCATCATCACCGTTTTAGCCTCCTTCTTTGTCTGTTTTGTCCTCTGCCAGTGGTATGTAGCTCACAGATCCCTCTCTAACACTGGAAGAATCTGTTGAAGGAATTCATTTCCAAATAGATCTGCCTTATTTGAACTTACTGAACTTACTTCTTGCTGAATGTGTGCATCATGTTAGTTCTGATTCCTATTCCAGATTCCAAATACCTATTACTTAACACTGCAAGGCAAGAGGAGAAGAGTGTACAACTTTCATGTTTGTGTTCTGATTCTGAGCACAGCTTCTGGCCTGTTTACAAATGATGCTGAAACCCTATAGAAAGGGATTATCTACAGTATGTGCCTTAAAGGCCCTACACAGTCTATGCAACGGATCCGCAACGGATCTGACGGAGGTTCGTTTGCATAGCTCTCTATGTAGTTCTACGTATTTTTGTGTGGCTGAATTTTTGGAACGCGACGCAAACTGAGCTCCGTAGCTCCATTTGTGTAGACTGTGAAACCATTGTGGGAGCCCTGTAGACGCAGTGTGGAGAGGAGAGCGTGTGATGGCTAAGCAGTGTGTTATTGAACACAGTTCTGCTTACGGATCAGTGTGCACTGCACGCTAGATGCTAAACATATTTATGTTGTATTTCACTCTGTTCTTGGCTGAAGTCTGACAAATGTGATGTGTCATGACTATTAAGCTTCCTTACTCTACAGTAAATTCTCATATTATGGAAATATTTTATGCCATGCTACAGTGGGGAGAACAAGTATTTGATACACTGCCGATTTTGCAGGTTTTCCTACTTACAAAGCATGTAGAGGTCTGTAATTTCTATCATAGGTACACTTCAACTGTGAGAGACGGAATCTAAAACAAAAATCCTGAAAATGACATTGTATGATTTTAAAGTAATTAATTGTCATTTTATTGCATGACATAAGTATTTGATACATCAGAAAAGCAGAACTTAATATTTGGTACAGAAACCTTTGTTTGCAATTACAGAGATCATACGTTTCCTGTAGGTCTTGACCAGGTTTGCACACACTGCAGCAGGGATTTTGGCCCACTCCTCCATACAGACCTTCTCCAGATCCTTCAGGTTTCGGGGCTGTCGCTGGGCAATACGGACTTTCAGCTCCCTCCAAAGATTTTCTATTGGGTTCAGGTCTGGAGACTGGCTAGGCCACTCTAGGACCTTGAGATGCTTCTTACGGAGCCAAGTATTTGATACACTGCCGATTTTGCAGGTTTTCCTACTTACAAAGCATGTAGAGGTCTGTAATTTCTATCATAGGTACACTTCAACTGTGAGAGACGGAATCTAAAACAAAAATCCAGAAAATCACATTGTATGATTTTTAAGTAATTAATTGTCATAGGACCTTGAGATGCTTCTTACGGAGCCACTCCTTAGTTGCCCTAGCTGTGTGTTTCGGGTCGTTGTCATGCTTGAAGACCCAACCACGACCCATCTTCAATGCTCTTACTGAGGGAAGGAGGTTGTTGGCCAAGATCTCGCGATACATGGCCCCATCCATCCTCCCCTCAATACGGTGCAGTTGTCCTGTCCCCTTTGCAGAAAAGCATCCCCAAAGAATGATGTTTCCACCTCCATGCTTCACGGTTGGGATGGTGTTCTTGGGGTTGTACTCATCCTTCTTCTTCCTCCAAACACGGCGAGTGGAGTTTAGACCAAAAAGCTCTATTTTCGTCTCATCAGACCACATGACCTTCTCCCATTCCTCCTCTGGATCATCCAGATGGTCATTGGCAAACTTCAGACGGGCCTGGACATGCGCTGGCTTGAGCAGGGGGACCTTGCGTGCGCTGCAGGATTTTAATCCATGACGGCATAGTGTGTTACTAATGGTTTTCTTTGAGACTGTGGTCCCAGCTCTCTTCAGGTCATTGACCAGGTCCTGCCGTGTAGTTCTGGGCTGATCCCTCACCTTCCTCATGAGCATTGATGCCCCACGAGGTGAGATCTTGCATGGAGCCCCAGACCGAGGGTGATTGACCGTCATCTTGAACTTCTTCCATTTTCTAATAATTGCGCCAACAGTTGTTGCCTTCTCACCAAGCTGCTTGCCTATTGTCCTCCCAGCCTTGTGCAGGTCTACAATTTTATCCCTGATGTCCTTACACAGCTCTCTGGTCTTGGCCATTGTGGAGAGGTTGGAGTCTGTTTGATTGAGTGTGTGGACAGGTGTCTTTTATACAGGTAACTAGTTCAAACAGGTGCAGTTAATACAGGTAATGAGTGGAGAACAGGAGGGCTTCTTAAAGAAAAACTAACAGGTCTGTGAGAGCCGGAATTCTTACTGGTTGGTAGGTGATCAAATACTTATGTCATGCAATATAATGCAAATTAATTACTTAAAAATCATACAATGTGATTTTCTGGATTTTTGTTTTATATTCCGTCTCTCACAGTTGAAGTGTACCTATGATAAAAATTACAGACCTCTACATGCTTTGTAAGTAGGAAAACCTGCAAAATCGGCAGTGTATCAGATACTTGTTCTCCCCACTGTATATTGCTGATTGCTAAATCTACACCATGTTGAATTCTGACTTTGAGTCCATGCTTTTACACAAAGTTATTTAGACTCTCTCCACCTCTCTCCACCTATGAAATGAACTTTGATGCCATTTTAGACTATAAAGAAGAGAAAAGAGAGAAGAGAGAAGTACAACATCTGGGAGTCGGATCTATGATAATGGTATTAAGGAGACCTCTGTAAACCCTGCTACTCTACTCCAGTCATTACTGGGCTCCTGAGTGGCGCAGCGGTGTAAGGCACTTCATCTCAGTGCTAGAGGCGTCACTACAGACCCTGGTTTGATTCCAGGCTGTATTACAATCTGGCAGTGATTGGGAGTCCCATAGTGCAGCGCACAATTGGCCCAGCATCGTCCAGGTTTGGCCGGGGTAAGCTGTCAAATAAGAATTTGTTCTTAACTGACTTGCCTAGTTAAATAAAGGTAAAATACAAAAACTACAGTACATTATCTTGTTCTATCAATAAACCCTCAAGGACAACTAACAACCAGCAGAGACTTTCAGTCCATACGCCTGTACCTGTTGTGAGGGCAGATACTCAAGGACAAAAATAAATGTGACTTGTTTAGCCCCGAAGCAGCTTTCAAACCCAAGCCAGTCGGGTTTGAAAAAAGAACAAACTTCAATAGACCACTAAATATGTTCCTCTCCTTATCTTAAACTACCCCTAAACACAGTTTTTGGCACCGCCTGCTAGTCTGCCACTATTCATTGGCAAGCACATAGCCATTACCGCATGGTCCAGTCGGTAACACTTTACTTGACACCCAGCATGGTCATAACCATGTCATAATACGTCATAACAACTGGCATAACTTGTCATAACCTGTCATAATATGGTCATAACGCTGTCATGACCCATATATTTGTGACATATATTGCTATATTTTATGGCTGCTTATGACACCTACATAAGAGTGTCAAAACCCACATTTATTCAAATGTTTTTTTTGCCTGCCAAGAAGTTTCCTTTCGTTTGAAAGTTTGTTTCTTAAGTCCTTTGTTCTTGTTGTAATGAATTCTTTACAGTCATGTTTTTTTCCATCATATTTTAAATAACTTGCAGCAAATACACTTTATGACGTTGTCATAAAGCATTATGACCATCCTGTGTCACTTTACTTGGACTAAGAAAATACACTTTATGACACTGTCAAGAAGCATTATGACCATCCTGTATCACTTTACTTGGACTAAGAAAATTCACTTTATGACACTGTCAAGAAGCATTATGACCATCCTGTGTCACTTTACTTGGACTAAGAAAATACACTTTATGACACTGTCAAGAAGCATTATGACCATCCTGTGTCACTTTACTTGGACTAAGAAAATTCACTTTATGACACTGTCAAGAAGCATTATGACCATCCTGTGTCACTTTACTTGGACTAAGAAAATACACTTTATGACACTGTCAAGAAGCATTATGACCATCATAATCATATAAGCCAGATAGCCGTATCACGTACAGGCCCTTATGTAAGTCATCAGTCAGAAAGAGTGTGTCTTGCTCCTGAAATCTGGTCCTGGATTCATCCCAGTCATCAGCAACAGAGCATTGGGTTAGGTGCATGTTTGACATAATTTTAATGGTACATTTCAGAAAATTTTATATAACATAAACATACTGTTGACAAGTAGGCTATGGTGTAATGGAATGTTTTGTGGGTTTTGACACTCTTATATAGGTGTCATAACCAGCCATAAAATAATGCAATATATGTCACAACAGGTCTAAATATATGAGTCATGACAGTGTTATGACCATATTATGAGAGGTTATGTCAGCTGTTATGACATATTATGGCATGGTTATGACCTTGTCATAACATGTTATGATGCTGGGTGTCAAGTTAAGTGTTACCAAATAGTCATTCACTTTGCCGTTCATGAAAGTACACTGCTAAAGAGGTTGGCCATGATTGTAATGGTAGGTTATGCAAGATTCTTGTCTATTAATAAGAGTTCCATAACTATGGTCCCAAACTGCTGACCCTGTGTCTCGGTGAGTGGCAGTGCATTCCTCCCATACTGACTCCGATGCAATTGCAACGATCACTTCTCCATTTGAACACTCTTGAGTCCTTAAAGGGTTCTTCAGCTGTCCCTATAGGAGAACCCTTTGGAGAATCCTTTTGAGCTCCTCTGTGGAAAGGGTTCTACAGTACATGGAACCAAAAAGGGTTCTACATGGAATTGAGAAGGGTGTATAGTAGAGGAAAGCTTGAGCACAATTAAGTAATTATGTTATGGTCGGCCTTATGTCCCCCATGGGATTAAGAGGGTAAGTATTTGTGTTATGGTCACATTCATCCCAGATATAGCTACTGTATGAAAACCCCCAGCTCATTCCACTGACCTCATGTGCCCTCCCTCTATACCTCAGGCCACCCTGCCTGATAGGATTGGACAGACTGAGCAGCAGCAGCAGCACCTGTTGGTTCCCCTGGTCTAAATATCCAGACAAACTTGGTCTGAGCCAAGTCTGCTGTCTGCCTGCCCAATCCCTCCTCTTCCCTCCTCTACCATTTCTCCCACTGCGCCCATCATCACGTCTAAGATCACTATTCGGAATTCCCACCTGTCAACAGCGCAACTAAGGTAAAGGGCCTAGACGCTTTGCCTTGGTCATTTAAAAAAAAACTATTTAAACTCTTGCCAGGTGGGGATCCTGATGCATGGCTCTAAATATTATATACTAGCTATGCACTCTTAGAAAAGAAGGTGCTTGTCACGATCGTCGGAAGGAGCGGACCAATACGCAGCGCGTGGAGTGAACATGATGACTTTATTTATAAAGCAACCACGAAAAAACAACAAAAGACGATAGTGAAGTCCTAACGTAACAATACACTGAACTTGGAACAATAACCCACAAAACAAAGGTGAAAACTGACAGTTTAAATATGGCTCCCAATCAGAGATAACGAGCCGACAGCTGACACTCGTTACCTCCGATTGGGAGTCATTGACTACAACATACAACCACCTAGAAAACAACCCACAGACCTGCAAACATAGAAATACACCCGACAGAACTACCAACATAGAAAAACACCCAAATCCCCAACAAAACAACATACACTCTAGCTCACATACAAAAGTCCTAGAGCCAGAGTGTCACAGTACCCCCCCCTAAAGGTGCGCACTCCGGGCGCACCAGCATACGCTCTAGGGGAGGGTCTGGGTGGGCGTCTGTCCACGGTGGTGGCTCTGGCCCCGGTCGTGATCCCCACCCCACCACAGTCACAAACTGCTTAGTAGGCAGCACCGGACTAAGGGACAGCACCTGACTAAGGGGCAGCACCGGACTAAGTGGCAGCACCGGACTAAGGGGCAGCACCTGACTAAAGGGCAGCACCGGACTGAGGGGCAGATCCTGGCTGGCTGGCTCAGGCGGATCCTGGCTGGACGGCTCTGGCGGATCCTGGCTGGCGGAAGACTCTGGCTGATCCTGTCTGGCAGAAGGCTCTGGCTGATCCTGTCTGGCAGAAGGCTCTGGCTGATCCTGTCTGGCAGAAGGCTCTGGCTGATCCTGTCTGGCAGAAGGCTCTGGCTGATCCTGTCTGGCAGAAGGCTCTGGCTGATCCTGTCTGGCAGAAGGCTCTGGCTGATCCTGTCTGGCAGAAGGCTCTGGCTGATCCTGTCTGGCGGAAGGCTCTGGCTGATCCTGTCTGGCGGAAGGCTCTGGCTGATCCTGTCTGGCGGAAGGCTCTGGCTGATCCTGTCTGGCAGAAGGCTCTGGCTGATCCTGTCTGGCGGAAGGCTCTGACGGCGTTGGGCAGACGGGCAGTTCAGACGGCGTTGGGCAGACGGACAGTTCAGGCCCCGTTGGGCAGACGGGCAGTTCAGACGGCGTTGGGCAGACGGACAGTTCAGACGGCGTTGGGCAGACGGACAGTTCAGGCCCCGTTGGGCAGACGGGCAGTTCAGACGGCGTTGGGCAGACGGACAGTTCAGACGGCGTTGGGCAGACGGACAGTTCAGGCCCCGTTGGGCAGACGGCAGACTCTGGCCGTCTGAGGCGCATCGTAGGCCTGGTGCGTGGTGCCGGAACAGGAGGTACCGGGCTGAGGACACGCATCTCAGGGCTAGTGCGGAGAGAAGCAACAGGGCTTGCTGGACCCTGGGAACGCACATGACGCCTAGTGCGGGGAGCCGGAACAGGGCATGCTGGACCCTGGGGACTCCCATAACGCCTAGTGCGGGGAGCCGGAACAGGGCATGCTGGACCCTGGGGACTCCCATAACGCCCTAGTGCGGGGAGCCGGAACAGGGCATGCTGGACCCTGGGGACTCCCATAACGCCTAGTGCGGAGAGCAGGAACAGGCCGGGCGGGGCTGGCGACGCGCACCGTATCCCTGGTGCGAGTGGCCGGAACAGGCCGGGCCGGGCTGGCGAGCGCACCGTATCCCTGGTGCGTGGAGTAGGAACAGGCCGGGCTGGGCTGGCGACGCGCACCGTATCCCTGGTGCGAGTGGCCGGAACAGGCCGGGCCGGGTTGGCGAAGCGCACCGTCTCCCTGGTGCGAGGAGTAGGAACAGGCCGGGCTGGGCTGGCGACGCGCACCGTATCCCTGGTGCGAGTGGCCGGAACAGGCCGGGCCGGGTTGGCGAAGCGCACCGTATCCCTGGTGCGAGGAGTAGGAACAGGCCAGGCTGGGCTGGCGCCGCGCACCGTATCCCTGGTGCGAGTGGCCGGAACAGGCCGGGCCGGGTTGGCGAAGCGCACCGTATCCCTGGTGCGAGGAGTAGGAACAGGCCGGGCTGGGCTGGCGACGCGCACCGTATCCCTGGTGCGAGGAGTAGGAACAGGCCGGGCTGGGCTGGCGACGCGCACCGTATCCTTAGTGCGAGGGACCGGAACAGGCCGTACCGTACGGGGAACACACACTACTGGCTGCACCACGGGACTAGGAACGGGCCGGACCGAACTGGTTACACACCCCAGTACCTCACGCCGTGCCTCAACACTTTCCTTCCCTGCTTTACCCAGTTGCCCCCTTGACCTGGTAGCCCACTGAATCCGTCCCTTCTCTGCCTCCGTCAGCCCCCTTAACCTGGCAGCCCTCTGACTCTGCCTTGTGGCAGCCTCCTGCTGCTCCGTCGCCCAAGCCATGTGCCCCCCCCAAAAAATTTCTTGGGGTTGCCTCTCGTCCTTCCGACGATGATGGCCCTGCTGATGCCGTTGCTCCTCTCGCCGTCGCCTCTCCACCGTCTCGTTCCATGGTCGGCGATCCATACCATCTAGGATCTCCTCCCAAGTCCAGGACCCTTTACCTTCCACCAGTTCCTTCCATGTCCAGACCCTTTGTTCCTGGACGCGCTGCTTGGTTCCTTTATGGTGGGTTATTCTGTCACGATCGTCGGAAGGAGCGGACCAATACGCAGCGCGTGGAGTGAACATGATGACTTTATTTATAAAGCAACCACGAAAAAACAACAAAAGACGATAGTGAAGTCCTAACGTAACAATACACTGAACTTGGAACAATAACCCACAAAACAAAGGTGAAAACTGACAGTTTAAATATGGCTCCCAATCAGAGATAACGAGCCGACAGCTGACACTCGTTACCTCCGATTGGGAGTCATTGACTACAACATACAACCACCTAGAAAACAACCCACAGACCTGCAAACATAGAAATACACCCGACAGAACTACCAACATAGAAAAACACCCAAATCCCCAACAAAACAACATACACTCTAGCTCACATACAAAAGTCCTAGAGCCAGAGTGTCACAGTGCTACCTAGAACCATAAAAGGTTCTTCTCTGAAAATAACTATTTTTGGTTCATTAATACAAGGTTCTACGTGGAACCGTTTCACCAGTAAAAGGTTCTAAGTAGATCTTTTTTCACCACCAAAGGGTTCTACCTGGGACCAAAAATGGTTCTCCTATGGGGATAAACGAGGAACCCTTTTTTTCTAAGAGTAATGTCTAAACCTCGGGTATTGTCACGGTTTCGGCCGAGGCTGCCTCTCTCCCTTGTTCGGGCAGGCTTCGGCGTTCGTCGTCTCCGGAATTCTAGCTGCCACCGATTGATGTTTCATGTTCGTTTGCTTTTGTCTGTTTGTTTCTACACCTGTTTCTGTTTTGTAGTAATTAGTGTCCTATAAGTTTCTCGTTGTGTTTGTCTTGTGTTGTGTGTGATTGTTACCGTCAGTCTGTGTATTGCTCGGTTGAGCGTTATTTTCTCCACTGTTTGCTGGAGCGTTCGTTGCACTTGTGTGTGCACTTATTTCATCCTGACGCACCTGTTTGTGCGCATTGTCTTTTCGCCTTCGTGCGTATTTTGCTGTCAGGCTTATTTCGTCCTGTTGCCTGTGTTTAGGCAGGAATACAGCTTTTTGGAATTCAGTCTGCTTCCTGCGTTTGATTCCTACACCACACCTACAACACGACCTGACAGAATCACACACCATACAGTATGGAATCAGCAGGAGCCGAAGCAGCACATTCAAGACTGGAAACCCAGGTTCGGGAACAGCAAGAGCAGCTCCTGCAGATGGGGGCCGCCCTGCAGGAGGTGATGACCACCCTCCGAGGCTGGGGTCCGCCTCCACCGCCAGCCGCCCTGCCAGCACCATCGGCCAGCCCACCCAGTCCAGCGCCGGAACCTCGCGGAGTCCGACTATCTCTCCCGAGGTCCTACGACGGGACCGCAGCTGGGTGTCAGGGATTCCTGCTCCAGGTAGAGCTGTACCTGGCCACAGTACATCCGGCACCTTCAGGGCATGAGAGCGTGTCCGCCCTGATCTCCTGCCTGGCCGGTAAAGCGTTGGAGTGGGCCAACGCGGAGTGGAGGAAGATCGACGCCACGACTATTACATACACCGAGTTCTCCCGCCGCTTTAGGGCGGTGTTCGACCATTCCCCGGAGGGGAAAGCGGCGGGGGAGCGTCTGGTCTTCCTCAGGCAGGGGAGGAGGAGTGCCCAGGAATTCGCACTCGAATTCCGTACTCTAGCGGCAGATGCAGGGTGGAATGAGCGGGCCCTCATCGATCTATACCGATGTAGCCTCAGAGAGGACGTCCGTCGGGAGCTGGCCTGTAGGGACACCAGTCTCACTTTCGACCAGCTGGTCGACATGTCAATCAGGTTAGATAACCTATTGGCTACCCGCGGACGTCCTGAGGGGGTCCGTCCATTCCATCCTCCAGCGCATCCGAGCCGTGTCCTATGGAGCTCGGGGGCGCTGGCGCTAGAGATAGGAGGAGTCGGCAGACTAGGGGGTCCATCCACTGCACCAACTGTGGTCGGGGAGGACACACCGCGGCTAGGTGCTGGGGATGGCCTCCTAGGGGAGATGACGACAGGTCCCGCACTGGGGATTCCTTCCAGGTGAGTAGGCGCCCCACTCACCCAGAGCTCTCTGTTGCCCATTTCTGTATGCCTGTATGTTTTCCACAGGTAGCACCTCATGCCCAGCATAAGGCGCTGGTAGATTCAGGCGCAGCTGGGAATTTTATTGATAAAAAGTTTTGTTTAGCGTTAGGGATTCCCCTCATTCCTGTTGATGTTCCTTTTCCCGTTCACGCCCTAGATAGTCGTCCGTTGGGTACGGGCTTGATCAGGGAGGTCACGGCGCCACTTAGGATGTGTGCGCAGGGGGATCATCAGGAGATGATTCAGCTGTTCCTGATTGACTCTCCTGCGTATCCGGTGGTGCTGGGCATGCCCTGGTTGAGTACCCATAACCCAGTGATTTCGTGGCAGGAGAGGGCTCTGATGGAGTGGTCTGCTCAGTGTGTGGGTAGATGTTTGGGCGTTTCCGTAGGGGGCTACCTCGGTGGAGAGTCCAAACCAGGTGCCCGCATTGCACATTCCACCTGAGTATGGGGATTTGGCTATCGCGTTTAGTAAGGCGAGGGCGACGCGGTTGCCACCCCATAGGCAGGGGGATTGTGCGATAAACCTTCAGGCAGGAGCTGCGCTCCCACGGAGTCATGTGTATCCTCTGTCTCAGGAGGAGAAGAAAGCTATGGAGATTTACATAGACGAATCGCTGAGACAAGGATACATACGGCCGATCCACTTCCCCGCGTCCTCGAGTTTCTTTTTCGTGAAGAAGAAGGATGGTGGTTTCGCGTCCGTGCATCGATTACCGTGGTCTCAATCAGATTACGGTGAAGTATAGTTATCCACTCCCGCTGATTGCGACCATGACTGAGTCGTTGCATGGGGCGCGTTTCTTCACGAAATTAGATCTCAGGAGCGCGTACAACTTGGTGCGCATCAAGAAGGATGATGAATGGAAAACAGCCTTTAGTACCACCTCGGGCCATTACGAGTATCTAGTCATGCCATACGGGTTGATGAATGCTCCGTCGGTTTTCCAATCATTTGTGGATGAGATCTTCAGGGACATGCAGGGACAGGGAGTCGTTGTGTACATAGATGACATTCTCGTGTACTCACCTACCCGTGTCGAGCATGTGGCCCTGGTGCGCAGAGTGTTGCGGAGGCTGGTGGAGCCCGACCTGTATGTGAAGGCAGAGAAGTGTCTGTTTTTCCAGGAGTCTATCTCCTTTTTGGGGTATCAGTTGTCCGCGTCAGGGGTGAAGATGGAGGTAGACCGAAGGCCGTGGCCGTAGCGTAATTGGCAAACACCAACCACTGTGAAAGAGGTGCAGCAGTTTTTGGGGTTTGCGAATTACTACCGGAGGTTTATCCGGGGTTTTGGGCAAGTGGCAGCTCCCATCACGTCTCTCTTGAAGGGGGGTCCGTGCGTCTGCAGTGGTCAGTCGAGGCGGACAGGGCGTTTGGGAGGCTGAAGGACCTGTTTACCTCGGCTCCGGTGCTGGCGCATCCGGATCCCTCTTTACCATTTCAGGTAGAGGTGGACGCGTCTGAGGCCGGTATTGGCGCCGTGCTTTCACAACGGTCAGGCGCGCCACCTAAACTCCGCCCCTGTGCCTTCTATTCCAAGAAGCTCAGCCCGGCGGAGCGAAATTATGACATAGGGGACAGGGAGCTGTTAGCTGTGGTACAGGCCCTTAAGGTGTGGAGGCACTGGCTTGAGGGGGCTCAACACCCTTTCCTCATTTTGACGGACCACCGTAACCTGGAGTACATCCGGGCAGCGAGGAGGCTGAACCCTCGGCAGGCTAGATGGAGTATGTTTTTGACCCGTTTCTCTTTTAAGATCACCTACATCCCTGGGTCACAAAACGGGAAGGCAGATGCGCTGTCTCGGCTGTATGACGGGGAGGAGAGGTTCGTGGAGCCCACTCCCATACTGCCGGAGTCGTGTCTAGTGGCACCGGTGGTGTGGGAGCTCGATTCTGAGCTCGAGCGGGCATTACGCACCGACCCTAGTCCACCACAATGCCCGGAGGGTCGGAAGTATGTTCCGCTCGAGTGTCGGGATCGATTGATCTATTGGGCTCACACGTCACCCTCCTCTGGACACCCGGGTATCGGCCGGACAGTGCACTGTCTTAGTGCCAAATATTGGTGGCCCACGTTGGCCAGGGATGTGAGGGTTTATGTTTCCTCCTGCTCGGTGTGCGCCCAGTGTAAGGCGCCTAGACATCTGCCTAGGGGTAAGTTACTGCCCCTGCCCGTTCCACAACGACCATGGTCCCACCTCTCGGTGGATTTTATAACTGACCTTCCCCTCTCTCAAGGGAATACTACCATCCTGGTCGTTGTGGACCGGTTCTCTAAGGCCTGTCGTTTGCTCCCCATGCCGGGTCTTCCTACTGCCCTGCAGACCGCCGAAGCTATATTCACCCATGTGTTCCGGCACTACGGGGTGCCCGAGGACATTGTGGCTGACCGAGGTCCCCAATTCACCTCCAGAGTCTGGAGAGCTTTTATGGAGCGGTTGGGGGTCTCGGTGAGCCTCACCTCGGGTTACCACCCGGAGAGTAATGGGCAGGTGGAACGCGTTAACCAGGATGTGGGTAGGTTTCTCAGAACGTACTGCCGGGATCGGCCGGAGGAGTGGGCGAGATATGTGCCCTGGGCCGAGATGGCACAGAACTCTCTCCGCCACTCCTCCACCCAACTAACCCCTTTTCAGTGTGTTTTGGGGTACCAGCCGGTTCTGGCACCATGGCATGAGAGCCAGATCGAGGCCCCCGCTGTGGATGAGTGGGTGCGGCGCTCGGAGGAGACGTGGGACGCTGCACACGTCCATCTGCAGCGTGCCATACGTCGACAGAAGACGAGCGCCGACCTACACCGCAGTGAGGGGCCAGTGTACGCACCTGGAGATCGAGTCTGGCTCTCTGCCAGAAACCTGCCCCTCCGCCTGCCCTGTCGGAAGCTGGGTCGGCGGTTTGTAGGGCCATTTAAAGTCCTGAGAAGGTTGAACGAGGTATGTTATAGATTACAGTTACCAGTTGAGTATAAGTGTATTAACCCCTCGTTCCATGTGTCCCTTCTCAGGCCGGTGGTAGCAGGCCCACTCCAAGAACATGAGATCTTGGAGACCCCCCGGCCCCGTTGGACATCGAGGGGGTACCGGCGCACACCGTGAGATCCATCTTGGATTCTAGACGTCGGAGAGGGGGTCTTCAGTATCTAGTGGAGTGGGAGGGGTACGGTCCGGAGGAGCGGTGCTGGGTGCCGAGGAGAGACATCTTGGACCCGTCGCTCCTGGACGGAATTCCATCGGGGTATCCGACGCGCCCTGCGCCGCGGCCTCCGGGTCGTCCCCAAGGCCGGAGTCGGCGCGCGTCTGGAGCCGCGCGTCAAGGGGGGGTACTGTCACGGTTTCGGCCGAGGCTGCCTCTCTCCCTTGTTCGGGCAGGCTTCGGCGTTTCGTCGTCTCCGAATTCTAGCTGCCACCGATTGATGTTTCATGTTCGTTTGCTTTTGTCTGTTTGTTTCTACACCTGTTTCTGTTTTGTAGTAATTAGTGTCCTATAAGTTTCTCGTTGTGTTTGTCTTGTGTTGTGTGTGATTGTTACCGTCAGTCTGTGTATTGCTCGGTTGAGCGTTATTTTCTCCACTGTTTGCTGGAGCGTTCGTTGCACTTGTGTGTGCACTTATTTCATCCTGACGCACCTGTTTGTGCGCATTGTCTTTTCGCCTTCGTGCGTATTTTGCTGTCAGGCTTATTTCGTCCTGTTGCCTGTGTTTAGGCAGGAATACAGCTTTTTGGAATTCAGTCTGCTTCCTGCGTTTGACTCCTACACCACACCTACAACACGACCTGACAGGTATCCACAGGGTGTACACAAAAAACAACATTGGCTTAATGGTCCGTTGCGCATACAGTGCATTCGGAAAGTATTCAGACCCCTTGACTTTTTCCACATTTTGTTCTGTTACAGCCGTATTCTAAAATGGATTAAATAAATAAAAAATCCTCATCATCTACACACAATACCCCATAATGACAAAGCAAAAACAGGTTTTTAGAAATGCCACGAAGTCAAAGGAATTGTCCATAGAGCACCGAGACAGGATGGGGAAGGGTACCAAAAAATGTCTGCAGCATTGAAGGTCCCCAAGAACACAGTGGACTGCATCATTCTTAAATAGAAGACGTTTGGGACCACCAAGATTCTTCCTAGAGCTGGCCTCCCGGCCAAACTGAGCAATCGGGGGAGAAGGGCCTTGTTCAGGGAGGTGTCCAAGAAGGCAATGATCACTCTTACAGCACTCCAGAGTTCCTCTGTGGAGATGGGAGAACCTCCCAGAAGGACAACCATCTCTGCAGGACACCACCAATCAGGCATTTATGGTAGAGTGGCCAGACGGAAGCCACTCCTCAGTAAAAGGCACATGACAGCCCGCTTAGAGTTTGCCAAAAGGCACCTAAAGGACTCAGACCATGAGAAACAAGATTGAACTCTTTGGCCTGAATGCCAAGTGTCACGTCTGGAGGAAACCTGGCACCATCCCTACGGTGAAGCATGTTGGTGTCAGCATCATGCTGTGGGGATGTTTTTCAGCAGCAGGGACTGGAAGACTAGCCAGGAGAGGGAAAGATGAACAGAGCAAAGTACAGAGAGATCCTTGATGAAAACCTGCTCCAGAGCGCTCAGGACCTCAGACTGGGGCGAAGGTTCACCTTCCAACAGGACAACGACCCTAAGCACACAGCCAAGACAACGCAGGAGTAGCTTCGGGACAAGTCTCTGGATGTCCTTGAGTGGCCCAGCCAAAGCCCAGACTTGAACCCGATCGAACATCTCTGGAGTGATCTGAAAATAGCTGTGCAGCGACGCTCCCCATCCAACCTGACAGAGCTTGAGAGGATCTGCAGAGAAGAATGGGAGAAACTCCCCAAATACTGGTGTGCCAAGCTTGTAGCGTCAAACCCAAGAAGACTCAAGGCTGTAATCGCTGCGAAAGGTGCTTCAACAAAGTACTGAGTAAAATTTCTAAAAACCTGTTTTTGCTTTGTTATCATGGGGTATTTGTGTGCAGATTGATAAGGGAAAAAACCAATTTCATCAATTTTAGAAGACGGCTGTAACGTAACAAAATGTGGAAAAAGTAAAGGGGTCTGAATACTTTCCGAATGCACTGTAAGGGGTCCTTTGTTGAGAATTACTGCTATAGAGTGAGTGCTTTAGGAAGTGTCCTGCTTTAGTTTAACTACACTCGACTGTCCCCATAGGAGAACCCTTTGAATAACTATTTTTGGTTCCATGTAGAACCCTTTCCACAGAGGGATCTACATGGAAGCCAAAAGGGTTCTACCTGGAACCAAAAAGTGTTGTCCTATGGCGACAGCCGAAGAACCCTTTTGGAACCTTTTTTTCTAAGAGTGTACTTAAGAGGGAGTGCAGTAGGGGCGCCAGGTAGCCTAGCGGTTACAGCCTTGAGTAGAGTAACCAGTCATTGACCAATCAGTAACCGAAAGGTCACTGGTTGGAATACCCTAGCCGACGAGGTGAAACATCTGTCGATATGCCCTTGAGAAAGGCTCTTAACCCTAATTTGCTCCAGGTGCTCTGTACTATGATGGCTGACCCTGTGAAATAACATATTTCACTGCACCTATCTGGTGTGTGTGACAATACAAATGTTTTTTTTATCACTTCTAAGTGAATCAGTCAGAATTATGGGATGCTGATGCGACAGAAATGATTGGTCACTGTCACAAGAATGTGCTATGATTAGGCAGAAATGATTGGTCATGTCTAAATAACAAGAATGATGACAACAGTTAAAATCTTTTGGTATTTTTTTTTTCATTAGTTCACTGTTGATACAGTCCCACGATGTTTTGCATGTCAGCAGTCAAGTTTTAAAGATATTGGACTTTCAAGAACCAAAGTGTTACTTGGAGGAAAAGGAAAATGTTTATAGGTAGATCCTCACTCGTTGAACCAGGGGATTAGCTTTTTCTCAAAGCACCTGCAGCAACACAAGGTGGGTGAACAGACACGTTTTTTAATCAGATACTGAATCAGATACTGATTAAAAACAATGTGCATGGTTCAATAGGGTTATTTTGTAATCTCTCTTCATTTATATTTTGGTCAAGTGGAGGCTGGGCATTCAGGTAACAGTCCTTGCTACCCGGCTCCTTGGGACGCCCATACCCCATTGAAGTTGACATTTAAAATGGTTGAGGTTAGGGTTCAGGTAAGGGTTATGGTTATGGTTAAGATTAAGGTAAGGGTAGGGGTTAAGGTTAGGTTTTAGGGTATGGATGTCCCAAGGATCCCTGGTAGCACTAACCTTCAGGTAACACAGCCAGGGTCCTTAAGCCACTGAGCTGTGAGAAGTGTGGGCTATTGGAGAGAATATGAATAGGATCATATTGATATATTACTCTACCTCTGGATGTGCAGTGAAGACACTAATGCCAATGTAGCAGGCTCTAAGTGATCTTCATCAACACAGAATGGCAGAATAATAATCAACCAAGCAGTCAATTTAGACTCAGACTCAACAGTATATTGAGTCTCTTCCACTTTCTCTCTCTCATTCTCTTTTTAATCCTCTTTCTTTCTTTCTTTCTTTCTTTCTTTCTTTCTTTCTTTCTTTCTTTCTTTCTTTCTTTCTTTCTTTCTTTCTTTCTTTCTTTCTTTCTTTCTTTCTTTCTTTCTTTCTTTCTTTCTTTCTTTCTTTCTTTCTTTCTTTCTTTCTTTCTTTCTTTCTTTCTTTCTCTCTCTCTCTCCTTTTCTCTTTGTGATGTGGGACTGTGTAACCTTCACTGCAAGTTGAAGAGGATTTGGCACACCTCCAGCCCTCATACTCTATAATAAATAAACCACCAGCATGACTAAATCAAAGCCCACTCTAATTTCTTCATCCCTCTAATGACAGGGCCCATTTAACCTCTTTACAGTTACATGTTAGCCTGTCCCTCTCATTCCCCTTCTTCTTCATAAGTACAGCCCACTCAACCCATCTAACCTGTTCACAGTCATGTCACTGTATCTCCCCCAGCCACCAACTCAACAACCAAAAGGACTAAAAGCCCACTTTAATTTACTTGACACCTCAGGGGCCTTCATCTATCTCCAACATGTCAAAGATGTACAGCTAGAGACACTGTAAAAAACACTGATTAAACATAATAATTATATCTAGGTATCTTCCTTCAAAACCAATAGATACAGCTCCCAGCCCTCAACTCAAGTCAACCAACATTACCAGCCTAAAACCCACTGTAATTTATCAGACATCACAGAGGCCTTCTTCACTCTATATTGCCAACATGTCTTTCAATATGGAGGGGCACTTTTGGCTAATGTACATTGCAGATAGAGACATGTATAGTCCACTGATTACACATAATAACCGTAGGTAGCTAGCTACTTTCAGAATCAAAACAGGAATAACAGCCCTTAGCCCTCAACTCAACTCAACCAACAAAATTACTAAAGCCCGTTCTTATTTATCAGACATCACAGTCAGAGGCCTCCAGCAATCTCTAAAGTGTCTTTCAATATGTAGGGCCTAAGAGGTTTTCAGGCCTTAATTGTAAATACGAATTTGTTCTTTATTGACTCGCCTGGATAAATAAAGGTTAAATAAATAAATAAAAGGTACTTTTGGCTATTGTAGTTATGATGGAGGGAGAGGAGGAAAGCATTTGTTTGATTGGATGATAATCCTCCATTGTCAGAGTGAAGGACTAGCCTGCTATATTTAGGCCCTATTCCAGAATATGATATAGCTTTACTCACAGGGGGTGAGGGATATAAACACTGATGTGGGAGAGAAAGCGCCGGCCCTCATGCGTATGGGACCTGGACCTTCTCCATGGGGAAGCTGTGATCAGGGGGGGCAAATGTCACTCTGGCATCTGCTTTGAGATGTAACGTACGGTTCTGTCAGGAGACAATAGTGCACAGAAGGCCACCTCCAGATTTTTATACCGACTAATATTGGACCAGGTCTCTCTTGAAAAAGAGATTCTCAGTAGAAAAAGAGAACTCTCAATCTGACTAGCCTGGATAAATAAAGGTTAATATTATGGGTGGGTTGGTTTCAGTGATCCAGTCAGCTTATCAAAGGTCAGAGTAGGTGTTTCAATAAAGCTGCACATGTAAATTAGACCAGGATTTGGCAACCCACTCCTCACCCTACACCTTGTCATACTATGAAGCTATTGAGCTGCCACGTGATGCTTACTACAATACATTACAATTGACATAGCACTCTTTCTTTTTTAACACATTCAGTGGATCTCTTCTTGCACATAGCGGCCAGGGTGGGGAATGATGGGAGTCTACATAGATAGGACCTTATTTTGGGATAGAGGAACACAACCACACAAAGTTAGGAGGTGAGACACAACAAATAGTATTTTGGCCTTTTGGACCAGTGATTTGGGTGTATGTTGACAGGTTTGTGGGAAGGGTAGGGTATAGGTTTTATACTGTAGATAACAGAACATGTTGGACCATGGCATCACACAGGGGGGAGTGTGGAGTTGCCCGGTTTAGTATTACTTCCACAGGTTCATAGGTAGGGTATAGGAAAGGGTTAGTAGGTAGGGTATAGGAAGGGGTTTATAAGTAGGGTATAGGAAGGGGTTTATAAGTAGGGTATAGGAAGGGGTTTATAAGTAGGGTGTAGGAAGGGGTTTATAAGTAGGGTGTAGGAAGGGGTTTATAAGTAGGGTATAGGAAGGGGTTTATAAGTAGGGTGTAGGAAGGGGTTTATAAGTAGGGTATAGGAAGGGGTTTATAAGTAGGGTGTAGGAAGGGGTTTATAAGTAGGGTGTAGGAAGGGGTTTATAAGTAGGGTATAGGAAGGGGTTTATAAGTAGGGTGTAGGAAGGGGTTTATAAGTAGGGTATAGGAAGGGGTTTATAAGTAGGGTATAGGAAGGGGTTTATAAGTAGGGTATAGGAAGGGGTTTATAAGTAGGGTGTAGGAAGGGGTTTATAAGTAGGGTGTAGGAAGGGGTTTATAAGTAGGGTATAGGAAGGGGTTTATAAGTAGGGTGTAGGAAGGGGTTTATAAGTAGGGTGTAGGAAGGGGTTTATAAGTAGGGTGTAGGAAGGGGTTTATAAGTAGGGTGTAGGAAGGGGTTTATAAGTAGGGTATAGGAAGGGGTTTATAAGTAGGGTATAGGAAGGGGTTTATAAGTAGGGTGTAGGAAGGGGTTTATAAGTAGGGTGTAGGAAGGGGTTTATAAGTAGGGTGTAGGAAGGGGTTAGTAGGTAGGGTATAGGAAGGGGTTTATAAGTAGGGTGTAGGAAGGGGTTTATAAGTAGGGTATAGGAAGGGGTTTATAAGTAGGGTATAGGAAGGGGTTTATAAGTAGGGTGTAGGGAAGGGGGTTTATAAGTAGGGTATAGGAAGGGGTTTATAAGTAGGGTATAGGAAGGGGTTTATAAGTAGGGTATAGGAAGGGGTTTATAAGTAGGGTGTAGGAAGGGGTTTATAAGTAGGGTGTAGGAAGGGGTTTATAAGTAGGGTATAGGAAAGGGTTAGTAGGTAGGGTATAGGAAGGGGTTTATAAGTAGGGTATAGGAAGGGGTTTATAAGTAGGGTATAGGAAGGGGTTTATAAGTAGGGTGTAGGAAGGGGTTTATAAGTAGGGTATAGGAAGGGGTTTATAAGTAGGGTATAGGAAGGGGTTTATAAGTAGGGTATAGGAAGGGGTTTATAAGTAGGGTGTAGGAAGGGGTTTATAAGTAGGGTGTAGGAAGGGGTTTATAAGTAGGGTGTAGGAAGGGGTTTATAAGTAGGGTGTAGGAAGGGGGTTTATAAGTAGGGTATAGGAAGGGGTTTATAAGTAGGGTATAGGAAGGGGTTTATAAGTAGGGTGTAGGAAGGGGTTTATAAGTAGGGTATAGGAAGGGGTTTATAAGTAGGGTGTAGGAAGGGGTTTATAAGTAGGGTGTAGGAAGGGGTTTATAAGTAGGGTATAGGAAGGGGTTTATAAGTAGGGTATAGGAAGGGGTTTATAAGTAGGGTGTAGGAAGGGGTTTATAAGTAGGGTATAGGAAGGGGGTTTATAAGTAGGGTGTAGGAAGGGGTTTATAAGTAGGGTATAGGAAGGGGGTTTATAAGTAGGGTGTAGGAAGGGGTTTATAAGTAGGGTGTAGGAAGGGGTTTATAAGTAGGGTGTAGGAAGGGGTTTATAAGTAGGGTGTAGGAAGGGGTTTATAAGTAGGGTGTAGGAAGGGGTTTATAAGTAGGGTGTAGGAAGGGGTTTATAAGTAGGGTGTAGGAAGGGGTTTATAAGTAGGGTATAGGAAGGGGTTTATAAGTAGGGTGTAGGAAGGGGTTTATAAGTAGGGTATAGGAAGGGGTTTATAGGTAGGGTATAGGAAGGGGTTTATAGGTAGGGTATAGGAAGGGGTTTATAAGTAGGGTATAGGAAGGGGTTTATAAGTAAGGTATAGGAAGGGGTTTATAAGTAGGGTGTAGGAAGGGGTTTATAAGTAGGGTGTAGGAAGGGGTTTATAAGTAGGGTATAGGAAGGGGTTTATAAGTAGGGTATAGGAAGGGGTTTATAAGTAGGGTGTAGGAAGGGGTTTATAAGTAGGGTGTAGGAAGGGGTTTATAAGTAGGGTATAGGAAGGGGTTTATAAGTAGGGTATAGGAAGGGGTTTATAAGTAGGGTGTAGGAAGGGGTTTATAAGTAGGGTGTAGGAAGGGGTTTATAAGTAGGGTGTAGGAAGGGGTTTATAAGTAGGGTGTAGGAAGGGGTTTATAAGTAGGGTGTAGGAAGGGGTTTATAAGTAGGGTGTAGGAAGGGGTTTATAAGTAGGGTGTAGGAAGGGGTTTATAAGTAGGGTGTAGGAAGGGGTTTATAAGTAGGGTGTAGGAAGGGGGTTTATAAGTAGGGTGTAGGAAGGGGTTTATAAGTAGGGTATAGGAAGGGGTTTATAAGTAGGGTGTAGGAAGGGGTTTATAAGTAGGGTGTAGGAAGGGGTTTATAAGTAGGGTATAGGAAGGGGTTTATAAGTAGGGTGTAGGAAGGGGTTTATAAGTAGGGTGTAGGAAGGGGTTTATAAGTAGGGTATAGGAAGGGGTTTATAAGTAGGGTGTAGGAAGGGGTTTATAAGTAGGGTATAGGAAGGGGTTTATAAGTAGGGTGTAGGAAGGGGTTTATAAGTAGGGTGTAGGAAGGGGTTTATAAGTAGGGTGTAGGAAGGGGTTTATAAGTAGGGTATAGGAAGGGGTTTATAGGTAGGGTATAGGAAGGGGTTTATAAGTAGGGTGTAGGAAGGGGTTTATAAGTAGGGTGTAGGAAGGGGTTTATAAGTAGGGTGTAGGAAGGGGTTTATAAGTAGGGTGTAGGAAGGGGTTTATAAGTAGGGTATAGGAAGGGGTTTATAAGTAGGGTGTAGGAAGGGGTTTATAAGTAGGGTATAGGAAGGGGTTTATAGGTAGGGTATAGGAAGGGGTTTATAAGTAGGGTGTAGGAAGGGGTTTATAAGTAGGGTGTAGGAAGGGGTTTATAAGTAGGGTATAGGAAGGGGTTTATAAGTAGGGTATAGGAAGGGGTTTATAAGTAGGGTGTAGGAAGGGGTTTATAAGTAGGGTGTAGGAAGGGGTTTATAAGTAGGGTATAGGAAGGGGTTTATAAGTAGGGTATAGGAAGGGGTTTATAAGTAGGGTGTAGGAAGGGGTTTATAAGTAGGGTGTAGGAAGGGGTTTATAGGTAGACCATCACTCATTGAACCAGGGGATGACAGAGGGAGGTGTGTGGCTGATGGAATACAACCAAGGAATCACATAGGGGAGTTGGGGGTGTGTAGGAATGAGGCTGGTTACTGACCTGCTCTGTGAGCCTTTTAGTCCGTAGGAAGAAGCCCAGCAGGCATCCTATGACCACAGCCAACACGGACAGGATGAGGAGTCCATTCTGTTTGCACACCCCCTTCACCCTCACCCACACTGCATCCAGAGCCACAACCATCACGAATCCCTAGTCTGTCCCAGTCCACGCTGTATCAGCAGCAACCCATATAGAAGCACTGATGAAGGAGAGAGAAGAGGATAGAAAAGAATAATGGGAAAAGATGAGACGGGCAATTCTTGATCTCCTTTCACGCTCCAGGTTTAAAGACACTTTTGGACCGTCCGAATGGGCGCCCCTCTCTCCTCTCTGCCTGGTGATCTGTGCTGGACTAAAGAGATCAACACACTTTCCAGGCATCCCCTCCCTTTCTCTTCCACCCATCCCGTCATACCCAACCCTCCCTTCCATCCATCCCCTTTCTGCTCTGCCCCACCCATCCATCAAGAGACCCAGCCCTCCCCTCCATCCCTCTATCCCCAGCCCAGCCCTCCCCTCCCCTCCATCCCTCTATTCCCAGCCCAGCCCTCCCATCCATCCATCCCTCTCTGCCTCCCATGCCTGCATCCACTCCCTCTTTTCTCCTCCCATCATCAGAGTTCCAGCCCTCCCCTCCATCCCTCCATCCCCACACCGTGCCCAGCCCGTCCAGCCCCTCCCCAGCTCATGACGCCGCCGGGGGTCTGTGAGAGTGTGACAGCTGGCAGTATTGTCATGAGGGTTAACATCAGCAATCCTATTACAGAGACACTGTATTTAAAGGGACCTGAAGGCTGGATTAAAGATCCAGCAACAATTGGACAAGGATGGTTACCAGCAAGTTTATCACAGAGAGATCATAGATGGCATCCTTTCAGCCTGTTGAATTAAGCTAATGGAGGGAAAGAAAACAAGTCCACACTGACTACACTAATCATAACAGTATCTGGGCAATTCCATGGAAAAGTCAACCTGAGCATGGCCCCCAAAAAGTTAGTCATTTCCAAATGAAACCACGTTCACAATTTTGTATCATCATGTTGATGTGGCTGGTGACACTTTGCTTTATGAACGTCCGTGGTAGAGCACGGCGCTTGTAACGCCAAGGTAGTGGGTTCGATCCCCGGGACCACCCATACACAAATAATGTATGCACGCATGACTGTAAGTCGCTTTGGATAAAAGCGTCTGCTAAATGGCATATTATTATTATTATTATTATTGAAAACTTGACTGTTGAAATGCAAAACATTTTGGGACTGTATTAACAGTGGACTAATTAAAAAAATATCAAAATATAGATTTGGAGTGGATTTTCCCTTTAAAGCTAGAATCATTAGTTGCTACATCCATTTTTGGCCTTATAAATTAATTATATATACCCATTGATTCTTGAAGAATATGACTTACATATGCCTCATGAGTTTATTTCAACTGTCGTACCCCATCAAAACCCAAAATATGAACTTGTTTTACCCCAATGTTTGTAAACAGTGTTAATGTAAACAAACAATGTATAGCAACAAAACATGGTTAAAACTGTAATTTTGATATCATGGATGGTCGTTCCTTGCACCCATTGCTCTGTCTATGAATTTGAGTGGTTACATTTCTCCAGGCCCATCCCTCAGCTTTTTACCGAAACAAGGGCGGGGTCACTGCTTTGTTATTGTTTCAATTAAGGATCCTAGCTTTAGTTAGAGTTAAGGCTTTATTTGAAAACTTTAAGTAGGAAATTGCATTAATTTTGGCCATTTCAGAGCAGGCTATCCTTCGAAATGGCTATCCGTGTTTTGACCTAATGTGGTGCGTGATTCTGAAGGAGTCAGGCGCAGGAGGGTAAATCACAGAATAAATGGTTTATTCCGTAACACAGCGGTACGCAACAATGCGTAAAACACTCCAGTGTGGAAATACGTGCACTGGAAAACAACAAGGCACACGGGAGAATGTCCCGGCGATACACAATGCAAAGTAGCTCCACCGAGCTATATTAACCTCCACAATAAACAATCACACACAAAGACAAGGGGGAAGAAGGAACACTTATACAGGTACTGATGAGGGGATATGAACCAGGTGTGTGTAATAAACAAGACAAAACAAATGGAATGATGAGTTGAGGAGCGGCGGTGGCTAGAAGGCCGGTGACGACGAACGCCGAAGCCTGCCCGAACAAGGAGAGGAGGCAGCTTCGGAGGAAGCTGTGACACCTAAGACTTACAAACTCACAGACTTTTTGTTCAGTCTCCCCTAATAGCTTGTCAATTTCATGTAACATCCACAATGCTTCTTATTTGTTTTATATACTATAAACACACACATCAAAGGTTTAATTTATATTTTGTTTGTCCATTATGTGAGACATTAAAGTAGTGATTTTGCGTGCAGATGTAATGTCCATAACGCTGGAATCGCCCATCCGCCTTCAAGCTCAAAAATAGATTAAAAAATCTAAATCAAATCAAAGTTTATTGGTCGCGTACAACGTTTAGCAGATGTTATAGAGGGTGTAGCGAAATGCTTGTGTTACTAGCTCCTAACAGTGCAGTAAAAATATCAAACAACTACAAAAATAATAATCCAAAACTAGAAACAAGAAATCACGAATGTCAGGACGAATCCAAATCAAAATACTGCTTAAGACTCATGCTTCTGACTGCAGGTGTCTCAGAGAGACGGTTTCAATTCCATGTCCTTCAAAACCAACTCTATTTTACTGCCATATCTACGCACTGCACATTTAGAAAGCCATCCAGAACCCCAAATAACAAGCAGACACGACAATGACGTTACAAATTACAATGTAGATACTTAGAAGATCTTGTTCCCCTCCGGAATTCTAGAATCTGTTGTCATCCAATCATTTTGACGAGGGACAGAATGTATTCATTTTCATGGGAGATATTATATGATGATGAGACATTTGTTGAAAATAACTATGTTCATGTAACCTCTGGAAAGCTAAGTACTGCAGTAAAAGATGCTAGTAGATGGAAATAAAAGTAATGAAAGGTAACATACAGTGCCTTCAGAAAGTATTCACACCCTTTGTCTTTTTCCACATTTTGTTGTGTTACCGCCTGAATTTAACATGGATTCAATTTAGATTTTGTGTTACTGGCCTACACACAATACCCTATATGGTCAAAGTGGAATTATGTTTTTAGAAATGTTTACAAATGAATTACAAATGAGTGGCCTAGTTAGTTCTGACTTAAATCGGCTTGGAAATCTATGGCAATACTTGAAAATGGCTATGTAGCAATGATCAACAACCAATTTGAAAGAGCTTTAAGAATTTTAAAAATAATAATATGGAAATATTGTACAATCCAGGTGTGAAAAGCTCTTAGAGACCTAGATACTCACAGCTGTAATTGCTGCAAAAGGTGATTCTAACATGTATTGACTCAGGGTTGTGAATACTTATGTAAATGAGATATTCATGTATTTCATTTTCAATAAATTAGCAAACATTTCTAAAAACATGTTTTCACTTTGTCATTATGGGGTATTGTGTGCAGATGGTTGAGAGAAAAAAATATATTTATTCAAATTTAAAATCAGGCTGTAACACAACAAAATGTGGAATAAGTCAAGGGGTATGAATACTTTCTGAAGATTTGATTTGATTTATTAGGATCCCCATTAGCCAACGCCAATGGCGAAAGCTAGTCTTACTGGGGTCCGACACATAACGAAAAATACATTACAGACAAAATACTTTACAATTTACATACATTTAAAAACATGAACATGTTATGTGTGTGTGTGTGTGTGTGTGTGTGTGTGTGCGCGCATCTATCAGTTACACATACATGTCAGTACATACACACAACAAGTAGGTCACATGGGGGAGAGGCGTTGTGCCGTGAGGTGTTGCTTTATTTGTTTTTTGAAACCAGGTTTGCTATTCACTTGTGCTATATAAGATGGAAGGGAGTTCGATGCACTTATGGCTCTGTATAATACTGTATGTTTCTTGAATTTGTTCTGGACCTGGGGACTGTGAAAAGACCCCTGGTGGCATGCCTAGTGTGGTAAGTGTTTGTGTCAGTGCTGTGTGTAAGTTGACTATGCAAACAATTTGGAATTCCAACACATTAATGTTTCTTATAAAAACAAGAAGTGATGCAGTCAGTCTTTCCTCAACTCGTAGCCAAGAGAGACTGACATGCATAGTATTAATATTAGCCCTCTGATTACAATGAAGAGCACTCTGTTCTGGGCCAGCTGCAGCTTAACTAGGTATTACTTTGCAGCACTTTACCATATGACTGGACAATAATCAAGATTAGATAAAACTAGAGCCTGCAGGACTTGCTTTGTGGAGTGTGTTGTCAAAAAAGCAGAGCAATTCTTTATTACAGACAGACCTCTCCACATCTTTACAACCATTGAATCTATATGTTTTGAGTTTACAATCTAAAGTAACACCAAGTAATTTAGTCTACACAACTTGTTCAACAGCCACACCATTCATTACCAGATTCAGCTGAGGTCTAGAACTTAGGGAACGGTTTGTACCAAATATAATGCTCTTAGTTTTAGAGATGTTCAGGAGCAGTTTATTACTGCCACCCATTCCAAAACTGACTGCAACTCTTTGTTAAGGGTTTCAGTGACTTCATCAGCCGCGGTTGATGATTCGTATATGGTTGAATCATCAACATAAATGGACACAAATGCTTTGTTTAATGCCAGTGGCAGGTCATTGGTAAAAATAGAAAAGAGTAGAGGGCCTAGAGAGCTGCCATATGGTACACCACACTTTACATGTTTGACATTAGAGAAGCATCCATTAAAGAAAACCCTCTGAGTTCTATTAGATAAATAGCTCTGAATCCACGATATGGCAGAGGTCAAAAAGCCATAACATTTTCTCAACAACAGGTTATGGTCAATAATATCAAAGGCTGTTCTGAAATCTAACACTACAGCTCCCACAATCTTCTTATTATCAATTTCTTTCAACCAATCATCAGTCATGTGTGTCAGTGCAGTACATGTGCAGTACATGAAGGCACTGTATCTAGCCAACAACAACATATCCTAATGTAGCAGAACTACAGTAGTGTTTGACAGTCAAAACCTTTGTAACCTTTGCATGTGAGCATGTCCATCATCCTACTCCAGCTGATATGATGATATGTGGGGCCATAGCGTGAGGCAGGGCTTTGTAATTCATAATGGTTTCCTGTAATGTATGCCTATCATGATGTTGAAAGCTCCTGAGAGCAGCCCGGGAATGGGGATTATGACTAGGAGAGAAAGAGCGAAGCAGTTGGTTGGACAATCATAACCAACAACCGTCATACACACACTGACACACTGTAAACAAGCAATAACTAGTTTCCTGGTGGTGGGGTTGTGTGTGTGTGTCTGTGTCTGTGTGTGCGCGCATGCCTGTGTGTGTGTGTGTGTGTGTGTGTGTGTGTGTGTGTGTGTGTGTGTGTGTGTGTGTGTGTGTGTGTGTAAGTGTGAGCTTTGGGTGACCGTAAAAACAAGATTAAACAATTCAGGTAGTTCCTGTCTGTCATGTGGTAGGTTGTTCTTCATACAACATGTTTTACTTCATACAAAACTCGATCTCCCGGGCAAGAATTGATTTAACACCTCTGTGACAGGATCTTTGTCTCCCAGCAGCTCTCACCTTTTCAGCATCTCTTTCTGACCACAATCCCAGGCATATTATTTTTGTGTGACCTTTTGTGAGACTGAAAGACTCCAAAGATCACTCCTACACCTCTCCTACTCAGTTTGATGCTATATTTAGACACTTTCTATTTGAAATGTCTGCCTCCCTCCCACTGGGCACAGACGTCAGTTCAACGTCTAGTTTTGATTGAGTTGTCAACTACTGTAATGTGAATTCAACGTGAAATCAACAAAAAATGTCACCATGTCATTGGATTTAGGTTATAAGTAGAGTAAAAAATCTATCAAATTTCTGTCAAATTTATTTACAAAGCCCTTTCTACATCAGCAGATGTCACAAAGTGCTTATACAGAAACCCAACCTAAAACCCCAAAGAGCAAGCAATGCAGATGTAGAAGCACGGTGGCTAGGAAAAACTCCCTAGAAAGGCAGAAACCTAGGAAGAAACCTAGAGAGGAACCAGGCTCTGCGGGCTGGCCAGTCCTCTTCTGGCTGTGACGGGTGGAGATTATAAGAGTACATGGCCATTAAGGCCGGATCGTTCTTCAAGATGTTCAAACGTTGATAGATGAACAGCAGGGTCAAATAATAATCACAGTGGTTTTAGAGGGGGCAACAGGTCAGCACCTCAGGAGTAAATGTCAGTTGGCTTTTTATAGCCGAGCATTCAGAGGTCGAGACAGCAGGTGTGGTAGAGAGGGAAAGAGAGAGGCAGGGAGGGAGAGAGAGAGGGAGAGGGAGAGAGAGGGTCGAAAACAGCAGGTCTGGGACAAGGTAGCACATCCGGTGAACAGGTCAGAGTCCCATAGAAGCAGGCAGAACAGTTGAAACTGGAACAGCAGCACAACAAGGTAGCATGTCCGGTGAACAGGTCAGAGTTACATAGCCACAGGCAAAACAGCAGAAACTGGATCAACAGCATGACCAGGTGGACTGGGGACGGGGACAGCCAAGAGTTGTCAGGTCATGTAGTCCTGAGGCAGGGCACTGTGGCCCTGTCCGACGATACCCCCGGACAGGGCCAACCAGGCAGGATTTAACCCCACCCATTTTGCCAAAGCACAGTCCCCACACCACTAGAGGGATATCAACAGACCACCATCTTACTACCCTGAGACAAGGCTGAGTATAGCCCACAAAGATCTCCCCCACCGCAAGAGCCCGAGGGGGCGCAAAACCGGACAGGAAGATCATGTCAATGACTCAACCCACTCAAGTCGAGTGTAGCGAAAAAAAGCCTGGCACGACGTGACGCACCCCTCCTAGGGACGGCATGGGAGAGCACTAGTAAGCCAGTGACTCAGCCCCAGCAATAGGGTCAGAGGCAGAGAATCCCAGCGGCCAGGCAGAGACAGCAAGGGCGGTTCGTCACTCCAGTGCCTTGCCATTCACCTTTGCAGCCCTGGGCCTGGCTACACTCAATCATAGGACCAACTGAAGAGATGAGTCTTCAGTAAAGACTTAAAGGTCGATGCCAAGTCTGCGTCTCTCACATGGATAGTCAGACCATTCCATAAAAATGGAGAGCTATAGGAAAAAGCCCTGCCTTCAGCTGTTTGCTTAGGAATTCTAGGGACAATAAGGAAGCCTGTGTCTTGCGGCCATAGTGTATGTGTAGGAATGTACAGCAGGACCAAATCGGAGAGAAAGGTAGGTAGGAGCAAGTCCATGTAATGCTTTGTAGGTTAGCAGTAAAACATTAACATCAGCCCTTGCCTTTACAGGAAGCCAGTGTAGAGAGGCTAGCACTGGGGTAATATGATCTAATTATTTGGTTCTAGTCAAGATTCTAGCAGCCATATTTAGCACTAACTGAAGTTTATTTAGTGCTTTATCCGGGTAGACGGAGAGTAGAGCATTGCAGTAGTGTAATCTGGAAGTGACAAAAGCATGGATTTGCTTTTCTGCATAATTTTTTTGCTATGTTACGAAGATAGAAAAAGCTGCCCTTGGAATATATACAGTGAGGGAAAAAAACATATTTGATCCCCTGCTGATTTTGTACGTTTGCCCACTGACAAAGAAATGATCAGTCTATAATTTTAATGGTAGGTTTATTTGAACAGTGAGAGACAGAATAACAACAAAAAAATCCAGAAAAACGCATGTAAAAAATGTTATAAATTGATTTGCATTTTAATGAGGGAAATAAGTATTTGACCCCCTCTCAATCAGAAAGATTTCTGGCTCCCAGGTGTCTTTTATACAGGTAACGAGCTGAGATTAGGAGCACACTCTTAAAGGGAGCGCCCCTAATCTCAGTTTGTTACCTGTATAAAAGACACCTGTCCACAGAAGCAATCAATCAATCAGATTCCAAACTCTCCACCATGGCCAAGACCAAAGAGCTCTCCAAGGATGTCAGGGACAAGATTGTAGACATACACAAGGCTGGAATGGGCTACAAGACCATCGCCAAGCAGCTTGGTGAGAAGGTGACAACAGTTGGTGTGATTATTCGCAAATGGAAGAAACACAAAAGACTGTCAATCTCCCTCAGCCTGGGGCTCCATGCAAGATCTCACCTCATGGAGTTGCAATGATCATGAGAACGGTGAGGAATCAGCCCAGAACTACACGGGAGGATCTTGTCAATGATCTCAAGGCAGCTGGGACCATAGTCACCAAGAAAGCAAGGTCCCCCTGCTCAAGAAAGCACATATACAGGGCCGGCTGAAGTTTGCCAATGAACATCTGAATGATTCAGGGGAGAACTGGGTGAAAGTGTTGTGGTCAGATGAGACCAAAATCGAGCTCTTTGGCATCAACTCAACTCGCCGTGTTTGGAGGAGGAGGAATTGTGCCTATGACCCCAAGAACACCATCCCCACCGTCAAACATGGAGGTGGAAACATTATGTTTGGGGGTGTTTTTCTGCTAAGGGGACAGGACGATGGACGGGGGCCATGTACCGTCAAATCTTGGGTGAGAACCTCCTTCCCTCAGCCAGGGCATTGAAAATGGGTCGTGGATGGGTATTCCAGCATGACAATGACCCAAAACACACGGCCAAGGCAACAAAGGAGTGGCTCAAGAAGAAGCGCATTAAGGTCCTGGAGTGGCCTAGCTAGTCTCCAGACCTTAATCCCATAGAAAATCTGTGGAGGGAGCTGAAGGTTTGAGTTGCCAAAGGTCAGGCTCGAAACCTTAATGACTTGGAGAAGATCTGCAAAGAGGAGTGGGACAAAATCCCTCCTGAGATGTGTGCAAACCTGGTGGCCAACTACAAGAAACATCTGACCTCTGTGATTGCCAACAAGAGTTTTGCCACCAAGTACTAAGTCATGTTTTGCAGAGGGGTCAAATACTTATTTCCCTCATTAAAATGCAAATCAATTCATAACATTTTTGACATGTGTTTTTCTGGATTTTTTTGTTGTTATTCTGTCTCTCACTGTTCAAATAAACCTACCATTAAAATTATAGACTGATCATGACTTTGTCAGTGGGCAAAAGTACAAAATCAGCAGGGGATCAAATACTTTTTTCCCTCACTGTATATACAGTTTCCTACTTACAAAGCATGTAAAGGTCTGTAATTTTTATCATAGGTACACTTCAACTGTGAGAGACGGAATCTAAAACAAAAATCCAGAAAATCACATTGTATGATTTTTAAGTAATTAATTTGCAGTTTATTGCATGACATAAGTATTTGATCACCTACCAACCAGTAAGAATTCCGGCTCTCACAGACCTGTTAGTTTTTCTTTAAGAAGCCCCCCTGTTTTCCACTCATTACCTGTATTAACTGCACCTGTTTGAACTCATTACCTGTATAAAAGACACCTGTCCACACACTCAATCAAACAGACTCCAACCTCTCCACAATGGCCAAGACCAGAGAGCTGTGCAAGGACATCAGGGATAAAATTGTAGACCTGCACAAGGCTGGGATGGGCTACAGGACAATAGGCAAGCAGCTTGGTGAGAAGGCAACAACTGTTGGCGCAATTATTAGAAAATGGAAGAAGTTCAAGATGACGGTCAATCACCCTCGGTCTGGGGCTACATGCAAGATCTCACCTCGTGGGGCATCAATGCTCATGAGGAAGGTGAGGGATCAGCCCAGAACTACACGGCAGGACCTGGTCAATGACCTGAAGAGAGCTGGGACCACAGTCTCAAAGAAAACCAGTAGTAACACACTACGCCGTCATGGATTACAATCCTGCAGCGCACGCAAGGTCCCCCTGCTCAAGCCAGCGCATGTCCAGGCCCGTCTGAAGTTTGCCAATGACCATCTGGATGATCCAGAGGAGGAATGGGAGAAGGTCATGTGGTCTGATGAGACAAAAATAGAGCTTTTTGGTCTAAACTCCACTCGCCGTGTTTGGAGGAAGAAGAAGGATGAGTACAACCTCAAGAACACCATCCCAACCATGACGCATGGAGGTGGAAACATCATTCTTTGGGGATGCTTTTCTGCAAAGGGGACAGGACAACTGCACCGTATTGAGGGGAGGATGGATGGGGCCATGTATCGCGAGATCTTGGCCAACAACCTCCTTCCCTCAGTAAGAACATTGAAGATGGGTCGTGGCTGGGTCTTCCAGAAAATCTTTGGAGGGAACTGAAAGTCCGTATTGCCCAGCGACAGCCCCGAAACCTGAAGGATCTGGAGAAGGTCTGTATGGTGGAGTGGGCCAAAATCCCTGCTGCAGTGTGTGCAAACCTGGTCAAGACCTACAGGAAACGTATGATCTCTGTAATTGCAAACAAAGGTTTCTGTACCAAATATTAAGTTCTGCTTTTCTGATGTATCAAATACTTATGTCGTGCAATAAAATGCAAATTAATTACTTAAATATCATACAATGTGATTTTCTGGATTTTTGTTTTAGATTCCGTCACTCACAGTTGAAGTGTACCTATGATAAAAACTACATACCTCTACATGCTTTTTAAGTAGGAAAACCTGCAAAATCGGCAGTGTATCAAATACTTGTTCTCCCCACTGTATATACACAGTACCAGTCAAAAGTTTGGACACACCTACTCTTATTTTTTTCACAATTTTCCTACATTGTAAAATAATATGAAATAACACTTGTGGAATCATGTAGTAACCAAAGTTTTAAACAAATCAAAATATATTTTATATTTGAGATTCTTCAAATAGCCACCCTTTGCCTTGATGACAGCTTTGCACACTCTTGGCATTCTCTCAACCAGCTTCACCTGGAATGCTTTTCCAACAGTATTGAAAGAGTTCCCACATATGCTGAGCACCTGTTGGCTGCTTTTCCTTCACTCTGCGGTCCGACTCATCCCAAACCATCTCAATTGGGTTGAGGTTGGGGGATTGTAGAGGACAGGTCATCTGATGCAGCACCCCATCACTCTCCTTCTTTTTTTTTTTCTTTTTTTTTTGGGGGGGGGGGAATGGATCAGCTTAATATTGCAGATAGATTGTATCTTCTATCAATGTAATTGTCTGCATCACTTCCAATCCCCCATGTTTTTTATTTTTATTTTTTATATTTATATACTCCCCTTTATTACTTTTCAACCCCACCATCCTTTCCCTACTTGGAGTAAATTAGTGAACAACAATGCCCAGGCCTCTACTTCCGGTCTATAATTACTATCTACACCTTATGGACAGAGTTAATTTTACAATAATTATATTATATATATATATATATATATATATATATATATATATATATATATATATATTTATTTATTTTGCTCCTGAACTTCTTCTACTCTCAACCTCTCCGATCATTTTCATGATGTCCATCCGGTTTGCTTCTATATGCCATATCTTTCTAACTGTGCTCTTTCCCAAAAAGCTCCCAACATACAACCTATATACTTATTATGGACACAGTATGCTTACATTATTAGATATCTTTGTTATTATTTGTTGTTATTTGTTATTAGTCCCATCCTTCAACTCTATTCAATACCTCCCATCTATCTCTTAACACCATCCATATAGGATTTCTATTTGCCATATATATTTCAACCGTACTGTGATGTTTTACAAAAGTTCTGAACCTTTCTATTCTCATTGCTTCTACAGATTGTGAATTAAAAATAAAAAAAATTGCTAAAAGTATTATTATATTATTGATTGATTGACTATGACTTTTCAGATCACACAGTAATGCTATCTGCAAGGTTAGTTCCAGCTAAATATTGCAATCCTTTAGCCATTCCTGGACCTGTGTCCAAAAACAAGCTACAAATGGACAGAACCAAAACAAATGATCTAATGATTATGTCTCTTCACAGCAAAATCTGCAGAGCTGGGAAGATTGTATCCCCCATATAAATAACCTTCTATTGGTAGCAAGAATTTTATATAATAATTTAAATTGAAAGATTCTAATTTTTGAATCCGGTGTCGTTTTGCATGTCAGTTCATAAACACTATGCCATGGGATCGGTAGGTCAAAGATCTCTTCCCAACTATTTTGCAATCTATATGGGACGGCTGTCAATCCTTTGGTCCTTAAGTGAAACTGATATACTTTTTTATTTATCACAGTTTTCCTTAACCAATTATGTTCTTTAATGCAAGGCCAACAGACAAGTTCCTTACTTTCTCCCCCTTCCACTTTCCTCTTCCACTTTTGCGGTAAGGCTGCAATTATGTGGTTGTAATTTTGGGTAGAGCAGACATTTCCATATGTTTTTGTTAGCTGCATGTGCGACATAACTCCACCAGTCCTACCGATGAAATCATTTACGAAGATTATACCTTTTTTAAACATTCTGTCAAAAAATAAAGGTTTTTTGTCAATTAGTATATTTGAATTTAACCACAATATTTGTTGCATTATTTGTTCTGTCATTTCTGGAGGATTAAATTGAAATTGCAACCAACTTTCTATGGCTTGTTTTAGAAATAGTGACATTTGGGAGATTATTTCCTTTTCAAATAACTGAAAGTGAGAGGTTGTAATCTGAATAAAGGGAAAAGGCCTTTCTTGAACATTGGGTGAGACAATCTTACTAATTTGCTTGAGAACCAGTTCGGATTTAAGTATAACTTTTGTATGACTGAAGCTTTTAGTGATAGGTCTAATGCTTTAATATTTAATAATTTCTGTCCTCCGAATTCATATTCATTATATAAATATGCTCTTTTAATTTTGTCTGGCTTGCCGTTCCAAATCAAATTGAATATTTTTTTCTCATATAATTTAAAAAACTGTTCGCTAGGCGTCGGCAAGACCATAAGCAAATAGGTAAACTGGGATAATACTAAAGAGTTAATCAGGGTGATTTTTCCACAAATTGACAGGTATTTTCCTTTCCATGGTAGTAAGATCTTATCTATTTTTGCTAACTTTCTATTAAAATTTATTGAAGTGAGATCATTTATTTCCTTTGGGATATGTATTCCGAGCATATCCACATCACCATCAGACCATTTTATTGGTAAACTACATGGTAATGTAAAAGTTGTATTTTTTAGTGATCCAATACGTAATATAGTACATTTGTCATAATTTGGTTGTAATCCAGAGAGGTTAGAAAATGTATCTAGATCCTCTATGAGGCTGTGGAGGGATTCTAGTTGTGGATTTAAAAGAAAACATGAATCATCAGCGTACAATGACACCTTTGTTTTTAAGCCCTGTATTTCTAATCCTCTGATATTATTATTGGATCTGATTTTAATAGCTAACATCTCGATGGCCACAATAAATAGATATGCCGATAGTTGACAACCTTGTTTCACTCCTCTTGACAGTTTAAAACTTTCGGAGAAATAGCCATTATTTACTATTTTACACCTAGGGTTACTATACATGATTTTGACCCATTTTATAAGAGATTCTCCAAAATTGAAATGCTCCAGGCATTTATATATAAACCCCAGTCGAACTTTATCAAATGCCTTTTCGAAGTCTGCTATGAATAGCAGGCCTGGTTTCCCATAATTTCCATAGTGTTCTATTGTTTCCAATACTTGCCTTATATTATCTCCAATGTATCTTCCATGTAAAAAACCTGTCTGATTAGAATGAATAATATCAGACAATACCTTTTTAATTCTATGTGCTATACATTTTGCTAGGATTTTTGCATCACAACACTGAAGTGTAAGGGGCCTCCAATTTTGTAAATGGACTGGATCTTTATATTTTCCACTTGTATTCTGTTTCAGTAATAATGAGATCAGACCTTCTTCTTGAGTGTCAGATAATCTACCATTTACATAGGAGTGGTTAAAACATGCTAATAACGGTCCTCTTAGTATATCAAAAAAGGTTTGGTATACCTCGACTGGTATGCCATCCAACCCTGGAGTTTTCCCGGACTTAAAGTCTTTAATTGCATCCAGAAGTTCGTCCTCTGTAATTTCACCTTCACATGAGTCTTTCTGTGTGGCTGTTAATTTGTCATTATCAATAGAAAAAAAATCTCTACAATTAGCTTCAGTTAGAGGAGATGGAGGCGACTGAAAAGAAAACATATGCTTAAAGTACTTTGTTTCTTCCTTCAAAATATCATTTGGTGAATTATGGGTGACTCCGTCAATTGTAACCAGTTTCATTAAGTTCTTTTGGTAGCATTCCTATGTTGAAGATTAAAAAATAATTTTGTGCATTTTCCCCCATATTCCATCCAGTTTGCTTTATTTTTATAATATATTACACTTGATCTTTCTTGAATAAGTTTCTCCATTTCTTTTTGTTTTTCCTCTAATTTATTCTGAGCCTCTATGTTACAGTTTTTATTGCCATCTATCTGTTCTGTTAGACTTTCCATTTCCTTTCTTAGTATAAACTATTTTGACCTAAATTGCTTTTGTTTTCGAGATGAGTACTGAATTGCATGGCCTCTAAAGGCACATTTAAAGGTGTCCCATACAATAAGGGGATTCGCTGTACCTATGTTATGTTGGAAAAAGTAAGTTATAAATTCCTTTGTTCTAATTATAAATAAATTATCATCCAATAGGCTTTGATTAAATTTCCAATATCCTCGCCCACGTGGAAATTCAGTAAGAGTAATGTATATGCCTATTAGATGATGGTCCGACCGCATTCTGTCCCCTATCAACACTTTTTTTTTTTACTTTTGGTGCCAATGAGAATGAGATAAGAAAGAAGTCAAGACGACTAGCTTGATTCAGTCTCCGCCATGTATATCTCACTAGATCAGTGTATTTAAGCCTCCATATATCTACTAGTTCTAATGTATCCATGACATTCACAATTTCCTTAAGAGCATGTGGGTGATTGTTTGTGGTGTGATTTCCTTTACGGTCCATTGAGCTATTTAAAACAGTATTATAATCCCCCACCATAATAATATTGTCTTGAGTTGCTTGCAGGCTTGATAATTTATTATATATATTGTCAAAGAATTGTGGATCATCATTATTTGGTCCGTAAAGGTTAATGAGCCATATCTGTTTATGGTCCAATAACATATTTAAAATAATCCATCTACCTTGCGTATCTATTTGGACAATTTGCACATTCGGATCGAAATTACTATTAATTAATATCATCACCCCTTTTGAATTTCTTTGCCCATGGGAGAAGTATATTCCTGTATACAATAGATATTATATTCCTTCTCTTTGAGCCATGTAAATATTGTTCTTCTTTTGTTATTATCAGCTAAGCCATTACAATTATAACTGGCTATACTTATTTCACCATACACCATAATGAGATACAAGTTTCAAGTCTATTTATCATTATATATGTTTGTAAATTTACCAATAAAAAATTGCGTAATGATTGAGTGTCCATATAGCTGTACCGTGATATTTGCATTGCTATGGAGTAACCCTTCAATTGTTCTCCACTAATTCCCCCGCTGAAGCCCCTCCCCATCCCAAGTTGAGCCGTCATCCCAGTGATCAGCATCCCACCCACGTCCCTCCGTATCCCTAAGGCCCCGAGAGGCCAGGACCCATCCATCGAAAACAGCACACAGTGCCACCCACAAAACAGAAGCAGATTAACCGCCAAAAGCATTTCCAATGCTTTCACCTCTATATATATATATATATATATATATATATATATATATATATATATATATAACTATTTAAAAAAAATTATGCATATCCTATTTTCCATCATTATCAATTAATATGCGTAATAATGTCGGCAGTTCACGCGTAGGATTCTAACATATAACCCGGATTGCCATTGTATTACATTTAATTCATTGACAAGCAATTATTATCCTAGCAAATAATTCCCGTGGTCCATCCCATACCCTCCCCCCAACATCCCCACCCCCCCACAACAGATGCCAGACAAGCACACACGCACATCCTCACATACTCCAACACACTCAACCCTCCTCCTCCACAATCCACCATAAAATCAGATACTCAACGGCTGTTATATCCCAGAGCCCAACTCGAGAAATAACTTGATTTACGAGTGCACATACAGTTAAAGCTGATTGAGAAAGCATGCAGATTGAGCAGAAATTGATAACAATGTGAGATTTGATTACTTAATCTATGTCAAGTCCTAGGTGATGGAGATCAGATCCACCCTCTTCACCTGAGACACAAACACTCTGATCCCCTGTTGTAACCATTTTCCAAAGCATCTCCATGCGGTCAGACCTTTGATTATTTTGTGCCACCTGGGCCACAATGATAAACCCCCTCTCTGATTGTCCGAGTGTGACCCCCTCCCCATGGGTTACTGCAGCCAGTGTTGCCAGCACTGCCACTACCTGGGTGGGGGTACCCCACCGGAATCCCCACCGGCTAGGTAAAAGGTCGTCAAGGTTCTCATTAGCAGCTTTGAGAATTTCCTTGTATATTATGCTCTCCCATCAGGGGCCTCTGGCTTTGTAGGACCAACCCTGCCAGGCAGGTTCAGAATCTTGAGGGGGCGGTGCTGCTCAAGTAGGTCTCTGACCGCATTTATTTCTCTGTTTAGGCTGCATATTCACAGCAGGTCCATAAAAGAGATGGGAACTTCTCTTTGGTGTAAGGGTCGCTCAGGTGGGTGTCCAGGTTATAGGGTTAGGGATCTTTCCATCATGATAGGACAATGAAAAATTAGATTAGATGTATACTATATTTAAAAATGTATATCCCTCATCTACACAAAATTGAAAGCTCTCTCTCACTACCCCTGCTCATAGACCCCCGGTCGGCTCTGGGATATGCAACCATTTCCCCTCTCACTCACTTAACGCCGCACCTTTTCAAACACTAAAATGCACACCACATGGTTAACTGCGGAAGAAATGGGCCGAGCGTGCAAACGCACCCGCATCCACATCTGCCGCAAGGGGAAAGGACGCCAGAGAGAACACAGGACCAACCACAACAACCATCCGCCAAAACAACAACCTCCCGCCAAAAAAGCCATGTTCTAATTATTTGTATTTAAAGATGTATTATTCTGCTTGTTATATCGTTTTATCCTTTTATAAAATACTATACTTACTATAAATGTTATTTAATATTTCTATCCCTATCATTGCTAGTATCAGGTGCTCCAATATTTGACTCCTCTATTACAACTTTTAGAATAGCCATCTAGTAGTCTTTGTGTCTCTGAACATTTGGTTGTCAATATATAATTTATCCACCACTAGTGCAACACGTTTCCCTTTTAATCTGTTTTCCTTGAAGATTGGATACAGAACTTTGCGCCTTTCTACAATCTCCCTCGGGAACTGATCACTCTCCTTCTTGATAAAATAGCCATTACACAGCCTGGAAGTGTGTTGGGTCATTGTCCTGTTGAAAAACAAATGATAGTCCCACTAAGCCCAAACCATATGGGATGGCGTATCAGAATGCTGTGGTAGCCATGCTTGTTAAGTGTGCCTTGAATTAATTAATAAATCACAGACATTGTCACCAGCAAAGCACCCCCACACAATAACACCTCATCCTCCATGCTTTACGTTGGGAAATACACATGTGGAGATCATCCGTTCACCCACATCGTGTCTCACAACGCCACGGCGGTTGGAACCAAAAATCTCAAATTTGGACTGCAGACCAAAGGACACATTTCCACTGGTCTAATGTCCATTGCTCGTGTTTCTTGGCCCAAGCAAGTCTCTTCTTCTTATTGGTGTTCTTTAGAAGTGGTTTCTTTGCAGCAATATATACACAGTACCAGTCAAAAGTTTGGACACACCTACTCATTCAATAATCTTTCTTTCTTTTTTACTATTTTCTACATTGTAGAAAAGTAGTGAAGACATCAAACTATGAAATAACACATATGGAATCATGTAGTAACCAAAAAATTGTTAAACAAATCAGCATTGCACACTGTTGGCATTCTCTCAACCAGCTTCATGAGGTAATTATTGGAATGCATTTCAATTAACAGGTGTGCCTTCTTAAAAGTCCACTTGCCTCTTCGATTTTTGCGGTAATGCTGCAATTAGTTGGTTGTAATTATGAGTAGAGCAGACATTTCCATATATTTTTGTTAGCTGCATGTGTGACATAACTCCAACAATCCTATTTATGATATCATTTATGAAGATTATGTAGGTTTTTTTATTTATTCCAAAAATATTGGAATATAAATATTTATCAATTATTATATTTGAGTTTAACCATAATATTTGTTGTAATATTTGTTCCGTCTTTTCTGGTGGATTAAACTGAAATTGCAACCAACTTTCTATTGCTTGTTTTAAAAATATCTATCTATCTATCTATCTATCTATCTATCTATCTATCTATCTATCTATCTATCTATCTATCTATCTATCTATCTATCTATCTATCTATCTATCTATCTATCTATCTATCTATCTATCTATCTATCTATCTATCTATATATCTATCTATCTATCTATCTATCTATCTATCTATCTATCTATCTATCTATCTATCTATCTATCTATCTATCTATCTATCTATCTATCTATCTATCTATCTATCTATCTATCTATCTATCTATCTATCTATCTATCTATCTATCTATCGATCTATCGATCTATCGATCTATCTACAGTATCTATCTACAGTATCTACCCATCCATCCGTCCATCAGCTCATGGAGTTGTGTATTACAGTTTTTCTCCATTGGTTTGGCTCATTTCTTGAAACAGAAATTACATTCTCAAAACTCTAAGATCATTTGGCAAAACAGTCTTACAGTTCAGCACAACACTATAGCTCACTTGCAAAAGCTCATATCTCTCCTAAAACTGTTCACTCATGCTTCAAAACTAAATTCCTTTCCCATATAAGGAGTCAGTGCCACGAAAATGGCAAAGATCCTTCTCAATTGCTTTGGCTCATTTCTTGAAACAGACCGGACGTTCTCAACACTCTTGGTGCTTTAGCCAAAATAACGTGGATGGTTCGGCACAACACCATGGTTCACCTGCAAAAGCTCATACCTCTCCCAAAACAGTTCACGCATGTGTCAAAACTAAATTTCCTTCTCATTTAAACAGTCAGTGCCCCCAAAATGCTTCGTCCCTTTGGCATTGTGTAAGCACTGCAAGTCAAAATGTTTAGATGTTTTGTCACTATGGCAGAGGACCATTGAAATATCCCTCATGTCCACCTTTCAGTCTTAGCCCAGTCCTTCATTGACAATGGTTACTGTACTGTTTTTTTGTCTAGCTAACAGAATACAATTGTGTATAAAACTGAAAAAAATAAATAGGATTTTAGGGTAAGAGTAGCCTCCAAGGTTTGACATCACACATTGCACTCATACTGCCAAGGAAATTGTAACCATTATCATTCACACACATAAAGTAACTTCCATACATCAGAGTAAAAGAAAATGTATACAGCATAATATACTGTAATATAAACACACAAACAAAAAACAATGAAAATTATATGCAGCCTACAGTGCTGTAAATAAAGCTGGAGTTTCACAACTAACAGTTCTTCACTGGTCGCTGTCCTCACCCTCCTGGCCATCCACACGCTGCTGTCTGTCTGGCCACAGATTCTCGTCCACATCACAGCGTATATTCTCCCTTGCGATGCAACGAGGGAAGAAACGGCGTGCATGTCGCAACCATCCCCTACACTGATCTCCTGTAATATCCTCACACGCAGCGTCCATTGCATGGAGCAGGGACCTCTGATCTTGAGCCCGATGCTCATACACTCTCCACCTCCAAGCGGAGAAATACTCCTCAATAGGATTGAGGAAAGGAGAGTAAGGTGGTAGGAACACCATGACCATCCTTGGATGAGTAGTGAACCAGGCCCTGATGAGCGGGCCACGGTGGAAATTCACATTGTCCCATACAATGACATATTGTGGTAGGTGAGGCCCCTACGAGACCGCTCTCATTTTCAGGGATCAAATCAACATGAAGGCGGTCCAAGAAGATGAGGAGCTTCTGTGTATTGTATGGGCCAAGACTGGGGATGTGAGTGGCCACACCATTCTCCGATATGGCAGCACACATAGTTATATTGCCCCCTCGCTGGCCTGGGACATCCACCATGGCCCGGTGGCCAATAATATTACGGCCACGTCTTCGGCCCTTGGCCAGGTTGAAGCCAGCTTCATCCACAAACACGAGGATGTGATGGGTCTCGTTTCCTTCCAATGCCATTATTCTCTACAATAGCGTAAAAAAAGAAAACATCAAATCAGTCATACAGAAGAGTCATACACTACAGTTACAGACAATTACATAGGAATGTTCTATGTTCTCCACAAGTTCAATATACTACTGGCCACTACTCCAGTGGTTCCAAACCTGGGGTACATGTACCCCTATGCAGAGGTACTACAGGGGGTATTTGACAGAAAGGGGAGGGGGAAATCATCAATGACTAGACTTACTGAAATGTTACAGTAAAACCCACAGTATTAGATAGATTTACATGGGAGGCACTAATTGCAGCTCTTTGACCCCTTTTCTTATTGTATGTTATATTCTTCAAAATAAGGATTATAATGATAATTGCATCATACAGTAAGCTGCAGTTTTTAGGCGAAATGTTGAAGTCAGATAAATCAAATACTTCCATACCTGGATTACCTGGATACACAAATCAGGTAAAGTGGGTACTGAAGCCAAAAAAGTTTGGGAACCACTGCTTAATTGTAAAAATGTTATAATGATGGACAACCAGTAACTGACTTACATGTACATACTGGTACCGCAGCTCTTTCACTCTATCAGAGTTCCTCTCAAATGGTACCCTGTAAATTTGCTTCATTGTCATCTGATGCTTCTTCAATATCCGGTCTATTGTGGAGATGCTTATAGAGTTGACATTTTGGAATATGGCATTGTCTTGTAGGATTGCAGCGCGGATCTGTCTCAATGTGATGGCATTATTTGCCATCACCATGTTACAGATCTCTTGTTCTTGTTGTTCATTGAGAAGTTTTCCTCTGCCACCTGTGCAAGGTTGTCGTCCAATCCTAGATATAGAAGTCAAAGGACAACACTCCATTCGTAATGTATACCTTATGTATTCCTTACAGAATGAGTTACCTATGTAATTGTATTGTTGTTTTACTTACAGTAACTTTACCACAATTCTAATGCATCACTGCACAGTGACTGGAATACTACTGTAAACTGTATCATCAATACTGTAGAAAATAAACTATTCCATAGTTTATTTTCTCCAATGTTTTTCTTGTCATTTTTAGTATCATAACATCCCATTGAGGTAAGATATTACTGTAGGCCTATCACACACACACACTAAATGAATAGGTAAATATGTAAATAAATATATTTCTTGCTCTATGCACAGTGTCCTGTCCTATACAACATATAATTCCATCATTGACTGACTACATACCTGTTTTCCCCTACGAAAGGTTTGGATGATGGAGGAGACTGTTGAGCGAGGCACATTAGGCTGCACTCGGCGACCTGCCTCCGCCATTGTGAGGCCATGGTTGATGACATGGTCTATAATTGTGGCCCGAATTTCATCCGGGACAGCATGGTGTCTTCGTGCTCCTCGGCCTCTTCCCCTATTCCACCACCACGCACCCTTACTCCTCCTCCTCCTCTTCTTCTTCTTCCTCTTCCTCGAGCAGGCAGTTGCCCTTGTTCATTTACTTGGCCAGGTGCCTCCATGTTCAGAAATTGTACTGGTCCTGCATGGTCAAGCTCTTTACATACATGTTTGGCAGCATTCACAGTCATGGACAGCACCTGTCAGGTAACTAAACATACTGTTTGATTGGTCATCTGAGATGTGTGAAACTCCTCCTTCGTTAGTCAAGTTCTAGTTTCACCTGACTGTCAATTGCTGTAATAAATTTATCAAATGTTCCAAGGGATTCATATATGGTATTCATGGTATTATGTTCTTGACTAATTTTGACAATTGAACAGACTATTGTGCATGTGATGACTTATACAATGAAATGACGCTGACACGTTTTGGAGCGAACAACCATTAGACTGAGAATCAACAATCAGTTTAGATCAACAAGATCTATTCACTTGGAAATTGTGCTAAATGTAGGCTACCTGTACTTAATCATTTGCAAAGATGTACTGAGACATTGAGACATGTACTTAGACATTTGCAATTTGATGAAATGAATGAGAAATTCAATTCTGTTGTGAACAATTGCCAAGTGGTTTGGAGGTTTGTCCATGTAGTTTTGAGAATGTAATTTCTGTTTCAAGAAATGAGCCAAACCAATGGAGAAAAACTGTAATACAAGTTAAGCTTCCTAACTGTTGTGTCTGTATGCATGTTTTCTTTTTTTACTAGAGGAGATTTTAATCTTTCTCTGACCCAAAACTTGTGCTATTTATTCAGGACGGTTTGTCCTCCCAAGTCAGTCACTACTGTTGTGGTGAGACTAGCTTTCTCCTGTGCCCGGCTGGGGGAGAGAGGTGAAACCAATTGACATCACTTTCTTTTATTTTATTTTTGTCCCTTCTTATATATTTTTTATTCGCTCCATTTATAGCATCATGAAGATTTGGAGACGCTCCAAATAGAGATTAATGTTGTAAGCTGTACAACATGTTTTCAACAAGACTGTTGAAACAAGATTTATGGGACTTTGGATAAAACGTTTTTGAGAGGGTGAGGAGAGAGAATGAGAGATAAGGAGAGAAGGACCTAAATGATCAAACTTCATCTCGATAACTCCAGTAATCTCTTAAAATCTATTTTTTAGATAACTCTCTGGTCTCTTTTTTGACGTCAGAGCAGAGATTGATGAAAGTGGAAACATTTTATTTGGGATACATCAAGAGGGATAGAGAGTAGAGGGACAGATTAGAATCTGGGATAGAAGTTGTTTCAGTGAAAAGAGAGAAAAACATAATGATGATAACACGGTGGATTGCGCTGAAAGTCATGTGCTTTAGGGCAAATAATCCTATGAGCATGCAACTGCAATGCATGTATGGGTTTACTGTGCCAATCCAACATCATGGGAGAGCGCTCACAACCTTGGTCACTCACATCCTTGACTGGTCAACCAGGGCATCTGCCTGGTAATCTTTTGTGTTTTATGCAAAAAAAGAGCCTCTGCATGTTCCATGTTTGGGCAGGGCGTGTTTGTGTATATGTGTGTGTAGGTGAGAGAGTCTTTGTATGTGTGTATGTGTGTGTATGAGGTTGTGTGTATGTGTGTGTGCGTAGGTGCAAGAGTGTGTGTATGAGAATGCACTTGCACCTGTGTGTGTTTGTGTGAATGTGTGTGTGTGTGTCTGTGTGTCTGTGTGTCTGAGCATGTGTGTGTGTGTGGCCGTGCTGAGATCAAATGGGATCCCCCGGACTCCATGGTTGCTAATCTCTCTCTTTTGCCAATATTTGCCCTCTATCTGGTTTCATCAGGCTGAGATTACAGGGGATTAGACAGCCTTCCAGAACATAGACATGTTAAAAACTGTTATATCTGCTCAAGCCATACTTCATTCACAATGGATCTAATACACCAAGACCTTCCAACAAACGTGTTTGTCCCATCCTTCTAAATGAGAAGTCTGATTAATTTGTGTTATTTAATAATGAATTCTGTGAATCGGGGTGGTGAATCGGGGTGGTGGTGGGATTTAGTGGAGTGGATGCTTGGTGTCATCGGGATGTAAAAGGTTGGGAGGTTTTAGCTTAGTGACCTTACCCTGACCTTCACCTTGGTTGGAATCATTTATTGCGTCACACTCTGTGATCCATGGAGCAGACAATCCCGTAGTTCAGGATTCTGTTGGCTTGTCTGCAACATATTGTCAACAAGGGATACCTGGTCATTCTGTGTTGTTATGATTTGCAGTGTTGACCCTTTTTTTTCAAGACCTCTGCAATCCGCCCTGGCATGCTGTCAATTAACTTCTGGGCCACATCCTGACTGATGGCAGCCCATTCTTGCATAATCAATGCTTGGAGTTTGTCAGAATTTGTGGGTTTTTGTTTGTCCACCCGCCTCTTGAGGATTGACCACAAGTTCTCAATGGGATTAAGGACTGGGGAGTTTCCTGACCATGGACCCAACATTTCGATGTTTTGTTCCCCGAGCCACTTAGTTATCACTTTTGCCTTATGGCAAGGTGCTCCATCATGCTGGAAAAGGCATTGTTCGTCATCAAACTGTTCTTGGATGGTTGGGAGAAGTTGCTCTCGGAGGATGTGTTGGTACCATTCTTTATTCATGGCTGTGTTCTTAGGTAAAATTGTGAGTGAGCCCACTCCCTTGGCTGAGAAGCAACCTCACACATGAATGGTCTCAGGATGCTTTACTGTTGGCACGACACAGGACTGATGGTAGCGCTCACCTTGTCTTCTCCGGACAAGCTTTTTTCAGGATGCCCCAAACAATCGGAAAGGGATTCATCAGAGAAAATGACTTTACCCCAGTCCTCAGCAGTCCAATCCCTGTACCTTTTGCAGAATATCAGTCTGTCCCTGATGTTTTTCCTGGAGAGAAGTGGTTTCCTCACTGCCCTTCTTGACACCAGGCCATCCTCCAAAAGTCTTCGCCTCACTGTGCGTGCAGATGCACTCACACCTGCCTGCTGCCATTCCTGAGCAAGCTCTGCACTGGTGGTGCCCCGATCCCACAGCTGAATCAACTTTAGGAGATGGTCCTGGCGCTTGCTGGACTTTCTTGGGCGCCCTGAAGCCTTCTTCACAACAATTGAACCTCTCTCCTTGAAGTTCTTGATGATCCGATAAATGGTTGATTTAGGTGCAATCTTACTAGCAGCAATATTCATGCCTGTGAAGCCGTTTTTGTGCAAAGCAATGATGACGGCACGTGTTTCCTTGCAGGTAACCATGGTTAACAGAGGAAGAACAATGATTTCAAGCACCACCCTCCTTTTAAAGCTTCCAGTCTGTTATTCTAACTCAATCAGCATGACAGAGTGATCTCCAGCCTTGTCCTCGTCAACACTCTCACCTGTGTTAATGAGAGAATTACTGACATGACAGGGCTGAAATGCAGTGGAAATGTTTTTTGGGGGATTAAGTTCATTTTCATGGCAAAGAGGGACTTTGCAATTAATTGCAATTCATCTGATCACTCTTCATAACATTCTGGAGTATATGCAAATTGCCATCATAAAAACTGAGGCAGCAGACTTTGTGAAAATTAATATTTGTGTCATTCTCAAAACTTTTGACCACGACTGTACACAATATTAGGCCCAGCCTTTGGAACTTTGGTTTTCCTAGATATGGCTACTATATTGTGAACACTACATCCGATGGATTTGGATACTGCTTTCAAACAAATTTCTGCAGCATTAGTAAAGATATGATCAATACATGTTGATGATTTCATTCTTGTACTGTTTGTAACTGCCCTGGTAGGTTGACTGATAACCTGAACCAGGTTGCAGGCACTAGTTACAGTTTGAAGCTTTCTCTTGAGTGGGAAGCCTGATGAAAGCCAGTCAATATTTAAATCACCCAGAAAGTATACCTCTCTATTGATATCAAATATATGATCAAGCATTTCACACGTTATCCAGATACTGACTGTTAGCACTTGGTGGTCTATAGCAGCTTCCCACCAGAATGGGCTTTAGGTGAGGCAGGTGAACCTGTAGCCGTATTACTTCAACAGTATTTAACATGAGATCCTCTCTAAGCTTTACAGGAATGTGGTTCTGAATATAGACCGCAACACAGCACCCATTGGCATTTCTGTATTTTCTGTAAATGTTATAAACTTGTATTGCTACCACTGTATCATCAAAGGTATTATCTAAGTGAGTTTCAGAGATTGCCTGTCACGTCTCCTCCCGTTGCTCCCCTCCGGCGCTCTGATTCGCCGGTCTACTGAGCTACCGGTCTGAGCGCACCACCTCGGCAACACCGGAATGGAAACCCAACGCAACCTAATCACCTCCAGCGCACCTGCACCTCATCATCTCATCACTACCCCTATTTAGCCCTGGACTGGTCTGTAGGATGTTGTGTGTGATTGTTTTGCTTCGTGTCATGTACGCTATCTTTGTTAATTGTCGTTGTCATTGTTTGAGTAAACCTTGACCTTGTTAATTCCTGCGTCTGCGTCCTGCCTCTTCGTATCCTCAGTACTCGTCACAGAATCACACACCAAACAAAAATGGATGCAGCAGGAGTTTCCCAGTGCTTCGACCAGCACCAGCAGCAGCTTGCCCAGTTGAACGTCGCCATGCAGGAAGTGCTCCAAACTCTGCATAATCTGCCCAGCGCTCCGGTTCTACCTCAGGGAGCGGCGAGTGCCTCCAATCCACCTGTCCCGGGCTATCACCCACTTCTGCGGGAACCCTCGCCCTACCGGAGCGCTTTGACAGTAAAACTACTAAATGTAGAGGCTTCCTGCTACAGGTTTCACTTTATCTGGCATGTCAGCCTGGGGCATATCCATCTGACCAAGCCAGGATAGCGCTGGTGATTTCGCTTCTTAAGGGGAAGGCGCTGGATTGGACGATGAGATGGACCTTGATACCCTTATCACCACGTCCATCCGTCTTGACGAAATGTTGCGAGAGAGACGGCGTTCCTAACACCTCCCGGAGCTTCGACGCTCACCCCATCTAAGCTATGGAAGCCGCCCTGATTCCGAGTCCTCACCCATGGAGGTGGGCATCACCCCCTACACCACCACGGCACACAGATCTCCTGGCGGCTCCCTATCTAGGTGTTATGACTCCCGTTGCCGCTCCGTGAGTGTGACGTCATCTCCCATCACAAAACCATTGTTTTTAGTTCCCATAACGGTGACTGGTTATTCCTTATCTTCCATTTCTACTGCAATGATAGATTCCGGATCAGCGGGGAACCTTATAGATAGGGAGCTGGTTTCTGAATGGGGGTTGCCCACCGTGCCACTGCCATCTCCGCTACAAGTTACCTCATTGGACAATCAACCCCTTGGGTCAGGCACCATTACACACGTCACTCTCCCCATCACCATCACCATTCCCACACTACCAGAGCACCACAAGGAGCTGTCATTCCACATCGTCACGTCACCCCTTCACCGGATCGTCTTGGGATTGCCCTGGCTCAGACTACACAACCCCACCATCAATTGGATCACCAAGAGGATCACAGCCTGGTCCACCTCATGCCGGAAGACCTGCCTTCCGGTGATTTGTTCTTCCACGTCAGTGGAGAGTCCGGAGTCTGCCCTCCAGCACTACATTCCACGCAGATCTCTCCGATGTCTTCTCTTCATCTAAGGCTACGTGTCTCCCTCCTCACAGGCCCTGGGACTGCACCATTTACCTGCTGGAGGGACAACACCCCCCGAAGAGTTGCATTTACCCCCTTTCCATGGTGGAGACTGAAGCCATGGAGAAGTATGTGGCGGAGACCCTGACACAGGGGTTCATCAGACGCTCTGCCTCTCCTGCCTCCGCCAGCTTCTTCTTCGTGGCCAAAAAAGACGGAGGACTGAGACCATGCATTGACTACAGGGGGCTGAACGCAGTCACCACCAAGTACCGGTACCCCCTCCCTCTGGTTCCGTCGGCCATCGAGCAGCTACGAGGGGCCCGGTACTTTACCAAGTTGGACCTGAGGAGTGCCTACAACCTGATCCGAATCCGGGAAGGAGACGAGTGGAAGATGGCATTCAGCACTACCTCAGGCCACTATGAATACTGCGTCATGCCCTACGGCCTCGCCAACGCACCATCTGTGTTCCAGTCCTTCGTCAATGACGTGTTCCGGGACATGCTGAGTAGACAGGTGGTTGTGTACATCGACGATATCCTGTTCTAATCGGCTACGTTCGAGGAGCACATCAGGGACATCCGAGCTGTCCTACTCCGCCTCTGGGAACACAGCCTGTTGGTGAAAGGAGAGAAATGCAAATTCCACCAACAGGCCATCTACTTCCTAGGATACAGGATCAGTCCTCAGGGGGTGTTCATGGAAGGAGTGAAGACGGACACCGTCAGGTCATGGCCAGTTTCCACCACCATCAAGGGCCTACAGAGCTTCACTGGGCTTCGCCAATTTCTACCAGCGTTTCATCCGGTCCTTCAGCTCCATAGCCGCCCCGCTCACCTTTCTCCTTAAGGGTGGGCCTCAGAAGCTGACCTGGAACCCTGAGGCTGATGATGCCTTCAAGAGGCTGGAGAGGTTTACCACAGCACCCATCCTAAAACACCCAGATCCCTCTTGTCCTTTCATCCTGGAGGTGGACGCATCGGAGGAGGGCATCGGTGGGTCCTCTCCCAGCGGCACGGTAAGCCAGAGAAAATGTATCCCTGTGCCTTTTTCTCAAAAAAGCTTACCTCCGCAAAGAGGATCTATGAAGTTGGAGACAGGGAGCTGTTGGCGGTGGTCCTCGCTCTGGAGGAATGGAGAAACTGGCTGGAGGGCGCAGTCCATCCATTCCAGATTCTTACTGACCACCGGAATTTTTGAGCACATACGGGCAGCGAAACAGATGAACTCTCATCAAGCCAGGTGGGCCCAATTTCTTACTTGATTTCAATTCATTCTGTCCTACCGCCCAGGATCCCAGAATGTGAAAGCTGACGCACTCTCCAGGATGCACCATACCAGAGAAAGGAAGGATCTGGGTGTCCTATCCTGCCCTCGTCTCTCATCGTTGCACCTGTCGTTTGGGATGTGGACAAAGACATCCGCCTGGCGGCTCAGGAGGAACCGGCACCTATATGTACCCACCAGTGTCCGGGACCGCCTGCTGATCTGGGCGCAAAACACCCTTACTGCAGGGCACTCCGGTATTACGCCCACCCTACATTCTCTAGCACAAAAGTACTGGTTGCCCACCTTGGCTTCTGATGAGTCCCGCTATGTCAACTCCTGTTCCATATGTGCCCAAACGAAGACACCTCGGAACGCCCCGGCAGGCAAACTAGTTCCTCTCCCAGTGCCTCAGCGACCTTGGTCACACCTGTCCATAGACTTTGTCACCGACCTTCCACGTTCTGACGGCTTCACAACAGTCATGGTGGTCGTAGATCGGTTCTCCAAATCATGCAGTTTTTTTGAGCTGGGGAGGTTTCTTCGTTGTCTGGGACGCCGCCCATGTCCATCTCCAGAGAGCCATTCGTCGGCAGAAGGACAAAGCCGACCGCCACCGCAGTGAGGCCCCTGTATTCCAGCCTGGGGATCGTGTCTGGCTGTCCACAAAAAACCTCCCTCTCCGCCTGCCCTTCAAGAAACTGAGCCCCCGGTTTGTGGGGCAGTTTATTGTCCTCCGGCAGATAAATGAGGTATCGTACCGGCTGCTCCTTCCCCCTCACTACCGTGTCTCACCCACTTTTCATGTGTCTCTCCTCAGGCTGGTGGTTCCTGGTCCTCTGGCGGATGCCGTCACCCGGGGTACACCTCCTCCGCCCCTGGACATTGACGGGATTCCGTCGTATGCGGTGAGGGATCTGCTGGACTCCAGGTTCCATGGGGGACGACTCCAATAGCTGGTGGACTGGGAGGGGTATGGTCCTGAGGGACGTTCTGGACCCCAACCTAATTCGGGACTTCCACCGTCGCCGCCCTGACCGGCCCGCTCCTCGTCCTCGGGGTCGTCCTCCTGGCCGGCGACGTCCAGCGGCTGGGGCCGTGCGTCCGGGGGTACTGTCATGTCTCCTCCCGTTGCTCCCCTCCGGCGCTCTGATTCGCCGGTCTACTGAACCACCGGTCTGAGCGCAACACCGGAATGGAAACCCAACGCACCCTAATCACCTCCAGCGCACCTGCATCTCATCATCTCATCACTACCCCTATTTAGCCCTGGACTGTTGTGTAGGATGTTGTGTGTGATTGTTTTGCTTCGTGTCATGTACTCTATCTTTGTTAATTCTCTTTGTCATTGTTTGAGTAAACCTTGACCTTGTTAATTCCTGCGTCTGCATCCTGCCTCTTCGTATCCTCAGTACTCGTCACATTGCCAGAATAAAAATATAATCTGTTACTAGCAAATTATTGATTTCATGAACCTTGTTTCCTAAGCTACAAATGTTAACGTGGGATATTTCTAACACTTTTCTAGGGTGCTTGATTATTTTTCTTGCTTTACTGGGAAGCTTAGCAGAGGTAGACATACTCTGGTTATTATTATTAGTGCAGGGTGAGCTGCACACAGTGGACTTCCTACTAGGGCACACCACCTCAGTGCTAACAGTATTACTCTGTTTCATATGCATATGATTACTGCATACAATAGCTGTAGGATCAGCAGAGGTATTCCGGGCAGTAATAGGGACAGAAATTAGGTTATTTACATTGTGTCTTCCAATGCCCCTAGGATAATGTACATTTGCTGAATCATTAAGACAACTCAGCAACACATTGGTAGGGATTAAATGAGCTGAACTTGGGTCATTCATAAGTCATTTTCTCAACGCAGCTTTATAATGCTGTGAAAGGATACAGGAAACCAAATGATTTGGGTGGATCCCATCCTCCTTATAATACGAGCTTTGTTTCCAAAAGGTATCAAAATTGTCAATAAATGTTACACCCACAGAGCTACAATAGTCTTGTAGCCAGTTATGGAGGGCTAAAAGTCTTCTGAACCGTTCAATGCCACGATTTAGGGAGGGCAGAGGGACAGATTTTATGGGGCGTTTGTTGGTGTCAAGTAGAGACTCAATCAGTTCTTTGAAATCAATTTTCAGCTATTCTGAGCAGCCCTTCATAATGTAATTTTACCCCACATGAACCATGATAGTGTCAGCCCCCGGTGACTGACTCACAGCCTCAGGAAGCAACCTGGTGATATCCTGAAGTTTTGCCCCAGGAAAACACGAAGTCTTTGCCCCAGGTACAGATATATGCCTCACCATCGAACTCCCTATCACAATCGTCGGAATGATCCGGCCTCTGCTGTGTCTCTACGCAGATTGCGAGGCCAGAGCCACAGAACTCACCTGAGAAGAGGGCTGCTGAGACGCCGGCTGCGTGCAGGCCACAACTGCCAAAGGGACAAAGCTCTGATCCAGAGAGCACGGCCAAGTGGAGGGGGGCCGCGGTGGTCCAGGCTGTGCCCAGGCAGTTGATTGACTAGGACTTGGAGAGGTAGCTGGAGGGTCATCCACAGCCATGGAGGAAACACCCAAGCCCCCGACAGAGGACAGCTGGTACAGGGGCTCAAAGCGATTTGAAAGTCTTAAGTCCGGACGCGGGGGAAGAAGGCAGGCGCGCCGAGAACGATTCTTCTCCTTCTTTCTGGTTCCGACACGCATCCATTTACGCTCACCTGGAGTCTAAAAGTGAGCAGCCATTTTCTGGTTCAAGCTAGTAGAGGGGGGCAGTGGTGGAAATTGATCATAGTCTAGGAAGGTCCCAGTATGATCCTCTTGGATGTTTTGATGGGAAGCATTTAAAGATGCCGATATTCTCATACATTTACAGTTTAGTCATTTAGCAGACGCTCTTATCCAGAGCGACTTACAGTTAGTGAGTGCATACATTTTCATAGAATCCTTATTCAGTTCAAGGCGCTTGGTCAACTTTTGTATTTCTTCATGAAGAGAAATAATCCTTTCTTTAGCTCCATCAAATTCAATACAGTTTTCACAAATGAAGGTATCCATCGGACCTTTGCCCGTGACAACAACGAACAGGTCGCTTATTATAAATGTAATAGCTCGCGTAAGGGGGCAATTACTTTTTCACACAGGGGAATTGGGTGTTGCATAACTTTGTTAATTAAATAAATAAAGTAATAGTATAAAGTATAATTTATTTAGGTTATTTGAAACTCAGGTTCCCTTTATCTAATATTAGGTTTTGGTTGAAGATCTGATAACATTCAGTATCAAAAATAGGGAAAATCAGAAAGTGGGCAAATACTTTTTCACGCCACGGTATAAGTGACAAGCTGAAGAAGCACCCATTCACTACCTAAGGACTACATTTGAAATACTAAATCTTTTTAAATGAATGTAGCTTGCTTCTCTGGCCTGAGACTTGACTATGCTGTGCCTCGTTAGCAGCATATAGGTTAATTTCTTCGGTGTGAGAAGCCTGGCACCAGTTTCATATTGAACCCACCAGGTGAAGGGAGGGGTGAGAGGAGGGAAGGAAAGAATAGAGGAGAGGAGTGGAGAGGAGAGAGGAGAGAGAGGAGGAAAGGGGAAGTGAGGATAGAGAGGACACGAGAGAAGAGGAGAGGGGAGGAAGGGGGGAGCGGAGAAGAGAGGGGGAGGGGAGGGAGGTTTGGTGGGTCTGGCTTAAAAGGTGGGGGAGGGTAGGAAAGGAGAGGATGGGTCGAGAAAAATGACATAGGGGTAAATATTGAGGGGAGGTCATGGGAGGTGAGGGAGAGGAAGGAAGGAGAGAAAGGGAGGAAAGGAGGGATGGAGAGGAGGTGAAGGAGAGAATAACAATTGGAAGATAAACCTTCACTCAGCGATATTGCTGCTACGCTTTCATTCTCTATACAGCATTGAGAGAAAGGGTTAGCTCTGATCTGATCCGGATTGATGCTCACCAGCTGTCCCAGAATTAAACAAGGAGCTTTTCCTTTTGGTTTTTATCACCTGCATGCAAGGGTGAACTTTGGGGATTGATTATAGAAAGCGCTGGATCTGAAGATTCTCTCTGATGCTGGCCAACCAGTTGTGAAGGAACAAAGTCAATGGGTGTGGGTGTGGAATTAAACTGTGCACCTACCATAGCGTTCTACATCAGAACATTCTCCAATACTTCACAATAGCTCTAGTTTGCAATTTGCAATGTCATGGATCAGTAACTCTGCCGAAGTCCTGCTATAGATTTTAAATAGCAAAGACACTGAACTTTTAAAAATAGATTATAAAAAATGAGTTGAAATAAGGGTTGACCCATGGGTAGGCATATAGAGGAAGTTCAGACAGAAGTCAGAGGGAGAGACTCATATCCATTACCTAGGGTCATGAAGTTTCTTTGATTGCTGAGAGTGAGCTGACACACTTTTGCCATGGAGATAAGGGTAGTCAGTCTTTGTATTGGGTTTAGGACAGAGACTCACAGTTCCTCGAATTAAAGACTGAAAATAATCAGACTTGATATTTACAGAGAGAATTCATCCTCAGATCATGTGCTGCCATCTCGTAGGTCTATTTCAGTTCATTAATCAAAGTAAAGGTAGTCCAAAGTGGTGTGCTCCCACGTAGCGGGACCCTCTCTCTCAAGCCATTTCAGTTTAATCAAACTCAAGGCAATCCAAAGGTACCCTCTCAAGCCTGCATTTCCCTGGGAAATTAATTTTGTGCAGACTATTTATAAGAAATGGCAGATGAAGAAGTATTGGCAATCAGAAGAGAAATTGCATTTATTTACGAAGTAGCAGGAAGAGGTATAATTGCATTAAAGTGCCAGTGGCTACCCAACACAAGGTAAAAATGGAGACAGCTTCCAGATCAATGCCAACAATGCTACAATCTCCAGGAGACACGGAGACACTTCTTGAAGGAAGAGATGACAACCAATTAGAATATCCTTCAAATCTCCTTAAAACACTCTGTGATTATTAAGCTCAATCTGTCAGCATAGCCACCCTGAGTAAACAGTTCTCGCTCCTCTGGTATAAAAGGTCTGTGGCAAGGGAGGAGAGTTTGAGCAATAAGCATTCAAAGTATAGTGAAGATTTGCCAAAAGGGATAAAATACTTAATATAGGGACGTGTGCTATAACTGCAGGGAAAATACTCTGAAGCTCAATACTCTAGTGTGGAGAAGGATTAGTTGGAGGAGGTATTGTAGTTAGAGTTATTGTACTGTGTACTGTCCTTGGATGAACAGGTATCCCTGATGTATAACATGATTAATCAACAGTAGCTACAATCAATTGTGGTGAGAAATTAATTGTCTTCCTCCATATTCATATCATATGATTATGAAGTATAATGTAATGCAACCTGGTCTCAGAGCATTTCGCATTATTCTGTTTGTAAATCCGAGACACTCTATTTAGTATGATATGTTACATTTCTTATGGTATGTATTCATTTTTCCATCACCCATTTCGTATTGCCCGGCAAGCAAACTAGTTCCTCTCCCAGCGCCTCAGCGACCTTGGTCACACCTGTCCATAGACTTTGTCACCGACCTTCCACATTCTGATGACTTCACTACAGTCATGGTGGTTGTAGATCGGTTCTCCAAATCATGCCGTTTTTTGCCACTAACTGGTCTTCCTTCTGCTCTCCAGGTCACTGAGGTCCTGTTCCAACAGGTCTTCCGGCATTATGGACTTCCGGAGGACATCATCTCGGACCGTGGCCCCCAATTCATCTCCCGAGTGTGGAAGGTTTCCTGGAGAAGATCGGGGCCATGGCCAGCCTCACTTCCAGGCATAGTCCTCAGTCAAATGGGCAGGTGGAGCGCATGAACCAGGAGCTGGGGAGGTTTCTTCGTTGCCACTGTCAGGACCGGCAGGGTGAGTGGGCGAGGTTTCTTTCCTGGGCAAAATATGGCCAGAACTCCCTCGTTCACTCCTCCACGGGGCTCATTCCCTTCAAGTGTGTCCTGGGGTACCAGCCGGCCCTGGCCCCTTGGACACCCAGCCAGAGCGACGCGCCCGCTGTCGACGAGTGGTTACACAGGGCCGGACAGGTCTGGGACGCCGCCCATGTCCATCTCCAGAGAGCCATTTGTCGGCAGAAGGGGCAAGCCGACCGCCACCGCAGTGAGGCCCCTATATTCCAGCCTGGGGATCGTGTCTGGCTGTCCACAAAAAACCTCCCTCTCCGCCTGCCCTGCAAGAAACTGAGCCCCCGGTTTGTGGGGCCGTTTAAGGTCCTCCGGCAGATAAATGAGGTATCGTACCGGCTGCTCCTGCCCCCTCACTACCGTGTCTCACCCACTTTTCATGTGTCTCTCCTCAGGCCGGTGGTTCCTGGTCCTCTGGCGGATGCCGTCACCCGGGGTACAACTCCTCCGCCCCTGGACATTGACGGGAGTCCGTCGTATGCGGTGAGGGATCTGCTGGACTCCAGGTTCCGTGGGGGACGGCTCCATTACCTGGTGGACTGGGAGGGGTATGGTCCTGAGGAAAGGAGCTGGGTTCCGGCTGGGGACGTTCTGGACCCCAACCTAATTCGGGACTTCCACCGTCGCCGCCCTGACCGGCCCGCTCCTCGTCCTCGGGGTCGTCCTCCTGGCCGGCGACGTCCAGCGGCTGGGGCCGTGCGTCCGGGGGGTACTGTCACGTCTCCTCCCGTTGCTCCCCTCCGGCGCTCTGATTTGCCGGTCTACTGAACCACCGGTCTGAGCGCAACACCGGAATGGAAACCCAACGCACCCTAATCACCTCCAGAGCACCTGCATCTCATCATCTCATCACTACCCCTATTTAGCCCTGGACTGTTGTGTAGGATGTTGTGTGTGATTGTTTTGCTTCGTGTCATGTACTCTATCTTTGTTAATTCTCTTTGTCATTGTTTGAGTAAACCTTGACCTTGTTAATTCCTGCGTCTGCATCCTGCCTCTTCGTATCCTCAGTACTCGTCACATTGCCAGAATAAAAATATAATCTGTTACTAGCAAATTATTGATTTCATGAACCTTGTTTCCTAAGCTACAAATGTTAACGTGGGCTATTTCTAACACTTTTCTAGGGTGCTTGATTATTTTTCTTGCTTTACTGGGAAGCTTAGCAGAGGTAGACATACTCTGGTTATTTTTATTAGTGCAGGGTGAGCTGCACACAGTGGACTTCCTACTAGGGCACACCACCTCAGTGCTAACAGTATTACTCTGGTTCATATGCATATGATTACTGCATACAATAGCTGTAGGATCAGCAGAGGTATTCCGGGCAGTAATAGGGACAGAAATTAGGTTATTTACATTGTGTCTTCCAATGCCCCTAGGATAATGTACATTTGGTGAATCATTAAGACAACTCAGCAACACATTGGTAGGGATTAAATGAGCTGAACTTGGGTCATTCATAAGTCATTGTCTCAACGCAGCTTTATAATGCTGTGAAAGGATACAGGAAACCAAATGATTTGGGTGGATCCCATCCTCCTTATAATACGAGCTTTGTTTCCAAAAGGTATCAAAATTGTCAATAAATGTTACACCCACAGAGCTGCAATAGTCTTGTAGCCAGTTATAGAGGGCTAAAAGTCTGCTGAACCGTTCAATGCCACGATTTAGGGAGGGCAGAGGGACAGATTTTATGGGGCGTTTGTTGGTGTCAAGTAGAGACTCAATCAGTTCTTTGAAATCAATTTTCAGCTATTCTGAGCAGCCCTTCATAATGTAATTTGACCCCACATGAACCATGATAGTGTCAGCCCCCGGTGACTGACTCACAGCCTTAGGAAGCAACCTGGTGATATCCTGAAGTTTTGCCCCAGGAAAACACGAAGTCTTTGCCCCAGGTACAGATATATGCCTCACCATCGAACTCCCTATCACAATCGCTGGAATGATCTGGCCTCTGCTGTGTCTCTACGCAGATTGCGAGGCCAGAGCCACAGAACTCACCTGAGAAGAGGGCTGCTGAGACGCCGGCTGCGTGCAGGCCACAACTGCCAAAGGGACAAAGCTCTGATCCAGAGAGCACGGCCAAGTGGAGGGGGGCCGCGGTGGTCCAGGCTGTGCCCAGGCAATTGATTGACTAGGACTTGGAGAGGTAGCTGGAGGGTCATCCACAGCCATGGAGGAAACACCCAAGCCCCCGACAGAGGACAGCTGGTACAGGGGCTCAAAGCGATTTGAAAGTCTTAAGTCCGGACGCGGGGGAAGAAGGCAGGCGCGCCGAGAACGATTCTTCTCCTTCTTTCTGGTTCCGACACGCATCCATTTACGCTCACCTGGAGTCTAAAAGTGAGCAGCCATTTTCTGGTTCAAGCTAGTAGAGGGGGGCAGTCGCGGAAATTGATCATAGTCTAGGAAGGTCCCAGTATGATCCTCTTGGATGTTTTGATGGGAAGCATTTAAAGATGCCGATATTCTCATACATTTACAGTTTAGTCATTTAGCAGACGCTCTTATCCAAAGCGACTTACAGTTAGTGAGTGCATACATTTTCATAGAATCCTTATTCAGTTCAAGGCGCTTGGTCAACTTTTGTATTTCTTCATGAAGAGTAATAATCATTTCTTTAGCTCCCTCAAGTTCAATACAGTTTTCACAAATGAAGGTATCCATCGGACCTTTGCCCGTGACAACAACGAACAGGTCGCTTATTATACATTTAATAGCTCGCGTAAGGGGGCAATTACTCTTTCACACAGGGGAATTGGGTGTTGCATAACTTTGTTAATTAAATAAATAAAGTAATAGTATAAAGTATAATTTATTTAGGTTATTTGAAACTCAGGTTCCCTTTATCTAATATTAGGTTTTGGTTGAAGATCTGATAACATTCAGTATCAAAAATAGGGAAAATCAGAAAGTGGGCAAATACTTTTTCACGCCACGGTATAAGTGACAAGCTGAAGAAGCACCCATTCACTACCTAAGGACTACATTTGAAATACTAAATCTTTTTAAATGAATGTAGCTTGTGTAGTATACGTCAATCGTAGGTGTTACCATCAATTAAAAGAGTCTGCTTAGACTGGATCGTGTTCAAAGGCCTTTATTCAAACCACGAGGTTCCAGCGTAAGTACAGACACAATGTCCGGAGAACCAGACCCAATTAAATCTTGCTGCATTCTAACTCTTCGTCACCGCTCCCCCCTTTATATAGCCTTCCAAGAGTTGAATAGCTCCCTCTACTGTTCAATCCCCGTATCTTACCACCCACTTCCTGTTTGTCATATGTGACGTCACGCTAAAACCTTCCCTCTGGATAGCAATAATCAACCTTCCATTTCTTCATGAAAAACCGTTAACAAAGACATAATTTTAATATACTACACTTGCTTCTCTGGCCTGAGACTTGACTATGCTGTGCCTCGTTAGCAGCATATAGGTGAATTTCTTCGGTGTGAGAAGCCTGGCACCAGTTTCATATTGAACCCACCAGGTGAAGGGAGGGGTGAGAGGAGGGAAGGAAAGAATAGAGGAGAGGAGTGGAGAGGAGAGAGGAGAGAGAGGAGGAAAGGGGAAGTGAGGATAGAGAGGACACGAGAGAAGAGGAGAGGGGAGGAAGGGGGAGCGGAGAAGAGAGGGGAGGGGAGGGGAGGTTTGGTGGGTCTGGCTTAAAAGGTGGGGGAGGGTAGGAAAGGAGAGGATGGGTCGAGAAAAATGACATAGGGGTAAATATTGAGGGGAGGTCATGGGAGGTGAGGGAGAGGAAGGAAGGAGAGAAAGGGAGGAAAGGAGGGATGGAGAGGAGGTGAAGGAGAGAATAACAATTGGAAGATAAACCTTCACTCAGCGATATTGCTGCTACGCTTTCATTCTCTATACAGCATTGAGAGAAAGGGTTAGCTCTGATCTGATCCGGATTGATGCTCACCAGCTGTCCCAGAATTAAACTCAAGGAGCTTTTCCTTTTGGTTTTTATCACCTGCATGCAAGGGTGAACTTTGGGGATTGATTATAGAAAGCGCTGGATCTGAAGATTCTCTCTGATGCTGGCCAACCAGTTGTGAAGGAACAAAGTCAATGGGTGTGGGTGTGGAATTAAACTGTGCACCTACCATAGCGTTCTACATCAGAACATTCTCCAATACTTCACAATAGCTCTAGTTTGCAATTTGCAATGTCATGGATCAGTAACTCTGCCGAAGTCCTGCTATAGATTTTAAATAGCAAAGACACTGAACTTTTAAAAATAGATTATAAAAAATGAGTTGAAATAAGGGTTGACCCATGGGTAGGCATATAGAGGAAGTTCAGACAGAAGTCAGCGGGAGAGACTCATATTACCTAGGGTCATGAAGTTTCTTTGATTGCTGAGAGTGAGCTGACACACTTTGCCATGGAGATAAGGGTAGTCAGTCTTTGTATTGGGTTTAGGACAGAGACTCACAGTTCCTCGATTTAAAGACTGAAAATAATCAGACTTGATATTTACAGAGAGAATTCATCCTCAGATCATGTGCTGCCATCTCGTAGGTCTATTTCAGTTCATTAATCAAAGTAAAGGTAGTCCAAAGTGGTGTGCTCCCACGTAGCGGGACCCTCTCTCTCAAGCCATTTCAGTTTAATCAAACTCAAGGCAATCCAAAGGTACCCTCTCAAGCCTGCATTTCCCTGGGAAATTAATTTTGTGCAGACTATTTATAAGAAATGGCAGATGAAGAAGTATTGGCAATCAGAAGAGAAATGGCATTTATTTACGAAGTAGCAGGAAGAGGTATAATTGCATTAAAGTGCCAGTGGCTACCCAACACAAGGTAAAAATGGAGACAGCTTCCAGATCAATGCCAACAATGCTACAATCTCCAGGAGACACGGAGACACTTCTTGAAGGAAGAGATGACAACCAATTAGAATATCCTTCAAATCTCCTTAAAACACTCTGTGATTATTAAGCTCAATCTGTCAGCATAGCCACCCTGAGTAAACAGTTCTCGCTCCTCTGGTATAAAAGGTCTGTGGCAAGGGAGGAGAGTTTGAGCAATAAGCATTCAAAGTATAGTGAAGATTTGCCAAAAGGGATAAAATACTTAATATAGGGACGTGTGCTATAACTGCAGGGAAAATACTCTGAAGCTCAATACTCTAGTGTGGAGAAGGATTAGTTGGAGGATGTATTGTAGTTAGAGTTATTGTACTGTGTACTGTCCTTGGATGAACAGGTATCCCTGATGTATACCATTATTAATCAACAGTAGCTACAATCAATTGTGGTGAGAAATTAATTGTCTTCCTCCATATTCATATCATATGATTATGAAGTATAATGTAATGCAACCTGGTCTCAGAGCATTTCGCATTATTCTGTTTGTAAATCCGAGACACTCTATTTAGTATGATATGTTACGTTTCTTATGGTATGTATTCATTTTTCCATCACCCATTTCGTATTGCCCGGCAAGCAAACTAGTTCCTCTCCCAGCGCCTCAGCGACCTTGGTCACACCTGTCCATAGACTTTGTCACCGACCTTCCACATTCTGACGGCTTCACTACAGTCATGGTGGTTGTAGATCGGTTCTCCAAATCATGCCGTTTTTTGCCACTAACTGGTCTTCCTTCTGCTCTCCAGGTCACTGAGGTCCTGTTCCAACAGGTCTTCCGGCATTATGGACTTCCGGAGGACATCATCTCGGACCGTGGCCCCCAATTCATCTCCCGAGTGTGGAAGGTTTCCTGGAGAAGATCGGGGCCACGGCCAGCCTCACTTCCAGGCATAGTCCTCAGTCAAATGGGCAGGTGGAGCGCATGAACCAGGAGCTGGGGAGGTTTCTTCGTTGCCACTGTCAGGACCGGCAGGGTGAGTGGGCGAGGTTTCTTTCCTGGGCAAAATATGGCCAGAACTCCCTCGTTCACTCCTCCACGGGGCATCTCCCTTCAAGTGTGTCCTGGGGTACCAGCCGGCCCTGGCCCCTTGGACACCCAGCCAGAGCGACGCGCCCGCTGTCGACGAGTGGTTACACAGGGCCGGACAGGTCTGGGACGCCGCCCATGTCCATCTCCAGAGAGCCATTTGTCGGCAGAAGGGGCAAGCCGACTGCCACCGCAGTGAGGCCCCTGTATTCCAGCCTGGGGATCGTGTCTGGCTGTCCACAAAAAACCTCCCTCTCCGCCTGCCCTGCAAGAAACTGAGCCCCCGGTTTGTGGGGCCGTTTAAGGTCCTCCGGCAGATAAATGAGGTATCGTACCGGCTGCTCCTTCCCCCTCACTACCGTGTCTCACCCACTTTTCATGTGTCTCTCCTCAGGCCGGTGGTTCCTGGTCCTCTGGCGGATGCCGTCACCCGGGGTACAACTCCTCCGCCCCTGGACATTGACGGGAGTCCGTCGTATGCGGTGAGGGATCTGCTGGACTCCAGGTTCCGTGGGGGCGGCTCCATTACCTGGTGGACTGGGAGGGGTATGGTCCTGAGGAGAGGAGCTGGGTTCCGGCTGGGACGTTCTGGACCCCAACCTAGTCGGGACTTCCACCGTCGCCGCCCTGACCGGCCCGCTCCTCGTCCTCGGGTCGTCCTCCTGGCCGGCGACGTCCAGCGGCTGGGGCCGTGCGTCCGGGGTACTGTCCGTCTCCTCCCGTTGCTCCCCCTCCGGCGCTCTGATTTGCCGGTCTACTGAACCACCGGTCTGAGCGCAACACCGGAATGGAAACCCAACGCACCTAATCACCTCCAGAGCACCTGCATCTCATCATCTCATCACTACCCCTATTTAGCCCTGGACTGTTGTGTAGGATGTTGTGTGTGATTGTTTTGATTCGTGTCATGTACTCTATCTTTGTTTATTCTCTTTGTCATTGTTTGAGTAAACCTTGACCTTGTTAATTCCTGCGTCTGCATCCTGCCTCTTCGTATCCTCAGTACTCGTCACATTGCCAGAATAAAAATATAATCTGTTACTAGCAAATTATTGATTTCATGAACCTTGTTTCCTAAGCTACAAATGTTAACGTGGGCTATTTCTAACACTTTTCTAGGGTGCTTGATTATTTTTCTTGCTTTACTGGGAAGCTTAGCAGAGGTAGACATACTCTGGTTATTTTTATTAGTGCAGGGTGAGCTGCACACAGTGGACTTCCTACTAGGGCACACCACCTCAGTGCTAACAGTATTACTCTGGTTCATATGCACATGATTACTGCATACAATAGCTGTAGGATCAGCAGAGGTATTCCGGGCAGTAATAGGGACAGAAATTAGGTTATTTACATTGTGTCTTCCAATGCCCCTAGGATAATGTACATTTGCTGAATCATTAAGACAACTCAGCAACACATTGGTAGGGATTAAATGAGCTGAACTTGGGTCATTCATAAGTCATTGTCTCAACGCAGCTTTATAATGCTGTGAAAGGATACAGGAAACCAAATGATTTGGGTGGATCCCATCCTCCTTATAATACGAGCTTTGTTTCCAAAAGGTATCAAAATTGTCAATAAATGTTACACCCACAGAGCTGCAATAGTCTTGTAGCCAGTTATGGAGGGCTAAAAGTCTGCTGAACCGTTCAATGCCACGATTTAGGGAGGGCAGAGGGACAGATTTTATGGGGCGTTTGTTGGTGTCAAGTAGAGACTCAATCAGTTCTTTGAAATCAATTTTCAGCTATTCTGAGCAGCCCTTCATAATGTAATTTGACCCCACATGAACCATGATAGTGTCAGCCCCCGGTGACTGACTCACAGCCTCAGGAAGCAACCTGGTGATATCCTGAAGTTTTGCCCCAGGAAAACACGAAGTCTTTGCCCCAGGTACAGATATATGCCTCACCATCGAACTCCCTATCACAATCGCTGGAATGATCCGGCCTCTGCTGTGTCTCTACGCAGATTGCGAGGCCAGAGCCACAGAACTCACCTGAGAAGAGGGCTGCTGAGACGCCGGCTGCGTGCAGGCCACAACTGCCAAAGGGACAAAGCTCTGATCCAGAGAGCACGGCCAAGTGGAGGGGGCCGCGGTGGTCCAGGCTGTGCCCAGGCAATTGATTGACTAGGACTTGGAGAGGTAGCTGGAGGGTCATCCACAGCCATGGAGGAAACACCCAAGCCCCCGACAGAGGACAGCTGGTACAGGGGCTCAAAGCGATTTGAAAGTCTTAAGTCCGGACGCGGGGGAAGAAGGCAGGCGCGCCGAGAACGATTCTTCTCCTTCTTTCTGGTTCCGACACGCATCCATTTACGCTCACCTGGAGTCTAAAAGTGAGCAGCCATTTTCTGGTTCAAGCTAGTAGAGGGGGGCAGTCGCGGAAATTGATCATATTCTAGGAAGGTCCCAGTATGATCCTCTTGGATGTTTTGATGGGAAGCATTTAAAGATGCCGATATTCTCATACATTTACAGTTTAGTCATTTAGCAGACGCTCTTATCCAAAGCGACTTACAGTTAGTGAGTGCATACATTTTCATAGAATCCTTATTCAGTTCAAGGCGCTTGGTCAACTTTTGTATTTCTTCATGAAGAGTAATAATCATTTCTTTAGCTCCCTCAAGTTCAATACAGTTTTCACAAATGAAGGTATCCATCGGACCTTTGCCCGTGACAACAACGAACAGGTCGCTTATTATACATTTAATAGCTCGCGTAAGGGGGCAATTACTTTTTCACACAGGGGAATTGAGTGTTGCATAACTTTGTTAATTAAATAAATAAAGTAATAGTATAAAGTATAATTTATTTAGGTTATTTGAAACTCAGGTTCCCTTTATCTAATATTAGGTTTTGGTTGAAGATCTGATAACATTCAGTATCAAAAATAGGGAAAATCAGAAAGTGGGCAAATACTTTTTCACGCCACGGTATAAGTGACAAGCTGAAGAAGCACACATTCACTACCTAAGGACTACATTTGAAATACTAAAACTTTTTAAATGAATGTAGCTTGCTTCTCTGGCCTGAGACTTGACTATGCTGTGCCTCGTTAGCAGCATATAGGTTAATTTCTTCGGTGTGAGAAGCCTGGCACCAGTTTCATATTGAACCCACCAGGTGAAGGGAGGGGTGAGAGGAGGGAAGGAAAGAATAGAGGAGAGGAGTGGAGAGGAGAGAGGAGAGAGAGGAGGAAAGGGGAAGTGAGGATAGAGAGGACACGAGAGAAGAGGAGAGGGGAGGAAGGGGGGAGCGGAGAAGAGAGGGGAGGGGAGGGGAGGTTTGGTGGGTCTGGCTTAAAAGGTGGGGGAGGGTAGGAAAGGAGAGGATGGGTCGAGAAAAATGACATAGGGGTAAATATTGAGGGGAGGTCATGGGAGGTGAGGGAGAGGAAGGAAGGAGAGAAAGGGAGGAAAGGAGGGATGATAGGAGGTGAAGGAGAGAATAACAATAGGAAGATAAACCTTTACTCAGCGATATTGCTGCTACGCTTTCATTCTCTATACAGCGTTGAGAGAAAGGGTTAGCTCTGATCTGAGCCGGATTGATGCTCACCAGCTGTCCCCCCTTTTGGTTTTTATCACCTGCATGCAAGGGTGAACTTTGGGGATTGATTATAGAAAGCGTTGGATCTGAAGATTCTCTCTGATGCTGGCCAACCAATTGTGAAGGAACAAAGTCAATGGGTGTGGGTGTGGAATTAAACTGTGCACCTACCATAGCGTTCTACATCAGAACATTCTCCAATACTTCACAATAGCTCTAGTTTGCAATTTGCAATGTCATGGATCAGTAACTCTGCCGAAGTCCTGCTATAGATTTTAAATAGCAAAGACACTGAACTTTTAAAAATAGATTATAAAAAATTAGTTGAAATAAGTGTTGACCCATGGGTAGGCATATAGAGGAAGTTCAGACAGAAGTCAGCGGGAGAGACTCATATCCATTACCTAGGGTCATGAAGTTTCTTTGATTGCTGAGAGTGAGCTGACACACTTTTGCCATGGAGATAAGGGTAGTCAGTCTTTGTATTGGGTTTAGGACAGAGACTCACAGTTCCTCGAATTAAAGACTGAAAATAATCAGACTTGATATTTACAGAGAGAATTCATCCTCAGATCATGTGCTGCCATCTCGTAGGTCTATTCCAGTTCATTAATCAAAGTAAAGGTAGTCCAAAGTGGTGTGCTCCCATGTAGCGGGACCCTCTCTCTCAAGCCATTTCAGTTTAATCAAACTCAAGGCAATCCAAAGGTACCCTCTCAAGCCTGCATTTCCCTGGGAAATTAATTTTGTGCAGACTATTTATAAGAAATGGCAGATGAAGAAGTATTGGCAATCAGAAGAGAAATTGCATTTATTTACGAAGTAGCAGGAAGAGGTATAATTGCATTAAAGTGCCAGTGGCTACCCAACACAAGGTAAAAATGGAGACAGCTTCCAGATCAATGCCAACAATGCTACAATCTCCAGGAGACACGGAGACACTTCTTGAAGGAAGAGATGACAACCAATTAGAATATCCTTCAAATCTCCTTAAAACACTCTGTGATTATTAAGCTCAATCTGTCAGCATAGCCACCCTGAGTAAACAGTTCTCGCTCCTCTGGTATAAAAGGTCTGTGGCAAGGGAGGAGAGTTTGAGCAATAAGCATTCAAAGTATAGTGAAGATTTGCCAAAAGGGATAAAATACTTAATATAGGGACGTGTGCTATAACTGCAGGGAAAATACTCTGAAGCTCAATACTCTAGTGTGGAGAAGGATTAGTTGGAGGAGGTATTGTAGTTAGAGTTATTGTACTGTGTACTGTCCTTGGATGAACAGGTATCCCTGATGTATAACATGATTAATCAACAGTAGCTACAATCGATTGTGGTGATAAATTAATTGTCTTCCTCCATATTCATATCATATGATTATGAAGTATAATGTAATGCAACCTGGTCTCAGAGCATTTCGTATTATTCTGTTTGTAAATCCGAGACACTCTATTTAGGATGATATGTTACCTTTCTTATGGTATGTATTCATTTTTCCATCACTTATTTCGTATGATATGTTACGAATTACAAAACGTACAATATGTTACGAATTTGCTAAATGTATGATATGTTACAAATATGAGCTAGGTAGCTAACGTTAGCTAGCTGGCTAATGTTAGTTAAGCTAGGGGTTAAATCAAATCAAATCAAATCAAATTGTATTGGCCACATGCGCCGAATACAACAGGTGCAGACATTACAGTGAAATGCTTACTTACAGCCCTTAACCAACAGTGCATTTTTTTAAAATAAAAAAGTAAAATAAAACAACAACAAAAAAGTGTTGAGAAAAAAAGAGCAGAAGTAAAATTAAATAACAGTAGGGAGGCTATACATACAGGGGAATACCGGTGCAGAGTCAATGTGCGGGGGCACCGGCTAGTTGAGGTAGTTGAAGTAATATCTACATGTGGGTAGAGTTAAAGTGACTATGCAGAAATAATTAACAGAGTAGCAGCAGCGTAAAAAGATGGGGTGGGGGGGGGGGGTGGGGGCAGTGCAAATAGTCCGGGTAGCCATGATTAGCTGTTCAGGATTTATGGCTTGGGGGTAGAAGCAGTTGAGAAGTCTTTTTGACCTAGATTTGGCTGTGCGGTAGCAGAGAAAACAGTCTATGACTAGGGTGGCTGGAGTCTTTGACAATTTTGAGGGCCTTCCTCTGACACCGCCTGGTATAGAGGTCCTGGATGGCAGGAAGCTTGGCCCCAGTGATGTACTGGGCTGTACGCACTACCCTCTGTAGTGCCTTGCGGTCGGAGGCCGAACAGTTGCCATTCCAGGCGGTGATGCAACCAGCCAGGATGCTCTTGATGGTGCAGCTGTAGAATTTTTTGAGGATCTGAGGACCCATGCCAAATCTTTTCAGTCTCCTGAGGGGGAATAGGCTTTGTCGTGCCCTCTTCACGACTGTCTTGGTGTGTTTGGACCATGATAGTTCGTTGGTGATGTGGACACCAAGGAACTTGAAGCTCTCAACCTGTTCCACTACAGCCCTGTCGATGAGAATGGGGGCGTGCTCAGTCCTCTTTTTTTTTCCTGTATTCCACAATCATCTCCTTTGTCTTGGTCACGTTGAGGGAGAGGTTGTTATCCTGGCACCACACGGCCAGGTCTCTGACCTCCTCCCTATAGGCTGTCTCATCGTTGTCAGTGATCAAGCCTACCACTGTTGTGTCATCGGCAAACTTAATGATGGTGTTGGAGTCGTGCCTGGCCATGCAGTCATGGGTGAACAGGGAGTACAGGAGGGGACTGAGCACGCACCCCTGAGGGGCCACTGTGTTGAGGATCAGTGTGGCAGATGTGTTGTTACCTACCATTACCACATGGGGCGGCCCGTCAGGAAGTCCAGGATCCAGTTGCAGAGGGAGGTGTTTAGTCCCAGGATCCTTAGCTTAGTGATGAGCTTTTGTGACACTTAGATTGCACACAGGTGGACTTTATTTAACTAATTATGTGACTTCTGAAGATAATTGGTTGCACCAGATCTTATTTAGGGGCTTCATAGCAAAGGGTACATACCACTTTTCCGTTATTTTATTTTTGAAACAAGTTATTTTTTTCATTTCACTTCACCAATTTGGACTATTTTGTGTATGTCCATTACATGAAATCCAAATAAAAATCAATTTAAATTACATGTTGTAATGCAACAAAATAGGAAAAACACCAAGGGGGATGAATACTTTTGCAAGGCACTGTACAAGGATCAAATCAAAAGTAACGCTTTGTTTTACAAAACTTTAGACCTCTTAGTCTGTGGTTAACCAGGTACTTACTTAGAAATTACTTGTTAAGAATCTTCTCCTACATGACATAATGTCACGATCGTTTACAGACTGGACGGACCAAGGCGCAGCGTGATAAGCATACATGTTTATTAAACGAATAAACACACGACAAAAACAACAAATGAAATGTGAAGTCCAAGGTTGCACACAAACATACCATAACACGGAACAAGATCCCACAACTAACTAGTGCCAAAAGGCTGCCTAAGTATTGCCCCCAATCAGAGACAATGAGCTACAGCTGATCTAGATCTACACATTCTAGATCTAAAACATAGAAAATCCAACATAGAACATAACCACAATGAATATACACAACAAGGAAAATCACACCCTGACTCAACAAATAAGAGTCCTCAGAGTCAGGGCGTGACAGTACCCCCCCAAAGGTGCGGACTCCGACCGCGCCACATAAACATAACAGGGTAGGGGCCGGGTGGGCATTCCGCCTCGGAGGCGGATCCGGCTCCGGGCGTGACCAGCACTTACTCTCCACCTCCCTGGTCTGGTCTGGACCTCGGCGCGCTGCTTCCCCTCTCCTTCCTCCCACGACGTACCAAGCCCTGTCTGGACCCTGGTGTGGGAGACCCCGAACCTGGAGAGGGGCTGACGTCTGGGTCTGGACTGGAACCGCTGACTGGAGCTGGACCCGACGACGGTGGATCGAACTGCTCTGGCTCCGGAGTGGAGTCGCTGACCGGAGCTGGATCAGGCACCGGTGGATCGAACTGCTCTGGCTCCGGAGTGGAGCAGCTGACCGGAGCTGGACCAGACCCTGGTGGAGCGGATTGCTCTGGCTCTGGAGTGGAGCCGCTGACCGGAGCTGGACTGGACCCCGGTGGAGCGGATTGCTCTGGCTCCGGTGGAACAGGCACGGGCCGTGCCGGACTGGACACACGCACCACTGGCTTGGTGCGGGGAGCAGGAACGGGCCGGACCGGGCTGACGACGCGCACCACTGGCTTGGTGCGGGGTGCAGGAACAGGCCGGACCGGGCTGGCGACGCGCATCACTGGCTTGGTGCGAGGGACAGGAACAGGCCGAACCGGGCTGGCGACACGCACCACTGGCTTGGTGCGAGGGGCAGGAACAGGCCGGGCCGGGCTGGCGACGCGCACCACTGGCTTGGTGCGAGGGACAGGAACAGGCCGGATCGGGCTGGCGACGCGCACCACTGACTTTGTGCGAGGGGCAGGAACAGGCCGGGCCGGGCTGGCAACGTGCACCACTGGCTTGGTGCGAGGGACAGGAACAGGCCGGACCGGGCTGGCGACGCGCACCACTGGCTTGATGCGAGGAGCAGGAACGGACCGAACCGTACTGGGAACACACACCACTGGCTTAGTGCGGGAAGCAGGAACGGGTCTGGCCGTACTGGGAACACGCACCACTGGCTTAGTGCGGGGCGCAGGAACGGGCCGGACCGGACTGGCGACACGCACCACTTTCTTGGTGCGAGGAGCGGGACTGGGTTCCTTTATAAACCCCCGCTCCTTCTGCTGCCTAACCAGCTCCTCTTGCCGTGCCTCTACACTCTCCTTCTCCCTTATAGCCTTCTGTAGCGCCTCCCTCTGACCTAATAACTTCTGCTCCCTCTGAACCAATAGCCCCAGTAACCTGGTGGCCTCCTCTCCTAACCTGCAGATCTTCCCTGTCGCTGCCTCCTGCTGCCTCGTCGTCCACACCGTGTGCCCCCCCCAAAATGTTATTGGGGTTGCCTCTCGGGTCTCCATCGTCGGCACTCCTCTTCCCGTGAGGACTCCTCCGGGAGCCCCCACGAGTTAGGGAACAGACACTCGTCGTCGTCGTCATCCTCCGACTCCTCAGTGTAGTACTGTTCCCACTCCTCTTCCCAAGGTCGTGGGGACCCAATCCGAAACCCAACCAAACATTTTCTTGGGGCTGCTTCTCGGGCTTCTTCCTCGGCCGGCTTCCGTGTTGCCGTTGTTCCTCTCCTGCCTGGGCATTTACCTTCGCCCATGGCCCTTTCCCCGCGAATATCTCCTCCCATGACCACCATTTGCCCACCTATGACATCGCTATACGCTCTTCCTGGGCACGCTGCTTGGTCCTCGTTTGGTGGGATCTTCTGTCACGATCGTTTACAGACTGGACGGACCAAGGCGCAGCGTGATAAGCATACATGTTTATTAAACGAATAAACACACGACAAAAACAACAAACGAAATGTGAAGTCCAAGGTAGCACACAAACATACCATAACACGGAACAAGAACCCACAACTAACTAGTGCCAAAAGGCTGCCTAAGTATGGTCCCCAATCAGAGACAACGAGCTACAGCTGCCTCTGATTGGGAACCACCCCGGCCAACATAGATCTACATATTCTAGATCTAAAACATAGAAAATCCAACATAGAACATAACCACAATTAATATACATAACAAGGAAAATCACACCCTGACTCAACAAATAAGAGTCCTCAGAGTCAGGGCACACATAACCATAGCCTGCTGACAAATAATAAGCCTTTTGTGTACCGATTGTGGGTGGATAACGGTGTGCATACCTTGCGAGACATGTATAATGATAAGGGGCTAATACCTTTCCAGGACCTCAAACAAATGTATTAACTTCCAGGATTTTCATGGTTCCTTTACCTACAGTTAAGATCTTTGTTAAAAACGTATGGTGTACCATAATAATATAATAATAATATGCCATTTAGCAGACGCTTTGTGGTGCCCTGTTAATATCCCACATAATGCTTACATGGATTGACCCTTCATTAACTTCTAAAATGATCTCTGCCACTTATGATTGCCTGCTGTCTGTTAAATGGGTGTCACTCTAGTATGGAACTGCAAAATGGAGGGATTGGGGCACAACATGAATTGGGATACCATTTGGCAAAATGTATTTGTTACCTCTAAAAACCCAGCACACCAGCTTATACATTATAAGCTTATACATAGAAGTTATGCAACCCCATTTAGATGTTTTAAGATGATTCCTACTCCAATACAGTGCATTTGGAAAGTATTCAGACCCCTTGACTTTTTCCACATTTTGTAACGTTTCCCTCTTCAATCTACACACAATATCCCATAATGACAAAGCGAAAACAGGTTTTCTGAAATTTGTGCAAATTTATAAAAATAAAAAAACAGAAATACCTTATTTACATAAGTATTCAGAACCTTTGCTATGAGACTCGAAATTGAGCTCAGGTGCATCCTGTTTCCATTGATCATCCTTGAGATGTTTCTACAACTTGATTGGAGTCCACCTATGGTAAGGCACATACAGTGGGGGAAAAAAGTATTTAGTCAGCCACCAATTGTGCAAGTTCTCCCACTTAAAAAGATGAGAGAGGCCTGTAATTTTCATCATAGGTACACCTCAACTATGACAGACAAATTGAGAAAACAAATTCCAGAAAATCACATTGTAGGATTTTTTATGAATTTATTTGCAAATTATGGTGGAAAATAAGTATTTGGTCACCTACAAACAAGCAAGATTTCTGGCTCTCATAGACCTGTAACTTCTTCTTTAAGAGGCTCTTCTGTCCTCCACTCGTTACCTGTATTAATGGCACCTGTTTGAACTTGTTATCAGTATAAAAGACACCTGTCCACAACCTCAAACAGTCACACTCCAAACTCCACTATGGCCAAGACCAAAGAGCTGTCAAAGGACACCAGAAACAAAATTGTAGACCTGCACCAGGCTGGGAAGACTGAATCTGCAATAGGTAAGCAGCTTGGTTTGAAGAAATCAACTGTGGGAGCAAATATTAGGAAATGGAAGACATACAAGACCACTGATAATCTCCCTCGATCTGGGGCTCCACGCAAGATCTCACCCTGTGGGGTCAAAATGATCACAAGAACGGTGAGCAAAAATCCCAGAACCACACGGGGGGACCTAGTGAATGACCTGCAGAGAGCTGGGACCAAAGTAACAATGCCTACCATCAGTAACACACTACGCCGCCAGGGACTCAAATCATGCAGTGCCAGACGTGTCCCCCTGCTTAAGCCAGTACATTTCCAGGCCCGTCTGAAGTTTGCTAGAGTGCATTTGGATGATCCAGAAGAGGATTGGGAGAATGTCATATGGTCAGATGAAACCAAAATAGAACTTTTTGGTAAAAACTCAACTCGTCGTGTTTGGAGGACAAAGAATGCTGAGTTGCATCCAAAGAACACCATACCTACTGTGAAGCATGGGGGTGGAAACATCATGCTTTGGGGCTGTTTTTCTGCAAAGGACCAGGACGACTGATTCGTGTAAAGGAAAGAATGAATGGGGCCATGTATCGTGAGATTTTGAGTGAAAACCTCCTTCCATCAGCAAGGGCATTGAAGATGAAACGTGGCTGGGTCTTTCAGCATGACAATGATCCCAAACACACCGCCCGGGCAACGAAGGAGTGGCTTCGTAAGAAGCATTTCAAGGTCCTGGAGTGGCCTAGCCAGTCTCCAGATCTCAACCCCATAGAAAATCTTTGGAGGGAGTTGAAAGTCCGTGTTGCCCAGCGACAGCCCCAAAACATCACTGCTCTAGAGGAGATCTGCATGGAGGAATGGGCCAAAATACCAGCAACAGTGTATGAAAACCTTGTGAAGACATACAGAAAACATTTGACCTGTGTCATTGCCAACAAAGGGTATATAACAAAGTATTGAGAAACTTTTGTTATTGACCAAATACTTATTTTCCACCATAATTTGCAAATAAATTCATAAAAAATCCTACAATGTGATTTTCTGGATTTTCTTTCTCATTTTGTCTGTCATAGTTGACGTGTACCTATGATGAAATGTACAGGCCTCTCTCATCTTTTTAAGTGGGAGAACTTGCACAATTGGTGGCTGACTAAATACTTTTTTGCCCCACTGTATCTGTCTATATAAGGTCCCACAGATGACAGTCTATGTCAGAGCAAAAACCAAGCCATGAGGTCGAAGGAATTGTCCGTAGACAGGATTATGTCGAGGCACAGATCTGGGGAAGGGTACCAAAAAATTTCTGCAGCATTGAAGGTAACCAAGAACACAGTGGCCTCCATCATTCTTAAATGGAAGAAGTTTGTAACCACCAAGACTCTTCCTAGAGCTGGCCGCCTGGCCAAACTGATCAATCGGGGGAGAAGGGCCTTGGTCAGGGAGGTGACCAAGAACCCGATGGTCACTCTGACAGAGCTCCAGAGTTCCTCTGTGGAGATGGGAGAACCTTCCAGAAGGACAACCATCTCTGCAGCACTCCACCAATCAGGCTTTTATGGTAGAGTGGCAAGACGGAAGCCACTCCTCAGTAAAAGGCACATGACAGCCCGCTTGGAGTTTGCCAAAAGATACATAAAGACTCTCAGACCATGAGAAACAAGATTCTCTCGTCTGATGAAACCAAGATTAAACTCTTTGGCCTGCATGCCAAGCGTCACGTCTGGAGGAAACCTGGCACCATCCCTACGGTGAAGCATGGTGTTGGCAGCATCATGCTGTGGGGAAGTTTTTCAGCGGCAGAGACTGGGAGACTAGTCAGGATCGAGGGAAAGATGAACAGAGCAAAGTACAGAGAGATCCTTGATGAAAACCTGCTCCAGAGTGCTCAGGACCTCAGACCGGGGTGAAGGTTCACCTTCCATCAGGACAACGACCCTAAGCACACAGCCAAGACAACACAGGAGAGGCTTCAGGACAAGTCTCTGAATGTCCTTGAATGGCCCAGCCAGAGCCCGGACTTGAACCCGATCGAACATCTCTGGAGAGACCTAAAAATAGCTGTGCAGCGACGCTCCCCATCCAAGCTGACAGAGCTTGAGAGGATATGAAGAGAATGGGAGAAACTCCTCATATACAGGTGTGCCAAGCTTGTAGTGTCATACCCAAGAAGAATCAATGCTGTAATCGCTGCCAAAGGTGCTTCAACAAAGTACAGAGTAAAGGGTCTGAACACTTATGTAAATGTGATATTTCTGTTTTAATTTGCAAAAATTTCTAAAAACCTTTTTTTGCTTTGTCATTATGGGGTATTGTGTGTAGATTGATGAGGAAGAAAAACAATTTAATCAATTTTAGAATAAGACTGTAACGTAACAAAATGTGGAAAAAGTCAAGGGGTCTGAATACTTTCCGAATGCACTGTATGTGATAGATGTAGTATGAATGCGTTTGGAACACTAACACACATGTTTTGGGAATGTCCTGTGGTTTTGGTCATATGTTTCAGATTTCCTTACAAAAATTATTGGTTTTCCTGTGAACAAAGATCCACCTTTATTTTTGTTGAATGATGACTCTTCATTTGTAATGCAACTGGTTCAGAAAATAATCATTAATGCGGGGTTAACAGCAGCAAAAAAAGGTTATCCTTAGTGCTTGGATTACCCCTACAATCCTCTCACCTCAAACAGTTATCATATTGTAGATAGTTTTATTGTATGTTTGTTTGTACAAAAGATTGTTAGTGATGTCATGTCGGTGAAAATTTGTAACGTGATCCTGTGTTATGTGTATGTATAATGTGAAGAAAAAAGAAATGTGGATCAAAAAAATTAAATAAAATGACTTGTTAAAATGGTAATCACGTAAACATTTGCATAGTAAGGACCCTGGTCAAAAGTAGTGCACTAAATAGGGAATAGGGTGCCGTTTGGGATGCACATAATGGCTGCTCCTGCTCCACACTGAGTAAATATGATAATTTTCCAGCTCTGCCTCAGAACCGATTACTTCATCACCTGCAGGGCCTGATGTTACGAGACAAGTGGATGTCAGATACATCTAGTGCCTCTCAATCTTCTTCAGTCGGCTACAGCACCAGGAAGTGGCAAGCTATTCTGATAACTCAAACTCTCACTCTCTAACTGCCTTTGGCTGGTAGGGTAACCATGAAAGCAAATTTAGCCAAGGTTGATTTTTACATTTTGAACTGTGTGCTTTGTTGCCCCCTGTTGCTAAATGAGAGACATGTTTGTGTGAATTGCAACAGTGAATAATACTACCAAGACATTGATGTAGCTTACTTACACCACAGGAGGTTGGTGGCACCTTAATTGAGGAGGATGGGCTCGTGGTAATGGCTGGATTATTTCCATGTGTTTGATGCCATTCCATTTGCTCCGTTCCAGCTATTATTATGAGCCGTCCTCCCCTCAGCAGCTTACACAACTATTGAAAACACTCAATATGATCTACTGCACTGTTACAAAAATGACATATATAATTTCCAGTGTTTATAGGTTTTATTTGTGGTTACATATTTTTAACATAATCTATCATCTTGCCTTGGGAAAGGTATGAGTGTGCTGAAAGCTTTTGAGCAATTCAAAGTATTTAAATTGTTTGTACCCAGTTGGAGAGAAAAACACATGACTCTGGCATTCCCTGGTCTCTGACGTTCTGTGTTAATGGATTATATAATCACAGGTGTACTATTCCTGACGAAGACCCAATTTGGGGTCGAAGCGTTGTCCTATTATATCACACTTTAGGAGCATATATACCAGTGTGGAGGTACATTTTTAGTTCTTTGTTAATTGACTCCCTATGATCACACAGACTATGATTAGGGAGGTTGACATTGGGCCCATTGCTGATGCAGAGGGTCATGCCAATTACTGCTAGGCCAATTAAAATGTATTGGTAGGGATTGCTCTTTTATCAAACAGCACAAAAGGTCAGACCGATTTAAAAACACACTTAATGCACATTATTGGCAGAATTCATTAGCCAGGCAAAGATACATGGTTATGTTTTCTGTTTGTGTGACCATGTTGCCCATTACAATTTAGCAATGAAATGAAATAGAAAATGCAAAAAAAATTGACTCCCTGGAAAGCTGTGGCAGATGTTACTGAGTGGACTATCCTAGTTAGATGAATACAAATGAAAGAGAGAGATAGGAAGATGAGCAATAGGAAGAGAGATATGATAAGAAAAATAAATGGGAAGAGAAAAAGAGAGAAAGTTAGAAGGAGAGAGAGGAGAGACATACAGTATAGCCTATATGTAGAGAGAGATTGCGGGAGAACTAGCATGTGAGAAAGGTCGAGAGAGAGAGACAGGGAGATCGGGAGAGTGAGAGTTAGAGAGATGAAAGCTAGAGGGTGGGCTCTCTGATGTCTACACAGTCGTTAGTGACGGGCCTCTGCAGAGGGGGCACCAGTAAGGGCCCACAGAATACCACCTCGCCTCTGAACAATACCATACAATGAATATGGTCCTTAATTAGGGGTTCACAGCGGAGCTGAAACCTATTGTTATTCTCTGTATTCTTTTAATATTTTTTTCTTGACATAGTCAACAAAAAGAATTAGTCAAATAGCTCAAGCATAGATTGATTAAGAGATTCAGATTCAGAGTGTTTAATAGTCACATGTATAGGGTTGCAGGTGTGATTGCATGGTACAGTTAAAATCTTATGCTTCGAGCGCCAACATGCAGTGGCTGGGGTCCCTGATGATCTTCTTGGCCTTCCTGCAACACCTGGTGTTGTAGGTGTCCTGCAGGGCAGGCAGTGTGCACCCAATGGTGCGTTCAGCTGCACGTATCATCCTCTGAAGAGCCTTGCGGTCCGCGGCGGTGGAGTTGCTGTACCAAGCTGTAATGCAGCCCGACAGTATGCTCTCGATGGTGTTCCTGTAGAACACTGTGAGGGCCCTCGGGGACAGGATACATTTCCTCAGCCTCCTGAGGTTGAAGAGTGCCTTGTTTACTACGGTGTCCGTGTGGTTAGGTTGGTCACTTTTTTTCTAATTTGGCACACAGAAACTACAGGTCAGAAATAACTTGGTCAAAAATAGCCTCATATCCGTCGCCCGGTTTGACCTACCCACTGGTTGAATCAGTGTTGTTTCCACGTCATTTCAACCAAAACAATCTATGTGATGGCGTTGAATCAACATGGAAAACTTGGATTTGCAAAATGTCATCAACATAAGGGCATTTAGTCTTTTTTTCACCAAACGTTTAACCTAAATCCAATGACATTTTTGTTTTTGTTGATTTCACGTTGAATTCAAGTTAGTTGACAACTCAACCTAATGTCAAATCAAAACTAGACCTTGAACTGACGTCTGTGCCCATGCTGAACAAATTTGCCTCAAGGACCCATAAGGTCTGTCAGGATAGATTTTCCTCCATCTTGGAAAATTTGGAAACATTTGGAAAACATTGGAAAAATGTCCAAATAACACCAAATTTGGTATGCAGGCTCATGGAACACATCTAAACTTTTACATGTCCATTAAAATCCTTCATAAATCGACTCCACAATGGCCTATCAACTTGAAACTTTTTAGGGTCATCAAAGACATTACCATGATGAACCATGTTAAGTTTGGCATTGATATTTTAAAACAAATAAGGAAACTATTAACAATTCACCTTTTTGACTATGTAACGCTAATGCTTAAAATAATCATAAAAAATCTTATTTTCATGGACTAAAAGTCAGATTCACTCCAAATGTGGTCTTTTGACAATAGTCCCTAAAGAGTTTGAGAAAATAACGTTGATGCATTCAAAGATGGCTACAATATACCAGTAGATGCATATGAGCACATACGTTAATATGCTAAAATAGGTAACAAATAAAAATCTTCTTCTCATGAACCGTAGGACCAAGTTTGAGACAAACTAAGGGATTGGTCAAAAGTTATTGACAAATCAAAAATCAGATTTTATCTGTCCATTTAAACCACTGTAAATCCACTCCAAGCAAGACTATGCCAACAAGTTATTGATACAACAATTATACTGAGCTATTCTTGTAGAAACAGTAGAGGTCTTTTCCCAGCTATAGCTGTTGTATTGTTTTATTTGATAGAGTAGCTGTTGTGAAACTCAGATTCATTGTTAGGTGTTAGAAATGTGAACAACATTCAAAACACTATCCTTTCAACAAGGACTGTTTGGAACTTTTGGACAAAACTAGTTTAGGAAAGCAAATTAGGTCTTTGTTAACTGACTCACTCTTGACAGATGTAGCCTACTGGAACCACATTATTGTACATTTTACAGACGCTCTTATCCAGAGCAACTTACAGTTAGAGAGTGCATACATTTTCATACTGGCCCCTGTGGGAATCAAACCCACAACCCTGGCGTTGCAAACGCCATGCTCTACCAACTGAGCTACACGGGTCTCGTAATGCTACACAGGTCTCGTAATATCACACAGCATGTTTTACTTATTGTTTCCGATGATAATGTGACTTGTTTCAGGAAACTAGGCATATGTCGCGTGTCACTACTTCACAGGAGAGGCATTTGAACTTAAACTTTTTTTTAAATGAAAAGGCATTTTTGGGTAGAAATGCCTTCTGGAACATGTGAACATGTGCCTTAATAACAAACTTGTATGCCATCTGTAAATATGAATACAATTGTTCAATTACAAGCCTAGTTGGTTTAGCCACGGAAAAAGACAGGAACCTTCCCGCTAGCCATGATTGTCTGAGGTAATGGATGGGCTGGACATGCCGAGAGATGAGTTCAGATTGGTCTGCCATGTAGTGCGTTTCTGTCTATAACATGAGCTGCTCAGTATATGTAGGTAACCCTTTCTAATGTGGCTTTTTTTAAAGATATTATGAAGAACTGCAAAAGTGTTGCTAATGCTCTCCACTTTCTGGAGGACCGAGTTTTGAAATCAGTGGAATACCTGGTGGATGCAGAATATGATAGCTAAGGAGATAGAGAAAATTCAGGTGTTTGATTGCAAATATGTGGAGGGAGTTGAAAAGAGAACACACAGAAGGCTGTTGTATAAAACACCTGTCTCTGGATTACATCGTCAAACTAAGGGCAACCATGGCATCCGTGACAGAGAGGGAGAAGCGTACATCCATGTATACGGGTAAGAGAGTCTAGCTAGCTACATTTTCAGATATTATATGTTTCTAATTTTGCAAGTTAAAGCGTACTGTTAGCTAGCTAGCTAACTTTAGCTGGCTGGCTCGCTAGCTAATGTTACATGGATGATCTGTGTAGTAATATTATCCGTATCTCAGAGCCATTTGCATTGCTAGTTATAGTCTAATGTTAGCTAACTCGCTAGCTAACATTGAACCTAGTTGGTTAGCATTAGCTACTTGTAGATTCATGCAGGGTAGTAACGTTATGAGTTGGGATTATGGTTAATTGTTTAGCTAGCTAGCTAGCTATATGTCTAAACAAAATACTCCACAATGCAGGTAACCATTTCACTGTACCTTTTACGCCTTCTGTATCCTGTGCATGTGACAAATAAACTTTGATTTGATTTTATATAGTGTGTGTTTACCAGAGACAGTAATGTGAATAACAACATGACCTGCACCAAAGTCAAATTAGCATATAACGTCAGGCCAACGAGACAGTGTACATGTTCTAAAATTCTCCGGTAGAATGTAAAGCTTTTATTTCATCACACTCACAAACCTAAGCTAAATCTTTGGTTGTGTAGTACACTACCATACTCACTCTGTTTAGCACATGGCCTCACATGTGAATTCTTAAAGAGATGGGTGAGGCTAAGGCTTAAGAGGGGGTTTTGTGCTTGATACTGTAGGCCTATCCTACTATCAGAGAAACACAGGAGCACCATTCAACATCCCACTAATCACACACCAAAGAAATCCATGGTAATATATGCTTTACGTTGCAAACAGCAATTAAAGTGTTTCTATTTCCAATAGATTGTAACCATTAACAAGCCAACTAGTGGGCGAAACTGACAATAAACTCACGCATCCTGGTGAACGAGAAGTGGATGCAAATCAGCACCAAGGACAGCTCTACTCTGTAGGGACGGACAAATGAAGCCAATTCTGAACAGACGCACACGAGCGCGCGCACACACACAGACACACACAGAGAGAGAGGTAAAGCGTTTTCTTTGGAGATTGCGTTGCAGTGAGAGAGAGAGAGAGAGAGAGAGAGAGAGAGAGAGAGAGAGAGAGAGAGAGAGAGAGAGAGAGCGTACATCCATGTATACGGGTAAGAGAGTCTAGCTAGCTACATTTTCAGATATTATACATTTCAAATTTTGCAAGTTAAGGCGTACTGTTAGCTAGCTAGCTAACTTTAGCTGGCTGGCTGGCTCGCTAGCTAATGTTACGTGGATGATCTGTGTAGTAATATTATCCGTATCTCAGAGCTATTTGCATTGCTAGTTATAGTCTAATGTTAGCTAACTAGCTAGCTAACATATTGAACCTAGTTGGTTAGCATTAGCTACTTGTAGATTCATGCAGGGTAGTAACGTTATGAGTTGGGATTATGGTTAATTGTTTAGCTAGCTAGCTAGCTAGCTATATGTCTAAACAAAATACTCCACAATGCAAGTAACCATTTCACTGTACCTTTTACGCCTTCTGTATCCTGTGCATGTGACAAATAAACTTTGATTTGATTTTATATAGTGTGTGTTTACCAGAGACAGTAATGTGAATAACAACATGACCTGCACCAAAGTCAAATTAGCATATAACGTCAGGCCAACGAGACAGTGTACATGTTCTATAATTCTCCGGTAGAATGTAAAGCTTTTATTTCATCACACTCACAAACCTAAGCTAAATCTTTGGTTGTGTAGTACACTACCATACTCACTCTGTTTAGCACATGGCCTCACATGTGAATTCTTAAAGAGATGGGTGAGGCTAAGGCTTAAGAGGGGGTTTTGTGCTTGATACTGTAGGCCTATCCTACTATCAGAGAAACACAGGAGCACCATTCAACATCCCACTAATCACACACCAAAGAAATCCATGGTAATATATGCTTTAAGTAGCAAAAAGCAATTAAAGTGTTTCTATTTCCAATAGATTGTAACCATTAACAAGCCAACTAGTGGGCGAAACTGACAATAAACTCACGCATCCTGGTGAACGGGACGTGGATGCAAATGAAGCCAATTCTGAACAGACGCACACGAGCGCGCGCACACACACAGACACACACAGAGAGAGAGGTATAGCGTTTTCTTTGGAGATTGCGTTGAAGTGGGGGGAGAGAGAGAGAGAGAGAGAGAGAGAGAGAGAGAGAGGTATAGCGTTTTCTTTGGAGATTGCGTTGAAGTGGGGGGAGAGAGAGAGAGAGAGAGAGAGAGAGAGAGAGAGAGAGAGAGAGAGAGAGAGAGAGAGAGAGAGAGAGAGAGAGAGAGAGAGGTGGGCTCAGTAATGGGGACTTACTTAAATACCTTGCAAGTTAACCAGCAAGACACAGAGCACTCAGCTGTTTGGATTGACAATAATATAGATGGATTGAAACTTCAACTGATCTAACAAATTGTCTGGTTGGCGTGTTCGCGTGTTTGAGGTCAGCATGAGCGCGGACTGCACGAGCTACTACAACGCAGAGAAAGTGCTCGTAAACGAGTTCACGTGCCCTAAACCGGACAGCGATGCACGAGCGCTTTTCTGTTGCGGCTTCAATGACATGAAATACTGTTGTGATGACCCCAACAGTTTTTTCCCATATGAGTATGGATACATGTGGTGGTTGAGGTAAGAAGAAGAATGTAACTATGCTAATGTATAGGGAATGCACATGACACTTTGCACTGCACTCTTTATTTTATACAGTGAATCCCTCTCTAGCAACTCCCAAATGTTATAGGTGTAGTGGTGTATTGGTGTATTGATGAAAATGTGTATTGGTGTATTGGTGAAAAGCAACTACAATCCTAGAAGCCATGCATCAATGTCTCCATCATGATCAACACATCACAGGAAGGTGCTTGTTGTATTATGTGAACCTATAAGTGAAAATGAATGCTGTCATGTCACAACATTAACATATTCATATAAAACAAATCTAATGATGATGCAGCCAGTGGATTTGAGAATGAGAACACACTCATTTACAGCGACCTGTGCAGTATTGCAGTTGAGGAGAGGTGAAGACTTCAATAAGTAAATTAGTAGGAGCTGTGGATAATTAGGTGCTCTTCATATTATGAGGAACCAGATCTGAGTGTCTACAAAAATGCATTGAAATATCAGAGAATAGCCTACCGGAGTCAAAGTGCTAAACTTGAAGGGAATTTCGTGTATGGGTCTTTCTTTATTGAATTTCAACTTTATGTCACAAATAGGTCTGCAAAATGCATTGACATATGAAATTGGTGTTCCAGTGACAGTAACGTTCCATAAACACTTTCCATTAACACTTAATTTGACTTTTAGCCAGTGATACAAAAGCTATTTATTTTAATTTTAATTTAATTTTATTTAACCTTTATTTAACCAGGTAAGCCAGTTGAGAACAAGTTCTCATTTACAACTGCGACTTGGCCAATATAAAGCAGTGCGATTAAAAACAACAACACAGAGTTACAGTGAGGGAAAAAAGTATTTGATCCCCTACTGATTTTGTAAGTTTGCCCACTGACAAAGACATGATCAGTCTATAATTTTAATGGTATGTTTATTTGAACAGTGAGAGACAGAATAACAACAACAAAATCCAGAAAAACGCATGTCAAAAATCTTATACATTAATTTGCATTTTAATGAGGGAAATAAGTATTTGACCCCTCTGCAAAACATGACTTAGTACTTGGTGGCAAAACCCTTGTTGGCAATCACAGAGGTCAGACGTTTCTTGTAGTTGGCCACCAGGTTTGCACACATCTCAGGAGGGATTTTGTCCCACTCCTCTTTGCAGATCTTCTCTAAGTCATTAAGGTTTCGAGGCTGACGTTTGGCAACTCGAACCTTCAGCTCCCTCCACAGATTTTCTATGGGATTAACGTCTGGAGACTGGCTAGGCCACTCCAGGACCTTAATATGCTTCTTCTTGAACCACTCCTTTGTTGCCTTAGCCGTGTGTTTTGGGTCATTGTCATGCTGGAATACCCATCCACAACCCATTTTCAATGCCCTGGCTGAGGGAAAGAGGTTCTCACCCAAGATTTGACGGTACATGGCCCCGTCCATCGTCCCTTTGATGCGGTGAAGTTGTCCTGTCACCTTAGCAGAAAAACACCCCCAAAGCATAATGTTTCCACCTCCATGTTTGACGGTGGGGATTGTGTTCTTGGGGTCATAGGCAGCATTCCTCCTCCTCCAAACACGGCGAGTTGAGTTGATGCCAAAGACCTCGATTTTGGTCTCATCTGACCACAACACTTTCACCCAGTTCTCCTCTGAATCATTCAGATGTTCATTGGCAAACTTCAGACGGGCCTGTATATGTGCTTTCTTGAGCAGGTGGACCTTGCCGGCGCTGCAGGATTTCAGTTCTTCACGGCATAATGTGTTACCAATTGTTTTCTTGGTGACTATGGTCCCAGCTGCCTTGAGATCATTGACAAGATCCTCCCGTGTAGTTCTGGGCTGATTCCTCACCGTTCTCATGATCATTGCAACTCCACGAGGTGAGATCTTGCATGGAGCCCCAGGCTGAGGGAGATTGACAGTTATTTTGTGTTTCTTCCATTTGCGAATAATCGCACCAACTGTTGTCATCTTCTCACCAAGCTGCTTGGTGATGGTCTTGTAGCCCATTCCAGCCTTGTGTAGGTCTACAATCTTGTCCCTGACATCCTAGGAGAGCTCTTTAGTCTTGGCCATGAGGGAGAGTTTGGAATCTGATTGATTGATTGCTTCTGTGGACAGGTGTCTTTTATACAGGTAACAAGCTGAGATTAGGAGCACTCCCTTTAAGAGTGTGCTCCTAATCTCAGCTCGTTACCTGTATAAAAGACATCTGGGAGCCAGAAATCTTTCTGATTGAGAGGGGGTCAAATACTTATTTCCCTCATTAAAATGGAAATCAATTTATAACATTTTTGACATGCGTTTTTCTGGATTTTTTGGTTGTTATTCTGTCTCTCACTGTTCAAATAAACCTACCATTAAAATTATAGACTGATCATTTCTTTGTCAGTGGGCAAACATACAAAATCAGCAGGGGATCAAATACTTTTTTCCCTCACTGTACATATGGGGTTAAACAAAACGTAAAGTCAAAAAATACAACAGAAAATATATATACAGTGTGTGCAAATGTAGCAAGTTATGGAGGTAAGGCAATAAATAGGCTATAGTGCAAAATAATTACAATTAGTATTAACACTGGAATGATAAATATGCAAGAGATTATGTGCAAATAGAGATACTGGGGTGCAAATGAGCAAAATAAATAACAAGATAGGGATGAGGTAGTTGGGTGGGCTAATTTCAGATGGGCTGTGTACAGGTGCAGTGATCGGTAAGGTGCTCTGACAACTGATGCTTAAAGTTAGTGAGGGAGATAAGAGTCTCCAGCTTCAGAGATTTTTGCAATTCGTTCCAGTCATTGGCAGCAGAGAACTGGAAGGAATGGCGGCCAAAGGAGGTGTTGGCTTTGGGGATGACCAGTGAGATATACCTGCTGGAGCGCATACTACGGGTGGGTGTTGCTATGGTGACCAATGAGCTAAGATAAGGCTGGGATTTGCCTAGCAGTGATTTATAGATGGCCTGGAGCCAGTGGGTTTGACGACGAACATGTAATGAGGACCAGCCAACAAGAGCGTACAGGTCACAGTGGTGGGTAGTGTATGGGGCTTTGGAGACAAAACGGATGGCACTGTGATAGACTACATCCAATTTGCTGAGTAGAGTGTTGGAGGCTATTTTGTAAATGACATCGCCAAAGTCAAGGATCGGTAGGATAGTTAGTTTTACGAGGGCATGTTTGGCAGCATGAGTGAAGGAGGCTTTGTTGCGAAATAGGAAGCCGATTCTGGATTTAACTTTGGATTGGAGATTCTTAATGTGAGTCTGGAAGGAGAGTTTACAGTCTAACCAGACACCTAGGTATTTGTAGTTGTCCACACACTCTAGGTCAGACCCGTCGAGAGTAGTGATTCTAGTCGGGTGGGCGGGTGCCAGCAGCGTTCGATTGAAGAGCATGCATTTAGTTTTACTAGTGTTTAAAAGCAGTTGGAGGCTACTGAAGGAGTGTTGTATGGCATTGAAGCTCGTTTGGAGGTTTGTTAACACAGTGTCCAATGAAGGGCCAGATGTATACAAAATGGTGTCGTCTGCGTAGAGGTGGATCTGAGAGTCACCAGCAGCAAGAGCGACATCATTGATATACACAGAGAAAAGAGTCGGCCCAAGAATTGAACCCTGTGGCACCCCATAGAGACTGCCATAGGTCCAGACAACAGGCCCTCCGATTTGACACATTGAACTCTATCTGAGAAGTAGTTGGTGAACCAGGCGAGGCAGTCATTTGAGAAACCAAGGCTATTTAGTCTGCCAATTAGAATGCAGTGGTTGACAGAGTCGAAAGCCTTGGCCAGGTCGATGAAGACGGCTGCACAGTACTGTCTATTATCGATCGCGGTTATAATATCGTTTAGGACCTTGAGCGTGGCTGAAGTGCACCTATGACCAGCTCGGAAACCGGATTGCATAGCGAAGAAGGTACGGTGGGATTCGAAATGGTCGGTGATCTGTTTGTTAACTTGGCTTTCAAAAACTTTCGAAAGGCAGGGCAGGATGGATATAGGTCTGTAACAGTTTGGATCTAGAGTGTCACCCCCTTTGAAGAGGGGGATGACCGCGGCAGCTTTCCAATCTCTGGGGATCTCAGACGTTACGAAAGAGAGGTTGAACAGGCTAGTAATAGGGGTTGCGACAATTTCGGTGGCTAGTTTTAGAAAGAAAGGGTCCAGATTGTCTAGCCCAGCTGATTTGTAGGGGACCAGATTGTGCAGCTCTTTCAGAACATCAGCTGTCTGAATTTGTGTGAAGGAGAAGCGGGAGGGGGGGGGGCATGGGCAAGTTGCAGCGGAGGGTGCAGAGCTGGTGGCCGGGGTAGTGGTAGCCAGGTGGAACGCATGGCCAGCTGTAGAAAAATGCTTGTTGAAATTCTCGATTATTGTAGATTTATCGATGGTGATAGTGTTTCCTAGCCTCAGTGCAGTGGGCAGCTGGGAGGAAGTGCTCTTATTCTCCATGGACTTTACAGTGTCCCAAAACTTTTTGGAGTTAGTGCTACAGGATGCACATTTCTGTTTGAAAAAGTTAGCCTTTGCTTTCCTAACTGCTTGTGTATATTGGTTCCTAACTTCCCTGAAAAGTTGCATATCGCGGGGGCTATTTGATGCATAACGCCACAGGATGTTTTTGTGCTGGTCAAGGGCAGTCAAGTCTGAGGAGAACCAGGGGCTATATCTGTTCTTAGTTCTGTATTTTTTGAATGGGGCATTATTTAAGATTGAGAGGGAATTACTTTTAAAGAATAACCAGGCATCCTCTACTGACGGAATGAGATCTATATCCATCCAGGATACCTGGGCCAGGTCAATTAGGAAGTCCTGCTCGCTAAAGTGTTTTAGGGAGCGTTTGACAGTGATGAGGGGTGGTCGTTTGACCGCGGACCCGTTACGGACGCAGGCAATAAGGCAGTGATCGCTGAGATCCTGGTTGAAGACAGCGGAGGTGTATTTAGAGGGTAAGTTAGTCAGGATGATATCTATGAGGGTACCCATGTTTATGGATTTAGGGTTGTACCTGGTAGGTTCGTTGATAATTTGTGTGAGATTGAGGGCATCTAGTTTGGATTGTAGGATGGCCGGGGTGTTAAGCATATCCCAATTTAGGTCACCAAGCAGTACGAACTCTGAGGATAAATGGGGGGCAATCAATTCACATATGGTGTCCAGGGCACAGCTGGGGGCTGAGGGGGGTCTGTAGCAAGCGGCAACAGTGAGAGACTTATTTCTGGAAAGGTGGATTTTTAGAAGTAGAAGCTCAAACTGTTTGGGCACAGACCTGGATAGTATGATAGAGCTCTGCAGGCTATCTCTACAGTAAATTGCAACTCCACCCCCTTTGGCAGTTCTATCTAGACGGAAAATGTTATAGCTGGGGATGGACATTTCAGAATTTTTGGTGGCCTTCCTAAGCCAGGATTCAGACACTGCTAGAACATCAGGGTTGGCGGAGTGTGCTAACGCAGTGAATAGCTCAAACTTAGGAAGGGGACTTCTGATATTAACATGCAAGAAACCAAGGCTTTTACGGTTACAGAAGTCAACAAATGATAGCACCTGGGGAGTAGGAGTGATACTGGGGGCTGCAGGGCCTGGGTTAGTCTCTACATCACCAGAGGAACAGAGGAGGACTAGAATAAGGATACGGCTAAAGGCTTTAAGAACTGGTCTTCTAGTGCGTTGGGTACAGAGAATAAAGGGGGCACATTTCCGGGCGTTGTAGAAAAGATTCAGGGCATTATGTACAGACAAGGATATGGAAGGATAAGAGTACAGTGGAGGTAAACCTAAGCGTTGGGTAACAATGAAAGAGATAGCATCACTGGAGGCACCGATTGAGTCGGTCTCCACGTGTATGGGGGGTGGGACAAAGGAGCTATCTAAGGCAGGTTTAGCTGGGCTGGGGGATCTACAGTGAAATAGTACAATAAGAAATAACCGAAACAGCAATAAGCAAACCATATTGACATGGGAGAGAGGCATAAAGCAATCACAGTTGTAATTTGAGAGAGCTAAGACAACAGCTGGTAATGGCGACACAGTTTGGGCTGAGGCTAAACATAAACAGGATGCGGTACCGTAAAAAGGAACAGTCCAGCAGGCATCAGCTGTATAGCTGAGTTATCATAAGGTCCGGTGAACAGCAATAGGATAGTTCGGAGGTAGTTCGGGGGCTGCTAAAGCACTAGCGAGCAAGAGGCCACGGCTAGCGTGTGCTAGCGGGCCGGGGCTAGCAGATGGAATCTTCGTGGTCGACGTCGTAACGGGAAGCCTGTTGTAACCACATCAGACGATTTCGTCGGCAGACCAGTCGTGTTGGATCGGCGGGGCTCCGTGTCAACACTAGGTGGTCCCGTCCGGTTGACAGAGAGGTAGATAGCCGGGAGATGGGCCTGGCTCAAAGCTAGCTCAGGCTGATTAGCCAAACCACAACGGCAATTTTGTTGCAGCTAGCTGGTAGCGATGAATCCGGTGTTAAAGGTCCAGTGATTCAGTGATTCCGGCAGAAAAACCGAGTCATTCAGAAGCTGTCAGAAACTGTACTACTGTACAGTACAGTCGTGGTCAAAAGTTTTGAGAATGACACAAATACTAATTTTCACAAAGTCTGCTGCCTCAGTTTTGATGATGGCAATTTGCCATGAAAATGAACTTAATCCAAAAAAACATTTCCACTGCATTTCAGCCCTGCCACAAAAGGACCAGCTGCATCATGTCAGTGATTCTCTCGTTAACACAGGTGAGAGTGTTGACGAGGACAAGGCTGGAGATCACTCTGTCATGCTGATTGGGTTAGAATAACAGGCTGACAGCTTTAAAAGGAGGGTGGTGCTTGAAATCATTGTTCTTCCTCTGTTAACCATGGTTACCTGCAAGGAAACACGTGCCATCATCATTGCTTTGCACAAAAAGGGCTTCACAGGCAAGGATATTGCTGCTAGTAAGATTGCACCTAAATCAACCATCAAGAACTTCAAGGAAAGAGGTTCAATTGTTGTGAAGAAGGCATCAGGGTGCCCAAGAAAGTCCAGCAAGCACCATGACCGTCTCCTAAAGTTGATTCAGCTGTGGGATCGGGGCACCACCAGTGCAGAGCTTGCTCAGGAATGGCAGCAGGCAGGTGTGAGTGCATCTGCACGCACAGTGAGGTGAAGACTTTTGGAGGATGGCCTGGTGTCAAGAAGGGCAGCAAAGCCACTTCTCTCCAGGAAAAACATCAGGGACAGACTGATATTCTGCAAAAGGTACAGGGATTGGACTGCTGAGGACTGGGGTAAAGTCATTTTCTCTGATGAATCCCCTTTCCGATTGTTTGGGGCATCCGGAAAACACCTTGTCCGGAGAAGACAAGGTGAGCGCTATCATCAGTCCTGTGTCATGCCAACAGTAAAGCATCCTGAGACCATTCATGTGTGGGGTTGCTTCTCAGCCAAGGGAGGGGGCTCACTCACAATTTTGCCTAAGAACACAGCCATGAATAAAGAATGGTACCAACACATCCTCCGAGAGCAACTTCTCCCAATCATCCAAGAACTGTTTGGTGACGACCAATGCCTTTTCCAGGATGATGGAGCACCTTGCCATAAGGGGAACAAAACATCGACATTTTGGGTCCATGGCCAGGAAACTCCACAGACCTTAATCCCATTGAGAACTTGTGGTCGATCCTCAAGAGGCGGGTGGACAAACAAAAACTCAAAAATTCTGACAAACTCCAAGAATTGATTATGCAACAATGGGATGCCATCAGTCAGGATGTGGCCCAGAAGTTAATTGACAGCATGCCAGGGCGGATTACAGAGGTCTTGATTTAACAGTCTAAAAATGAATGTAGCAACTGCGGATTGCCCCTTTAATGCATTATTCAGTTATTCAGTTATACAGGCCTTTTAACATTTCCATGGAGTCAGTCCTTCAAACCACCCAACGTTATGGGAGGGGGTTCCGTTTTCTCCTTTCAAATACAGTAGTACTGTGTAGTGTTTGTGATATTGTGCAGTAGCTGTCTTACAATCTCTTTCATTCACACGGTAACAAAATGCCTGGCTATCCTGTAGTGTTTGTGATATTGTATAGTTGTAGCTCAATCGGTTTAATAAAAAGGATACGAGGCTCCCAGCGAGGCTCCCTGTGAGCTGCTTTAAGACAACCACCAATGTGGAAGGTTCCTGTCAACAGCATATCCTCTCTAGTTCTATAAATAGATAACAAGGGCAACCTGTGGAGAAAAAAAGTCATTTTGAAAGTGCTTCCTGTGGACCTGTGGAGAAAGAGAGTCATCTTGAAAGGGATTCCTGTGGGCCTGTGGTGAAAGAAAGTAATCTTGAAAGGGCTTTCTGTGGACATAATCGATACAACATTATCACCACCAAGCTATGAGGATCCCACAGTGAATGACTGATCATAGAGAGATCATATGAATAGAAGTGAAAGAAGTCATTACAGAACTGAACATAAAGGTTTATGATTTTAATCCCATGGCAGAGAGCAAAGAGTGACGCAGGTGTTCATAAGTGTTCCTTTGGTGCCTTTTTTAAGAACAGGAAGTTGAAAATTATACATTAGGCTTAAGTTAGACTTTAGTATGGGTTTGTATGTGTGTGTGTGTGTGTGTGTGTGTGTGTGTGTGTGTGTGTGTGTGTGTGTGTGTGTGTGTGTGTGTGTGCCAAACACATCACATAGATCTCAAAATAATCTGTCGCTGATCCTAATACATTTTCGTAAAGCTGCTCTGTGTCGCCTTCAGACTCATTCATCAGTATTCTAAAGTTGTGGCACTGGAATCTTGTGGCAACAGTGATCTGTCTTCATAAACCACTATAGGCTCTTCAGAATGCATATTAAATGCATTTGTAATTGATTGATAATATTCGCCCTGACTAGGCACTGATAAAGGCTAACTATTCCCTCCACTCTCTTGTGCTTCAAGTTTTAGGTGAGACTTGATTGATTTAACAGTCAATTGGTTTGATTGAAGTAGTTTTCTTAGGTGCTTTGCCTTTTGGGTAAAAAGACTAAGAAATCTCTCATTCTGATTGGGAATGAAAACACCAGATAGTTTGGTATAATTTCAAATACAAATGAAAATACTTTGAGGCTGTCACGACTTCCTCCGAGGCTGCCTCCTCTCCTTGTTCGGGCAGGCTTCGGAGTTCGTCACCGGCCTTCTAGCCACTGCCGCTCCTCATCTCATCATTCCATTTGTTTTGTCTTGTTTATTACACACACCTGGTTCATATCCCCTCATCAGTACCTGTATAAGTATTCCCTCTGCCCCCTTGTCTTTGTGTGTGATTGTTTATTGTGGAGGATAGCGAAGCTCGGTGGAGCGCTGTGTATTTTGTATCGCCGGGTTATTTCCCCGTGTGCCTTGTATTTTCCAGTGCGCCTGTTTTGCGCACTGGAGTGTTTTTAACGCATTACTGCGTAACTCTGTGTTTCAGAATGTAGTGTCTAAAGGTCTATTGATTTAGCTGACATTTGCAAATGGTGTAATAGATGAACTTTACTCTGCTTTGCTGAAGCATTTGGAAAAACATTGCTACATAGGCTTCTTGGAATAGAGGACATTTGGAGATATGTGGGAAAGCCGGGGATTGGTCTGTCAAAAACCACCCATCTTATGTTACATAGGATAAATACCATGTTTTGAACAAAGGACGGGGAGAAACAACATATTAACAGATTGGGACGTTGTTCTCCAGATATCTGCAGATGTCTGTAAATTGACGCTGGAATACTTTGAAATAATAAACCTTTATAATCAAAGTACAGTGTAAGCGGACTTCTTATCATCACAGCATAATTAGCAACATATTTTGAGACACCACACAGAATAAATCCTGTTATTCTGTGATTTACCCTCCTGTGCCTGACTCCTTCTAAATCACCTCATCACAGAGGCAGTGATTGTAGATATCATAAAATAGTTTTTTCATCAAAGGACTTCTCTTCTCATTTCAGTGGAATGCTTGTGTCAGCAATGCATACAGTGGAAGAATTTCATTTGAATTTGATGATCTGTTCATTTCCTGAAGTTGAACATTGTCTAAGCGGGAATTATGTTTTGCCTTTGATCACACTCAACAGTTAGTCTCTCAGCTACTGCTGCACAACTTCTAAAACGTATGATAACATTTTCAAACATCAATAGAAATGTTTATATCTTTGAAAGTGAATAGAAGAACTTAAATCTCTTCTATTCTTCCTCTCCTATTCTCTCTTTCATTCGTCTGCTGTACTTTATATTCCCCTTTCTCTTTAATTCATTCCATGAAATTCTCCCTCTCTCTTTCTCTCTCTCTCTCTCCCTCTGTCTCTGTTTTTCTCTTTCTCTCTCCCTCCCTCCCTCTGTCTCTCTCTCTCTCTCTCTGTCTGTCTGTCTCTCTTCTTTCTCTCTCTCTCTGTCTCTCTTTCTGTCTCTCTCTCTGACAGTCTGGGAGCGCTGGTTGGCCTGTCCATAGCAGCTGTGGTCCTGCTAGCCTTCATCATCACGATCTGTGTCCTGTGCTATCTGTTCATCGCAACCAAACCCAGAGGCCTGGACAACGGCCTGCCCCTCAGAGCACCAGGTATGTCACCAACAGTGTGACCCGCTATTACAAGGCAAGGGTCGTATTCACTAGGCACCAAACAGAAGAAAACTGACTAAAACAGGGAGGGACTACCTGGACTTAATAAGAACAGCTTGTTTTTGTTTTCTGTTAAAAAACGTTTTGCTACGTTGTGCCCCAATGAATACCACTCATGCCATAATCGCTCAATGCCACAGGAGCCTATAGAAACCGCCATATTATCATATGTTGAGTTGAAGGATGATGACAATAAAACATCATTTTATTTGAAGTGCGTTTATCCCACCCTCAAGGTGTTGCAATGCTACAGTACATGATGGAAACAGAAGATATGAACAGAAGTGAAGCTCACCTCTATGGAAATAATTTTAATTTTAAATGCCAGAAGGGCTTGGGGCATTTGTCTTCTGTGGTTCCAGTAGCACTCAGATTCAGATCGGAATGACTTCTGGTGTATAGGATGGAGTAAGATGCCCATTCCTTAGTAGGAACAAATAACATTGAAAAGGGGGGCTGATTATGAATGCTCTAGCAAAGGGCTCCTACAGATACCAAGGCTGTACTTACAGTTTTTCTCAATTGCTAAAACACTAAACCCTATTGTCTGAACCAAATGCTCAGTTGCCTGAACCCACTGATTGAATCAATCACTCTTTTGGCAAAACCATAAGCACTTTTCACCTGTTTAGACATAACTTGCCAACACATTTTCATTGTGATGCACCCGTGCTGCATAATGGTGAGCACAGGTGACAAAAGTCAAACACAATTAGAGCACAGGTGTCACCACTTGAACACAACAACTCAAAATTGATCACACTTGTGGCTAATGATGTGAGGGAACATATACAGTAAGCCAGTTCAGAGAGCACTGGTTTGTGAGGCCCTACAATGGATAGAAATCTGAGAGGAAGAGTTCGTGTGAGAGGAGGTCGAGGTGGTCGAGTTGGTTAGCGAAGACAAAGAACAGTAATATCTGATGAAATCAGAGCTACTGTGATTGACCATGTTCTTGTCCATGGTATGAGCATGAGGGAGGCTGGACAAAGGGTACAACCAAACATCAGTAGATTCACTGTGTCCACCATAATCCGAAGATTTAGAGAAGAGAACAGGTAATTACCTTTTTTGACATTATAGTACAGTATGTAAATGTTGACAGCAATTACTGTATGACATACTATATACTGTACCACAGTATACTGTAAGTAAATATATGTTTCAGTACATCACTGTACCAATGTACTGTAGTATTGTAATGGAGGGTTGGTCTAACTGTTTGTAGGCCTAGTATTCCATGTATATTTTTTTGTAACTCCATGTTCTCTTTTTGTAGAATTGAAAGACTGCCACATGGGGGTGGGAGGACAGGTATGTTCTCCCCACACCAAGAGACCCTAATTGTTGATATGGTCCGTGAGAACAATGCCATTAAACTGAGCGAAATTCAGCAGAAGATCATTGAGGACCATTTACATTTTGAGGGTATCAACAGTGTCAGCCTCTCTACTGTTGATCGTGTCCTCAAGCGCAACAGACTGCGCATGAAACAGCTATACAGAGTGCCCTTTGATCGCAACTCAGACAGAGTCAAAGAGCAAAGATTCCAGTATGTACAGGTTGGCATATATCCAGACACATTCAATGTTGATTACTCTAAGTAGTGATTTACTGTAGTGGCCTAAATCACTTTTTCCGTATCACTTACAAAACTATCTATTTCTACAGAGGGTTTTTCAACTGGATGCAATGGAAAGACCCCATCAATACATCTACATGGATGAAGCTGGGTTTAATCTCACCAAAAGGAGAAGGAGAGGCCGAATGTGATTGGCCATCGGGCCATTGTTGGTGTTCCTGGGCAGCGTGGTGGCAATGTCACATTATGTGCTGCCATCAGCAATCATGGGGTTGTCCACCATCATGCCAACCTGGGGCCCTACAACACTCACCAGCTCCTCATTTTCCTCAATCACATGTGAGATGCTTTGTTAGGGGCAGCAGGATGAGCATCCCATCTATGTTGTTGTTTGGGACAATGTGAGTTTTCACAGAGCCCTCCAGGTTAGAGAGAGTGGTACAATATGAACCAAGGTTTTATCAATCTTTGCCTTCCACCGTACTCCCCTTTCCTAAACCCCATTGAGGAATTATTCTCCTCATGGCGGTGGAAGGTATATGAACGCCAACCTTACACCAGGGTAAATCTCCTGCAAGCCATGGGACTTGCCTGTGGTGACATAGGTGTGGAGGCATGCCAAGCCTGGATACGGCATGCCAGGGGTTTTTCCCCCGTTGCCTGGCCAGGCAAAATGTGGCCTGTGATGTGGATGAAGTCCTGTGGCCTGACCCAGTACGGAGACATGATGCTGTGGCTGAGTAATGCACTTATTTGTATATTTTTGTACTTTATTTTTACATGGGCTTACTGTACACAAGTGGCAAACGCATATGATTTCTGTTTGTTTTTACAAGTGCTAAATGCACAGGTTTTTTTGTTTTGCAACATGCATTTAGCCTACAGTGAACAATAAACATGTATTTCTCCAGCTTCATGTCCTGAGCATTGTGTTTTCTATTTTTCTACGTAGTGTTTAGTGACTGTTCAGTAGTGTTTTTAATTTTGATTGACTCAGGGCACGATTTGACAACATAGTTCAGTTTTGAGCACAGATTGAACTGTTTTGAGGTGAAAGTTTGGTTTTGCAAGAAGAGTCTGAGGTTTTGTGAATGTAGCTTGAAAATTGGGTTTTGTGTTCACAGTTAAGAGAAAAGGAGAGCAGCTTTCAAGAAATGTGTCTTAGCAATCGAGAAAAACTGTAATATAGGTAGCCTTCTGACAATAAAAGTGCAGAGAGAGAGAGAGAGAGAGAGAGAGAGAGAGAGAGAGAGAGAGAGAGAGAGAGAGAGAGAGAGAGAGAGAGAGAGAGAGAGAGAGAGAGAGAGAGAGAGAGAGAGAGAGAGAGAGAGAGAGAGAGAGAGAGAGAGAGAGAGAGAGTGTGTGTCCTGTGAGTGTGCATAGAGATACAAAAGAAATACAAGGGTAAACTTAGATAGTCCGTGTAGCCATTTTGTTAGCTATTTAGCAATCTTATGGCTTGGAGATTGAATCTGTTCAGGAGACTGTTGGTGTCAGACTTGATGCACCGGTACCGCTTGCCGGGCGGAAGCAGAGAGAACAGTCTATGGCTTGGCTGTCTGGAGTCTTTAAAAAGTTTCCGGCCCATCCTTTCACACCGCCTGATATAGAGGTCCTGGATGGCAGGGAGCTCGGCCCCAGTGATGTCCTTGGCTGTCCGCACCACCCTCTGTAGCACTATGCGATCGGGGTGGTGCTGTTGCCATACCAAGCAGTGATGCAGCCAGTCAAAATGCTCTCAATGGTGCAGCTGTATAACTTTTTGAGGATTTAAGGGGCCATGCCAATCCTTTTCAACCTCCTGAGGGGGAAGAGGCGCTGTCACGCCTTCTTAACGACTGTGTGTGTGGACCATTTTAAGTCCTTAGTGATTTGGACACAGAGGAACTTGAAGCTCTCGACCCGCTCCACTGCAACCCCATCAATGTGAATGGGGGCGTGCTCACCCCCCTGTTTTCTTTAGTCCACGATCAGCTCTTTGGTCTTACTGACGTTGAGGGAGAGGTTGTTGTCATGGCACCACACTGCCAGGTCACTGACCTCCTCCCTATAGTCTGTCTCATTATCGCCGGGGATCAGGCCTACCACCGTCGTGTCGTCAGCAAACTTAATGATGGTGTTGGAGTCGTGCGTGGCCAAAAGTTGTGGGTGAACAGAGAGTAGAGGAGGTGACTAAGCACACACCCCTGTGGGGCCCCCGTGTAGAGGGTCCGCATTGCGGAGGTGATGTTGCCTATCCTCACCACCTGGGGTCGGCCCATCAGGAAGTCCAGGGTCCATTTGCAGAGGGAGGTGTTCAGTCCCAGGGTCCTAAACTAGGTGACAAGCTTGGAGGGGACAATGGTGTTGAACGCTGTGCTGTAGTCAATGAACAGCATTTTCACATAGGTATTCCTGTTATCTAGGTGGGTGAGGGCAGTGTGGAGTGCAATTGAGATTGCGTCGTCTCTGGATCTGTTGGGGTGGTATGCAAATTGGAGTGGGTCTAGGGTGTCTGGGATGATGGAGTTGATGTGTGATATAACCAGCCTTTCAAAGCACTTCATGATTACAGATGTGAGTGCTACAGGGCGGTAGTCATTGTGGCATGAAGCCTTAGAGTTCTTGGGAACAGGAACGATGTTGGTCAGCTTAAGACATGTTGGGATTACAGACTGGGACAAGGAGAGGTTGAAAATGACCGTGAACATGCCTGCCAGCTGTTCTGCTCATGCTCTGAGAACGCACCCTGGAATGCTATCCGGCCCCACAGCCTTTTGAGTGTTGACCTGATTAAAGATCTTACTAAAGTCGGCCTTGGAGAACGAGATCACCCAGTCCTCTGGGTCGATGGTGGCCCTCACACACGGCACGGTGTTGTTATTGTCGAAGCGTGCATAAAATGCATTGAGTTCGTCTGGTAAAGAGGCATCGTTGGGCAGATCACGGTTGGGTCTTTCTTTATAATCTGTAATGGACTGTAGCCGCTGTCACATGCGGCGGGTGTCGGAACCTGTGTAATATGATTCCACCTTATTCCTATATTGTCCTTTTGCTCGTTTGATGACTCTGTGGAGGTCGTAGTGGGACTTCTTGTACATGTTCCTGTCCTCAGCCGTTGCCTCAGGGTTGTCTGCGAAACCCCTGTGTGCGGTAGCCCTGTCCTTTAGTTTGGCAACAATCTCTGTGTTAATCCAGGGCTTTTGATTGGGCAAGCAGCAAACCTTCACTGTTGGGACAACATCGCTGATGCATTTCTTAATGAAGCCGATGACAGAGATGGTTAGCTCGTCGATATTATCGGCAGAGTCTCTGAACATATTCCAGTCAGTGCTAGCAAAGCAGGCCTGTAGCATACTTTCTGATTCTGATGACCAATTCTCAATGGAGCAAGTCACGGGTACTTCCTGTTTGAGCTTCTGCTTGTAAACTGGAAACAGGAGTACAGAGTCATTATCTAATTTGCCAAATGGGGGACGTGGGAGTAGGGCTGTGGCGGTCATGAAATTCTGTCAGCCGGTGATTGTCAAGCAAATAACTGCCGGTCTCACGGTAATTTACCGTTAATTAGCATAAACACGTTTAGCATCACCTGGCTGCCATGCATAGCCTACAAGCCACTGATGCAGACCTTTGGAACATCTACATTTAAAAAAGTATAATAAATCCATTTAATAGAGCCTACACCATCACAATAAATCCATTATTTATTTTAGACAGGTCTAAAGAAACATGATATGAAGAAAATGTAGTCTATTTCAGAAGAACAGAATAGCATACTCTGAGTTGTCCTTATGTTAGGCCCTGATATGGCTATGGCATATGGCTGTGGGCTACACTGGTTAATTTAGCAGACAAGATTTGCTTAGAATTCCGTGGCATTGTTTTTTTTATTATTTTATAGTATGAAGAATACAACTGAACATAAACATTAATAAAATAGAAAGGATATTTACTCCAAACGATTTAAAAGGATGTGCGCACATGCGGCTATTCTGTGTTGAGCGGTAAACAAAGAAACTGGTCCTCTTATATGCTTAATTTAGAGTTATTTATGCAACTTTAGTTGTGATACAAACGTTGGGCTGTATGTTTTGATTTTTAATACATTCCAAGGCTGCATGATGGCACTCTAATGATGATTTGAAAAAAGTTGCAAGCTGCAAACACTTCATCAGTCTCTCATTCACAATTTGACAAGCACTTGATAATATTCTCACCAGGCCTCGAATTTCCCAGTGGCATCCCCCTTTCGTGGCCGTAATGCCCCCTAAAAGATCCATGCCTTTTGCAGCCAAAGTGGCCGTTGTGCCCTTGGCCTGAATATAATAGGCTAATTATAATTCCCTTCTCCTGGCTGCCGGCTGCCGTGCTCCGAAGCACCTCTCACTCACATGGCTTGCTCAGATGTAGCAAATGCCCGTCACATGAATGGGTCCTTCTCACAGGTAGTTCAGCTAAGAAGTAGGCTACAAGTGAGTGAAGATAGACACATCAGGGAAGCAACTGCGCGCGTCCCTCTTATCAAATTCCGAGGCGCATATTGAAGATGTTAGAACTGTCCACATTTAGCCTATTTTTCGTCAGCCAACAAGATGAGTAGGCCTAACGAACAGCAAAAGCACTAGCCTATGTCAATCTACTATCCCCCATAGTACAAAAGTTGACCTATTCTATTGGTCAACTTGTCCTTCTGTGCAATAAATAAATATTCCAAACATACTCTGGGACAGTTGTGGGATGCAATAGATTCCAAATTAATACAATCACTCGCATCAAAAAACGTTGATAGTTTAGCTTAAAATGTTGATGAACTATTATGCTATTTTTTCACATTATAAGCGCAGCAATGTGCACACGGCAGTAGGCTATAAGCGCAAATGTTCCAAAGTGCAATAAATTAGCGGGAAAACACTGTTCTCGAAAGTGACTGCAAATGCGATTATGCATGTAATGCTTTATTATAAAGGTGCATTTTTATGGTGAAAATTATCTTCCCCAAACTTGAAATGCCAGTATACCAGTTCGGCTCTACACCGGTTATAAAGCAGATTAATGTGCTTAATTTTAAGAAGTTATATGGCCACTTTAGTTATGATACAAACCTTATCAAAACATATAGGCTTATGGGCTAGGATACATGAAGTGTGCGGCTATGATTTGAAAAAGGCGCAAAAAAAAGGTATGAGCTGTTTCTTGCCTTAATGCACTAGCTGGGCATCATTCACAAGTGATAATATATCATTCACAAGTGATAGGCTAATATTGTCACCCTTCAGACTATTCTTAATTTAATATTGTCTTTACATATACTAAATAATAGATATGTGTGACATTAGTTTTGATTTAGAATGGACCATATTATGCACCTGTCTCGGAACAGGGGCATGGGAAAAAAATACATGTAATCTCTGCACTAAAATAGCAAATGGAGGACGCTTTTCCCATGGTTCATTTTCATGCCAGCCAGGTAGGCTATACTCCTGTTGTAAAGCGAAGCAACGTGCTTAATATTAGGAAAGTTGATAAATAAATATAGTAGGCCTAGCCTATACAAAGCTGATGGGATCCTCCTCTTTTTAAAAGAGGCCATCAAAACTCTGCTTTCTCACGCAATTGCATAGCCTATAGAAATGTTGCGCAACATGAGCTTATGGGCTCTCATGAAGTGTTTGATTTAGATTTGGATTTATTTGCATTTCAAGCAGTAAAATTTGATTTAAAAAACAGATAGAAATACACCTTATGGAACAGCGGTGACTGTGAAGCAACACAAACATAGGCACACACAATAAAATAGCAGTATACACACACTTACACATTGATTTTGTGTTGTAGATATGTGGTAGTGGAGTAGGGGCCTGAGGGCACACACTTAGTGTGTTGTGAAATATGTTGTGAATGTATTGTAATGTTTTAAAAATTGCATAACTGCCTTAATTTTGCTGGACCCCAAGAAGATTAGCTGCTGCCTTGACAAAATACAAATACAAATGTCAGAGTGATTAGAGTGACAATAGAGTGCTGAGTACCAGGCAGTTAGCAAGTTTGGTAGGCTATTAATGACCATTTGCAGCATCAGAGCTTGGAGAAGCATAATTACCATGACTAAACGGTCACACGGTATATTTTACTGCTGTCATGACTCGTAACTGCCGGTGTGGCAGTAATACGGTCACCATAACAGTGCTACACGGGAGGGCCTGTATGCTTGCTTGTGGGTAGAGTAACAGTGGTCTAGGACTTTATCGCCTCTAGTGGCGAAGAAGACATGTTGATGGAAGTTGGGCATCGCGTGTCTTAATGACGTGGAATTAAAATCACCGGCAACAAGGAAATCAGCCTCCGGGTGCAAGTCTACCTTCTTGTTTATAGCCTCATACAGTTCGTTAAGTGCCAGCTTGCTATATTTATTGTCCTGAGGTGAAATGTGTACAACAGTCACAATAACAGCTGAAAACTCCCTCGAGAAGTAGAAGGGTCGGTATTTGACCATCAGGTGAACAATGGGTCGAGACTTCCACTGCGCTCGAGTAAGCACACCATTTGTTGTTGATGAAGAGGCAAACCTCTCCCCCTCTTGATTTCCCTGTCTCCACTGTCCTTTCCGCTCGGTTAATAGAAGATCCATTGAGTTGGATAACCATGGAGGAAGCCTGCAGGAAGCCAGAAAGCGTCCGTTAATAGATAAATTCACAGTTAATTTCTTCTCACACCGGCTGAGATAATTATCTGTGTTTGTGTTTGCGTTTGTGTGCGCTTGCGCATGCGTGTGTGCGTGGTTGCCTCCACATGAGAGAACCCACTACCTTCCTTCACCCAACATTCTGCCTGAGTTACTTAATGAGTCTAAAGCCCATGGTACACGGGCAAGGATCCTTCTAATCCTTCTCTTTTTCGAAAAATATTTTCTATGGCCTTGAACATGTCTTGGGAAAAGTATTCAAATGCTGACTTTTCACATTTTGTAGCCTTGGAGCTTTCAATTTGCGCAGCACATTCAAAACATGACCCTGTATAAAGCGTACATTCTCATTTGTTTTTATTTCTCATGTGTTTGTATTTTATCTTATTTTCTTACCTTTGATATACTGCATTGTTGGGAAAGAGCTTGCTAGTAAGCATTTCACTGTACTGTTTACACCTGCTGTATCCTGTTCACGTGACAAATAAACTCTGATTTTGATATTTTTTATATGCATGAACTGAACTGGGTGAATACTTTTTCAAACTGTGTGTGTGTGTGTATGTTTGTGTGCGTCTGTTTGTGTGCCAGCCAGGCCAGCGTAATAACAAAATATACCCCATGCTGCCATGCTGAGAAAAACAATGAATGCTGCTTTGCCCTTGATATTTGATGAGGAATCAGAAGAAAAAACAACCAATCCACAGTGGACTGGACTACTGATGTTAATCCTCTGTGATCAGTTTCAAAGTGGGGGATGGAACTGAGCTGATATTGAAAGGGACGGCTGTCTGCTCGTAATTGTAATGTAGATTAATGCGGAATTCAGAGTGCCTTTCGTTAACTACACAACTCTACTCTCAAAATGAAAGCTTCATTAAACAAAAACAAAATGTAGGTCTGAAAATCTAAAGTCTGTAGCATTCTCAAAGTAAGGACTCAGGGTAGTCATTTTCATATGAAAGGCACTCTCACTCACTAACATTCACTCTCAATATGCACCGTTTGACCAGTCGAGCAATGCCAACCAATAACTCCCATTGTGATCGCCTTTGTCAGATTGATAAAGGGAACAGAATCCATCAGCTAACTGTCTACAGAGATCATGGAGTTTTAGGTTTTTATAGTGAAAAGAAAGGCTATAGAATTAGAATTCAATTAGATGTTGGACAAGCTTGTAGGAGTCGATTATTTGTCACTCAGTGTAATCAGTTTGTGTGAATGTGGAAGTAGACTGATTCATTTTACAAGATGGTATTTTTGTCCCTAATAACAATAGCGAAAGATTTTTCCTATGACATGTCAAATAGATTTTTATACAGTCTCTATCTAGCATTCCTCCTTGTCCTTTCCACTTGAGATTTCAGTTGGTCATTCAATTGTATGCTTTCCAGCATGGCTACTCAGAAACCATATTTCTTATGAATAAGTTGCTACTGGTTCTGGAGTATAAGGAAAATAACTAACTCTCAATATCAGTCAGCAGATATTTATAACAATTTAGAGCGGGGACCCATAGAGAGAAAAGCTCTCCATCTCAAAGCAATGTATTGCATGATTCTTCATCAGACACACCTGAGGGGATACTTACTTTAAATAAATACAAAATTGAACAAATGCGAAAACATTGTATTTCCAGGTGCTGAACCCAGTCCGCGAGAGGGGCCGAGTCAGAGTCACCCCAGCAGCGCCCCTACGGGTCCCCAAGGGTTTAAGAAGCACTTCCTGAGTGGTAAACTGGACTGTGACAACCAGCCTCCAGACCCAGACCGCCTCTTCCAGAGGTGCTTCATGGCCACAGTCACCACCATCAACGTGGAGGGGTCCTCATAGACTGGCCTAGGCCCCTCAAGCCAGTATAGACGGAGGAGAGGAATAGAGGATGGCTGTGTGAGAGGAGGAGAAGATAGGAGCCTCAAACCAGACTGACACTGCATCTACTACCAGGACTCTCTCTCTCTCTTTTTCTCTCTTTCTCTCTCTTTTTCTCTTTCTCTCTCTTTTTGTCCCCACTTTAAAGGTCCAATGCAGCCGTTTTTATCTCAATATCAAATCATTTCTGGGTAATAATTAAGTATCTTACTGTGATTGTTTTCAATTAAAATGGTCAAAAATAAACAAAAATAGCTTCTTAGCAAAGAGCAATTTCCCAAGCAAGAATTTTGCTAGGACTGTCTGGGAGTGGTCTGAGTGGGGAGGGGAACACTTAAAACTAGCTGTCATTGGCAGAGAGAATTTGAATTATCTTTCTTATTGGTCTGTTAACTAATTTACTGGTGATGTCACCAGGCAGGCCAAAACTCCATCACACCAAAACAGGCTAACATTTCAGGCGGTAAAGGAAGGGAGGGAGGGGAGGGTAAAAGAAGGGAGGGAGGGGGGGTAAAAGAAGGGAGGGAGGGGGGGGTAAAGAAGGGAGGGAGGGGGGGGTAAATGAAGGGAGGGAGGGTAAAGGAAGGTTAGATTAGATTTGATGACATTTGTAACTTGATTTGCCTGGAAGCTAAAATATTGAATCTGTATTTGCATAATCCAAGATGTCAGTATTGTACCTCCAAGACACTTCATTATAGGCCATGAGATTGGTTAATTTGACAGATTTCTGCTGCATATCATGAGTATTAATTGTTTTGTCGAAATGATGCAGTATGCGTCATCATCGTTTCATATGCCTATATTTCTCTGTGTGGGTTGACACAAACATATGGAAATTCAAACATGCTATGAATAACTCTGCATTGTGGTAATGTCATAACATCATGCCTGCAAAATATTATTAATCCACAAAACAAAGGGAAAAAACATTGAACAAACAGAAATAAGTGGTATCATGTGCCTAAGCTGTTTTACAGACAATGATGGGCCCCTAGCTGCAATCAGTTTTTGCAAAGGAGGTATTGGTTGGTCTGTTTTGTACATGAAATGTTTGTCAACATAATGTGTTTGTCTCAATCTTTGACTGATTTAAACAATGTGTGCTACTGTGAGGTTTTCATGTATTTTTCAAAGTGCCAAATGACATTTTTTAATACTCTTGCCTTTTTATCAGGCAGATAACGATAGCAGGTTGTGTATCATGCACACAAAAACCTGTAGGGTTTATATGAAGAGAACTGAAATGTCTGAATCAGCTGTGGATTGACTTTGTACATAATGGTTGTCAATGATGTCGCTGTTTACAAATGCCAGATGTGTGCTTTTGTCTGGTGAGGTATTGAGAATCCTTATTTTATGTTGTGGTTTGTTTAAATACAACAGGGTTGCTTCATGTTATGGGCAGCTTCAGTAAAACTCAATGTTTCATCTGCCACCATAATGAATTCAATATTTTCCAAATAGTGAAAAGGCTACCACTATGTAAGAATTAACATTTTAACCCTGCCGAATGCACTGTTTACTGATGGTAGTAGGCCTTCATGCAATTACATTATTATTATTATTACTATTACTATTATTATTATTATTATTATTATTATTATATATTTATATTAATATGATTTATTATTATTACATATTATTATTTATTTTTATTAAATAATTATTATACATTAACGTCAGGAGCAAAGGAGCACACTAAACAACGTTGAAATGACTGTAGTAATTGAAAATGCATTAAAGCAATTTTTGTTCTATAAAATGTTTGCTTTAACATTCATACTTAAGGTATCAGAAGAGTATGATCAAGACAATAATATCCTCTCTGCCTCCCTCCCTCCCTCCCTTCCTCTCTCTCCCCCCCGCCTCTCTCTGTTTCTTCTCTCTCTCTCTCCCTTTCTTTCTCTCTGTCTCTGTTTATTTCTCTCTCTCTTTTTTTTTTTTTTTTTCATTTAGCAGATGCTCTTATCCAGAGCGATTTACAGGAGCAATTAGGATTAAGTGCCTAGCTCAAGGGCACATCGGCAGATTTTTCACCTAGTCAGCTCTGGGATTAGAACCAGCGACCTTTCGGTTACTGGCACAACGCGCTTAACCACTAAGCTACCTGCTTTTCTTGTTGCAACAGGTCACAAATCTTGCTGCTGTGGTGGTACACTGGTATTTCACCTAATAGATATGGGAATTTATCAATATTAGATTTGTTTTCAAAAAAAATTGTTTGTCTGTGTAATCTGAGGGAAATATGTGTTTCTGATATGGTCATACAGCTGGCAGGAGGTTAGGAAGTGCAGCTCGGTTTCCACCTCATTTTGTGGGCAGTGGGCACATAGCCTGTCTTCTCTTGAGAGCCAGGTCTGCCGATGGCAGCCTCTCTCAATAGCAAGGCCATGCTCAGTGAGTCTGTATATAGTCAAAGCTTTGCTTAATTTTGGGTCAGTCACAGTGGTCAGGTATTCTGTGGTCAGGTGTACTCTCTGTTTAGGGCCAAATAACATTTCAATTTGCTCTGTGTTTTGGTTGATTCTATCCAGTGTGTCAAATAGTTATCTTTTTGCTTTCTCATAATTTGGTTGGGTCTAAATGAACCAGCTCTCTCTCTCTCTCTCTCTCTCTCTCTCTCTCGCACTCTCTCTCTCTCTCTCTCTCGCGCACTCTCTCTCTCTCTCTCTCTCTCTCTCTCTCTCTCTCTCTCTCTCTCTCTCTCTCTCTCTCTCTCTCTCAATTCAATTCAATTCAAAGGGCTTTATTGGCATGGGAAACATTCAGTTGAAGTCGGAGGTTTACATACACTTAGGTTGGAGTCATTAAAACTCGTTTTTCAACCACTCCACACATTTCTTGTTAATAAACTATAGTTTTGGCAAGTTGGTTAGGACATCTACTTTGTGCATGACACAAGTCATTTTTCCAACAATTGTTTACAGACAGATTATTTCACTTATAATTCACTCTATCACAATTCCAGTGGGTCAGAAGTTTACATACACTAAGTTGACTGTGCCTTTAAACAGCTTGTAAAATTCCAGAAAATGATGTCATGGCTTTAGAAGCTTCTGATAGGCTAATTGACATAATTTGAGTCAATTAGAGGTGTACCTGTGGATGTATTTCAAGGCCTACCTTCAAACTCAGTGCCTCTTTACTTGATATCATGGGAAAATCAAAAGACCTCAGAAAAAAATTATAGACCTCCACAAGTCTGGCTCATCCTTGGGAGCAATTTCCAACGCCTGAAGGTACCACGTTCATCTGTACAAACAATAGTACGCAAGTATAAACACCATGGGACCACGCAGCCATCATACCGCTCAGGAAGGAGACGCGTTCTGTCTCCTAGAGATGAACGTACTTTGGTGCAAAAAGTGCAAATCAATCCCAGAACAACAGCAAAGGACCTTGTGAAGATTCTGGAGGAAACAGGTACAAAAGTATCTATATCCACAGTAAAACTTGAGTCCTATATCGACATAACCTGAAAGGCCACTCAGCAAGGAAGAAGCCACTGCTCCAAAACCGCCATAAAAAAGCAAGTCTACGGTTTGCAACTGCACATGAGGACAAAGATTGTACTTTCTGGAGAAATGTCCTCTGGTCTGATGAAACAAAAATAGAACTGTTTGGCCATAATGACCATCGTCATGTTTGGAGGAAAAAGGGGTTGGCTTGCAAGCCAAAGAACACCATCCCAACCGTGAAGCACGGGGGTGGCAGCATAATGCTGTGGGGGTGCTTTGCTGCAGGAGGGACTGGTGCACTTCACAAAATAGATGGCATCATGAGGAAGGAAAATTATGTGGATATATTGAAGCAACATCTCAAGACATCAGTCAGGAAGTTAAAGCTTGGTCGCAAATGGGTCTTCCAAATGGACAATGACCCCAAGCATACTTCCAAAGTTGTGGCAAAATGGCTTAAGGACAACAAATTCAAGGTATTGGAGTGGCCATCACAAAGCCCTGACCTCAATCCTATAGAAAATGTGTGGGCAGAACTGAAAAAGTGTGTGCGTGCAAGGAGGCCTACAAACCTGACTCAGTTACACCAGCTCTGTCAGGAGGAATGGGCCAAAATTCACCCAACTTATTGTGGGAAGCTTGTGGAAGGCTACCCGAAACATTTGACCTAAGTTAAACAATTTAAAGGCAATGCTACCAAATACTAATTGAGTGTATGTAAACTTCTGACCCACTGGGAATGCGATGAAAGAAATAAAAGCTGAAATAAATATTTATATTATTCTGACATTTCACATTCTTAAAATAAAGCGGTGATCCTAACTGACCTTAGGGAATTTTTACTAGGATTAAATGTCAGGAATTGTGAAAAACTGAGTTTAAATGTATTTGGCTAAGGTGTACTGTATGTAAACTTTCGACTTCAACTGTATGTTTACATTGCGAAAGCAAGTGAAATAGATAATAAACAAAAGTGAAATAAACAATAAAAAATGAACAGTAAACATTACACTCACAAGTTTCAAAGGAATAGACACATTTCAAATTTCACATTATGTCTATGTACAGTGTTACAGTCTCTCTCTCCTTACACACACCAGGGGAGATGGTGTTCAGAAAAATGGGTGGAACTAAGAAAACGGACCAGGGAAGGAGGCAGTGGCAGGTAGCCTAGAAGTTAAGCGCGTTGGGCCAGTAACTGAAAGAAAACGGACCAGGGAAGGAGGCAGTGGCAGGTAGCCTAGAAGTTAAGCGCGTTGGGCCAGTAACTGAAAGAAAACGGACCAGGGAAGGAGGCAGTGGCAGGTAGCCTAGAAGTTAAGCGCGTTGGGCCAGTAACTGAAAGAAAACGGACCAGGGAAGGAGGCAGTGGCAGGTAGCCTAGAAGTTAAGCGCGTTGGGCCAGTAACTGAAAGATTGCTGGTTTGAATCCTTGATATTAACGAGTGTCTTGTCCGGGACAAGTAAAACACATTTTTGGACAAGAACAATATAGATTTAAGTTAAAAAATCACAATATCAAACAATTCCTCCAATCAGAATTGGATCAGAGAGGCCAACATTGGAATAATATTAAAATCTATTTTTAATGTACAGAAATAAAAAAGCCTAAATGTCAAAGTGTAGGCGACATGCAGGCTACATACAGCCTCATGTCCAAACCGATGCTTACATGAGGGAGGTGCCAGAAAATGTAGCCAAACTTTAATTACACTTTTAATTACATAAATATAGGATAAGCTAAACACCAGTCATGTTTGACAAAATATAATAAAGGATCTTTAACATTAATGTCTAAAGGCTTGATTCTGTCGACATACTCGAGGCACGGTTCGTTCAGATCATATGGTCACAAGACCGGAGAGTGAAGGACAGTACCTGCCCTGTTGCGCACAGCACATCACCCACCTTGAATCTGAGAGGAGGTGTCAGCATTTTGAAACTATTTAACCATAAACGTAATTGTTTACCTGGACGTTTTATGTAATTTCAAGAAGCATGTCTTACCTTGTTTCAAAGTAGCCTAGCCTAGCCAAAATACGACCATAGAAATGTTGAGGGAATTATTTTATAAACACTTAATATGCCATTGAAACCAGCATTTTTCTCATGTTCTATTGGTTTTCCAATCAACGTTATTTGATTGACCAGCAGCCAAAGACACAATCCTAGTCATAGTAACCCATGCTAGTTGATTCATCATGATCATTTGATCATTTGATTTCTAACGGATGTTTTCATCTCTGTCAAGTGAAACTGTTGGCACGTGCGCTGCGGTTTTGAGAATGGGTGTTTTCCCTCTAATTGTATTTTGGAACATTCCCGGGTAGCCTACAGCCATGTGCGCGTTGGTGAGTTTATAATATGAAGAAATACAACATTTGAAGTTAAACGGTCTGTTGCATCAGGCTCATTGCTTTTTTCTAAAAAAAATTATATGCAATGGTTGTATGATTTTAGATTTGTCATCCCAGAACTGTCCCAGAGTCTGTTTTGAACAATGTACATATTTGTTATCATCCCAGGGATGCCAGTTGACATACATTTGGTCATGGCTAGAAGGGATCCAGCTTTTGTGAAATGAATGTCAAAAGTTGAAATGTTTTGCATTCAAGCTAATCCTAACCCGAACACTTTTCCTAACCTTTACTTAATTATCTTAACCTGATACATTAATTATCCTAACCTGCTGTGTAAGTTCTCCTAACCTGCTATGAAAAGTCAAATCTGACATGAATTTGACAAAAGCTGGATCCTTCTAGCCATGACCCATACATTTCGAGCAATTGGAGGGAATTATTTTATTAAGACTACCAATGGTGGCCAACCATCCTCCAGGAGAGCCTTAAAGGAGCTGTGTTGTATTTGAGAAGGGCTTGAAAATGCAAAGAAGCCAATAGGCAGAGTGTAGCCTCCATTTTTGTCTGAATCTGTATGGTAAAAAAGATAGTAATGCTTTTTATTTTGTAAAGTGGTTCCTTGCATCATACAATGATGTAAGAATGGTGTAGAAAATCAGTCCTACTTGTCTGAAGGACAAGTGGCTTAAAAAGTCAAGCCCTGCCCGAGCCGACTAGGTAAAAAAATCTGTCGATGTGCCCTTGATTCCTTGAGCAAGGCACTTAACCCTAATTGTTCCTGTAAGTCGCTCTTGATAAGAGTGTCTACTGAATGACTAAAATGTAAATGTAGAAAGCAATCTAAGTTTAAAACTGCCACCTGTCAAAGCGCCTCTTCTGAAAAGTACTATGGTTTTAGACCTCTTTCACCTTACCCTCAGGAAGGGAAGAGTGCATGGACTAATAGTCCTGATTCACAAGGAGAGTCCCTTTTATCATACAGTGCATTTGGAAAGTATTCAGACCACCTTGCGTTACAGCCTTATTCTAAAATTGATTAAATAAAAATAATTCATCACCAATCTACACACAATACCCCTTAATGATAAAGCGAAAACAGGTTTTATAGAAATCTTAGCAAATGTATAAAAAAACTAAAACAGAAAAACCTGATTTACATAAATATTCAGACCCTTTGCTATGAGACTCGAAATTGAGCTCAGGTGCATCCTGTTTCCATTGATCATCCTTGAGATGTTTCTACAACTTGATTGGAGTCCACCTGTGGTAAATTCAATTGATTGGACATGATTTGGAGAGGCACACACCTGTCTATATAAGGTCCCACAGTTGACAGTGCATGTCAGAGCACAAACCAAGCCATGAGGTCGAAGGAATTGTCCGTAGAGCTCAGAGACAGGATTGTGTCGAGGCACATATCTGGGAAATGTACCAACAAAATGTCTGCAGCATTGAAGGTCCCCAAGAACACAGTGGCCTTCATCATTCTTAAATGGAAGAAGCTTGGAACCACCAAGACTCTTCCTAGTGCAGGCCGCCCGGCCAAACTGAGCAATCAGGGGAGAAGGGCCTTGGTCAGGGAGGTGGCCAAGAACCCAAACGTCACTCTGACAGAGCTCCAGAGTTCCTCTGTGGAGATTGGAGAAACCTCCAGAAGTACAACCATCTCTGCAGCACTCCACCAATCAGGCCTTTGTGGTAGAGTGGCCAGACGGAAGCCACTCCTCAGTAAGGCACATTAAATTCCGCTAGGAGTTTTCCAAAAGGCACCTAAAGATTCTCAGACCATGAAAAACCAGGTCCTCTGGTCTGATGAAACCAAGATTGAACTCTTTGGCCTGAATGCCAAGAGTCACGTCTGGAGGAAACCTGGCACCATCCCTATGGTGGTGGCAGCATCATGCTGTAGGAATGTTTTTCAGCGATAGGGACTGGGAGACTAGTCAGGATCGAGGGAAAGATGAATGAAGCAAAGTACAGAGAGATCCTTGATGAAAACACGCTCCAGAGCGCTCAGGTCTTCAGACTGGGTTGAAGGTTCACCTTCCAACAGGACAACGACCCTAAGCACACAGCCAAGACAACGCAGGAGTGACTTCGGGACAAGTCTCTGAATGTCCTTGAGTGGCTCAGCCAGAGCCCGGTCTTAAACCTGATAAAACATATCTGGAGAGACCTGAAAATACCTGTGCAGCGACGCTCCCCATCCAACCTGACAGAGCTTGAGAAGATCCGTAGAGAAGAATGGGAGAAACTCCCCAAATACAGGTGTGCCAAGCTTGAAGTGTCATACCCAAAGGTGCTTCAACAAAGTACTGAGTAAAGGGTCTAAATACTTTCTAAAAACCTGTTTTTGCTTTGTCATTATGGGGTATTGTGTGTAGATTGATGAGGGGAAAAACGATTTAATCCATTTTAGAATAAGGCTGTAACATAACAAAATGTGGATAAAGTCAAGGTGTCTGAATGCACTGTATCTACAGTAGCGCAGATAGATTCAGTTCACATACTGTATGCAGGCGGACAAGGGGTGAGTCAGCCCAATGATGGGATGGATTGCCAGACTGTCCTCTCCTCTCTGGGTGCAGCGGGTTCATACACTCAGGCTTACCGGTAGATAGGCTTCGATCTGTTGAGGTTCTGAGAAGCGGCTATGTCTGTCCGTGCTTTCTGTGAGAGAACTCACAGCCTACCCACTGAGCACAGACGTCAGTTGAACATCTAGTTTTAATTTACATTTGGTTTAGTTGTCAACTAATGTGAATTTAAAAACAAAAATCACCATGTCATTGGATTTAGGTAAAAAGTTGGGTGAAAAAAGGACGAAAGTCCCTTACATTGATGACTTTTTGCTAATCTAATCAGTTTTCCACGTTGATTCAATGTCATCACATTGATTTTTTGGGATGAAATGACGTGTAAACAGCGTTGATTCAAGCAGTTTTTGCCCATTGGGTATAGTCTATTGCTGCTGCTGTTAGAATGTCACGACTTCCGCTGAGGCTGCCTCCCCTCCTTGTTCGGGCAGGTTTCGGTGTTCGTCGTCACCGGCTTACTAGCTGCTGCCGATTCATTTATCATCACTCCACTTGTCTTGTCTAATTAATCACACACACCTGGTCCTTATCCCAAATGTGTCATTGTATAAGTGTTCCCACTGCTTCCTTGTCTGTGTGGGTGATTGTTTGTTGTGAGCTGTGTGTAGCTCGGTTGAGCTACCCTTACCTTGTTGTTGCCAGGGTAGTATTTTTCCCCTGTGCCTGAGTGTTGTTGTCGCATGCTTGCGCAACTGTTTATCGACGGAATAAACTCTTTGGATGCGTATTACTCTCCTGCGCCTGACTCCTTCTATCACACGCATCACAGAATCACCCACCAACTATGGTGTCAGCGGGAGAAGAGCGCATGCCTGGAGTCGTGGCACGGGTCCAGGAGCACTCCACGATGCTGGCCAGCTTGGGGGCAGCGATGAATCGGGTTCTTCAGGTCGTCCAACGCCTGGAGAGGACCAGACCCGATCTGTCGAGACCAGCTGGCCAATCGGAAACCAGCCACCTACACCCCAGCACCAGGAGGGATCCAGATATCCCGACCACTGGCGTTTGAGGGGACAGCGGCGCTGTGCCAGGTATTCCTCCTCCAATTGGAGCTTTACTTCGCCAGCATCAGGCCGGCACCATCGGAGCGGGAGAAGGTGTCCGTCCTCGTTTCCTGCCTCTGTGGGAAAGCCCTGGAGTGGGCCAACGCGGTGTGGAACGAGGGAGGAGCCGCGTTGGAGGACTACAGGGAGTTCACTCGCCTCTTTCGGGCGGTATTCGACCTCCCGCCCGAGGGTCGAGAGGCGGGTGAGCGACTGGTCCACCTGAGGCAGGGGACGAAGACCGCGCAGGACTTCACGTTGGAGTTCTGGACGCTGGCAGCAAGGTCCGGGTGGAACGAGCGGGCCCTGATCGACCATTTCCGGTGCCATCTGCGGGAGGACGTCCGACGGGAGCTAGACTGCCAGGACACCATGTTGTCCTTCGATAAACTGGTGGACAACCTGCTGGCAGCTAGAGGACGTCCTGGAAGGGGTCTGCCCGTTTCCACCCCGGACCTCCACCCCGGACCTTCCACACGTCGTAGTCAACGTTCTTTTGGGCCTGGAGGCGGCAGGCAGGGCACTCTCGCATCACCCCAGGTATCGAACACCCACACTTGTTCAGAGCCCTCTGCTGCGCACTGTAAAATACTTGTCTCCTTTCCTGAGCACATGGATGTTCCCCAGTGTAAGGCGCTAGTCGATTCAGGCGCAGCTGGGAACTTTATGGACAGGGCATTCGCACACCGTATAGGCATTCCATTGATTCCCCTATCCATTCCACGCCCCATCAGAGCACTTGATAGTCGACCAGTAGGGTCCGGGTTGGTTAAGGAAGTTAATGCACCAGTCACCATGATTACCCAGGAGAATCATTGTGAGCAGGTTACTTTTTCCATTATTGAGTCTCCTGCGTTCCCTGTGGTATTAGGTATCCCTTGACTAGCACTCCACAACCCCACCTTTTCATGGCCGCAGAAGGTTCTCATGGGCTGGTCACGAGAGTGTCAGGGTAGGTGTCTAGGTGTTTCCGTTGGTGCAACCACGGTGGAAAGTCCAGACAGTACCTCCACTGTGCGCATTCCCCCTGAATACCTAGATCTGGTGCAATCATTCTCTAAAATGCAGGCTACTAAATTACCACCTCATCGGGCGGGGGATTGCGCGATAAACCTCCGGGTAGACGCTGTACCTCTCAGGAGTCATATACAGTGAGGGAAAAAGTATTTGATCCCCTGCTGATTTTGTACGTTTGCCCACTGACAAAGAAATGATCAGTCTATAATTTTAATGGTAGGTTTATTTGAACAGTGAGAGACAGAATAACAACAACAAAATCCTGAAAAACGCATGTCAAAAATGTTATAAATTGATTTGCATTTTAATGAGGGAAATAAGTATTTGACCCCCTCTCAATCAGAAAGATTACTGGCTCCTAGGTGTATTTTATACAGGTAACGAGCTGAGATTAGGAGCACACTCTTAAAGGGAGTGCTCCTAATCTCAGCTTGTTAGCTGTATAAAAGACACCTGTCCACAGAAGCAATCAATCAATCAGATTCCAAACTCTCCACCATGGCCAAGACCAAAGAGCTCTCCAAGGATGTCAGGGACAAGATTGTAGACCTACACAAGGCTGGAATGGGCTACAAGACCATCACCAAGCAGCTTGGTGAGAAGGTGACAACAGTTGGTGTGATTATTCGCAAATGGAAGAAACACAAAATAACTGTCAATTTCCCTCTGCCTGGGGCTCCATGCAAGATCTCACCTCGTGGAGTTGCAATGATCATGAGAACAGTGAGTAGTCAGCCCAGGAGGACCTACACAGGAGGATCTTGTCAATGATCTCAAGGCAGCTGGGACCATAGTCACCAAGAAAACAATTGGTAACACATTACGCCGTGAAGGACTGAAATCCTGCAGTGCCCGCAAGGTCCCCCTGCTCAAGAAAGCACATATTCAGGCCCGTCTGAAGTTTGCCAATGAACATCTGAATGATTCAGAGGAGAACTGGGTGAAAGTGTTGTGGTCAGATGAGACCAAAATCGAGCTCTTTGGCATCAACTCAACTCGCCGTGTTTGGAGGAGGAGGAATGCTGCCTATGACCCCAAGAACACCATCCCCACCGTCAAACATGGAGGTGGAAACATTATGCTTTGGGGGTGTTTTTCTGCTAAGGGGGCAGGACAACTTCACCGCATCAAAGTGACGATGGACGGGCCATGTACCATCAATCTTGGGTGAGAACCTCCTTCCCTCAGCCAGGGCATTGAAAATGGGTCGTGGATGGGTATTCCAGCATGACAATGACCCAAAACACACGGCCAAGGTAACAAAGGAGTGGCTCAAGAAGAAGCACATTAAGGTCCTGGAGTGGCCTAGCCAGTCTCCAGACCTTAATCCCATAGACAATCTGTGGAGGGAGCTGAAGGTTCGAGTTGCCAAACGTCAGGCTCGAAACCTTAATGACTTGGAGAAGATCTGCAAAGAGGAGTGGGACAAAATCCCTCCTGAGATGTGTGCAAAGCTGGTGGCCAACTACAAGAAACGTCTGACCTCTGTGATTGCCAACAAGGGTTTTGCCACCAAGTACTAAGTCATGCTTTGCAGAGGGGTCAAATACTTATTTCCCTCATTAAAATGCAAATCAATTTATAACATTTTTTACATGCGTTTTTCTGGATTTTTTTGTTGTTATTCTGTCTCTCACTTCAAATAAACCTACCATTAAAATTATAGACTGATCATGTCTTTGTCAGTGGGCAAACGTACACAATCAGCAGGGGATCAAATACTTTTTTCCCTCACTGTATACCCCCGTTTCACAGGCTGAAACGGTGGCTATGGAAACATATGTCACCGAGTCCCTGCGCCAGGGGTATATACGTCCCTCCACTTCACCCGCCTCCTCAAGTTTCTTTATCTCCTCAGGCCGGTGGTAGCTGGTCCACTCCAGGAGTCTGAGGTGCGGGAGGTCCCTCCACCTCCTCTGGACATCGAGGGGGCCCCGGCATACTCGATCCATTCCATCCAGGATTCGAGGAGTCGGGTGGGGGGCCTTCAGTACCTCGTGGAGTGGGAGGGGTACGATCTGGAGGAACAGTGCTGGGTCCCGGTGAGGGATATCCTCGATCCCTCCATGTTACGGGATTTCCACCGTCGCCATCCGGCTTGCCCTGCTCGGCGTCCTCCTGGCCGTCCCCGATGCCGGGGTTGGCGCGCTGCTGGAGCCGCGCGTCAAGGGTGGGGTACTGTCACGACTTCCGCCGAGGCTGCCTCCCCTCCTTGTTCGGGCAGGTTTCGCCGTTCGCCGTCACCGGCTTACTAGCTGCTGCCGATCCATTTATCATCACTCCACTTGTCTTGTCTAATTAATCACACACACCTGGTCCTTATTCCCAATTAGTCATTGTATAAGTGTTTCCTCTGCTTCCTTGTCTGTGTGGGTGATTGTTTGTTGGTTGAGCTACCCTTACCTTGTTGTTGCCAGGGTAGTATTTTTCCCCTGTGCCTGAGTGTTGTTGTCGCATGCTTGCGCAACTGTTTATTGCCAGAATAAACTCTTTGGATGCGTATTACTCTCCTGCGCCTGACTCCTTCTATCACACGCATCACATAGAAGCATGGGGTTGGAGGGACAGATAGTCATGCACACGTCAAACCAACACTAAAGCAGGAAAAGGCTTATTTTGGTGTAATTACTGTATGATTCCTTACAGAGATATGTGTGTTACAATCTGTCATTTAAAAGTGTTAAATCCTGGTAAAGAGGTTTATAACCAAATTAATGTAGTAACCAAAAGAGCACAGACAAGAGTTATATACAATGGCTTCTCTGTCATCTGACTGAATTATGTTGTGTCTGAAAGATAAAGACTAAATTATTCATTGTTAATGTGGATTAAATCTCTTTATCAGTTTATACTTCTAAATTAGAAGATATATTTTTGCACTCAGGTATATTGAAAGCCAATCAATGCCTTCTACAGATTTGAGCCAGTTTCCTACAGCAGGGAAAATAATCCTGCAGCAACAGGAAATGTGAATTATTATGTGGATTAAATGTAATGGATTTGTTTTGTAGAGGTTGATACATTTTCCTATAGGGCGAATCAAGTCTGACATTTTAAAGTGAAAATTACAAACTTTAGAAGCATTTTTACATTAAAAGTTTGCATTTCCTGATGTGCAGGAAAATTCACACCACTTCAAGCAAGCCCATAATGGACCCTTGATGATTGATGATGTCCTTAGTGTGGATGAGCTTGAAGTTTGATGATGTCCTTAGTGTGGATGAGCTTGATGTTTGATGATGTCCTTAGTGTGGATGAGTAATACGAATGCTCACTTGTGTTTGCTAAATAACATACAGTACAGTAGCATACAGGAGTGTTTTTGTTAGACCCTCTACTTTTATTGTTAGTTGATAGTGAAACATTTCCCTTGGAGTCTTTTAAACAGTATTTTCAACATCACCTATAAGGGAGAATGTGATACAAATACATAACAGTTAACCTTCGCAAACGGCTTGTCATAACAGAACCTCCACTCTTAATGTTCTCCTGTCCATCACTAGGCTACACTGAGCATTGTGTTGACAGCAAGCGTGGGAGGCAGAGGCATACACAATATATACAGTATGTTGCTTACATGTTTAATGTACGCACAACACAAGATACCCTAGTAGAGTTAGCGTATCTCTAAATGGCAATTAAATAGTCATGAAACTGGGATGCAACTGTCATAAGAGAATGGTAGGTTACCCGCCCTCTCTCTCGGTTTCTCTCTTTCTCTCTCTCTTTCTCTCTCTCTCTCTCTCTCTCTGTCTCTCTCCCTCTCTCCCTCTTTCTCTCTCCTTCTTTTGTATATTCAGGTAGGTTGTAATGGCAACATTTCATTAAACACACCCACACAAGCTTGATCTTTCCCTGCCACGAACACCCTGCTGGGAGTATGTTACTAACCATAATGAGCCACTGGCCATCTTGTAGTCTCACAGGAGAACACACAGGGAATACAAAGTGGGCTTTAGTACACTGAACAAAAATATAAACTCAACATGCAACAATTTCAAAGATTTTACTGATTTACAGTTCATATAAGTAAATCAGTCAATTGAAATAAATAAATTAGGCCCTAATCTATGTATTTCATATTTGCCTCATGCAGTGCAACACATCTCCTTCACATAGAGTTGATCAGGCTGTTGATTGTGGCCTGTGGAATGTTGTCCCACTCTTCTTCAATGGCTGTGCGAAGTTGCTGGATATTGGCGGGAACTGGAACACGCTGTCGTACATGTTGATCCAGAGCATCCCAGACATGCTCAATGGGTGACATGTCTGGTGAGTATGCAGACCATGGAAGAACCGGGACATTTTCAGCTTCCAGGAAATGTGTAATGTGTACAGATCCTTGCGACATGGGGCCGTGCATTATCATGCTCATGAGGTGATGGCAGTGGATGAATAGCATGACAAAATGTCCCCAGTTGGTGGGGACCTCTGGTGCCGAGAGAAGGAGGGCCGCGGAAATCGACTCTAGTGGGTTTTAACTTTTATAACCCTTGGGCATGTATAGTGTATGTGTCTCAAATGGCACCCTTTTCCGTAGCGCACTTTAATGACACCCTACTCCCTATATAGTGCATTCATTTGGACCAAAGCTATGGAACGTACCCAGTGTATGTACCCTATACCCATAACAATCAATTTACACAGAATGCAATTTAAATGTAACACTATTTTGGTGGGTATTAAAATAAATAACCTTCACAGGCACAAAAGAGAATGCTACCTCTAACCTGTTCCATTTTTACATCGCACATCTCTTTATTTATCCCCATCTCCCTAACAACCCCTACTCTCTTTCTCCCCAGCTCTCTTTCTCCCCCCCTCTCTCTCGCTCTCTTTCCTCATATCCATTTGTTTGCATTGCTCATTGTGCTGCTGTTCTTCTTTACGTACGAGGCAGGTATAAGGAGTAATGAATTTCACTGGGAATACAAGCACACTCTAGGCCAACACATACAGTGCATTCGGAAAGTATTCAGACCCCTTGACTTTTTCCACATTTTGTTACGTTACAGCCTTATTCTAAAATGGATTAAATAGCTTTTTCCCCTCATCAATCTACAAACAATAGCCCATAATGACAAATCAAAAACAGGTTTTTAGATTTTTTTGCAAATGTATTAAATATCAAATTTACATAAGTATTCAGACCCTTTACTCAGTACTTAGTTGAAGCACCTTTGGCAGCGATTACAGCCTCGAGTCTTCTTGGGTATGACGCTACAAGCGTGGCACACCTGTATTTGGGGAGTTTCTCTCATTCTTCTCTGCAGATCCTCTCAAGATCTGTCAGGTTAGATGGGGAGCATCGCTGGACAGCTATTTTCAGGTCTCTCCAGAGATGTTCGATCGGGTTCAAGTCCGGGCTCTGGCTGGGCCACTCAAGGACATTCAGAGACTTGTCCCGAAGCCACTCCTGCGTTGTCTTGGCTGTGTGCTTAGGGTCGTTGTCCTGTTGGAAGGTGAACCTTCGCCCCGGTCTGAGCGCTCTGGAGCAGGCTTTCATCAAGGATCTCTCTGTACTTTGCTCTGTTCATCTTTCCCTCAATCCTAACTAGTCTCCCAGTCCCTGCCACTGAAAAACATGCCCACAGCATGATGCTGCCACCACCATGCTTCACCATAGGGATGGTGCCAGGTTTCCTCCAGACGTGACGCTTGGCATTCCTATGGGTGGTCCTCTGTAGCTCAATTGGTAGAGCATGGCACTTGTAACGCCAGAGTAGTGGGTTCGATCCCCGGGACCACCCATACATAAAAATGTATGCACGCATGACTGTAAGTCGCTTTGGATAAAAGCGTCTGCTAAATGGCATATTATTCAGGCCAAAGAGTTCAATCTTGGTTTCATCAGACCAAATAATCTTGTTTCTCATGGTCTGAGAGTCTTTAGGTGCCTTTTGGCAAACTCCAAGCGGGCGGTCATGTGTCTTTTACTGAGGAGTGGCTTCCGTCTGGCCACTCCACCATAATGGCCTGATTGGTGGATTGCTGCAGAGATGGTTGTCTGATTGGCGTTTGTAGTCCAAGACCTAAGACATCGGATGAGGAACTCACTGAGACTCAGCCAGACTTGTCTGAACTATCAGCTAAAATGTAATTTTCTATGGACAGACAGGAAATTAGATATTGGGGGCTATTCATGCAACCTTTCTGCCGTGTTAAGTTTAATTAAGTTTACCTCTGGTTTTTGAAAGCCACATTTCTTACCTCAGCTCAGTCTGAGGGTGGAAGCACCGTGTCCAAGGCTTCCAGAGTTCTCAAGCACTAGTTCAGCAAGCACTGGAAATACAGTATGATACACATGCTACATGCTACATGTATGACAAATTACTGTAAGGTTCTCAACTATCTCCTGATTCCCTCACACATACAGTACATAAACAATCAATTTATGGTGATAGATTGCATTATGTCACATATACATGTATATGCACTTACTGTAAGCTTTCATTCCAATATTATACGTGTATTTTCTATTTAATTACATTGGAATTCAGTAGTAACATCGTTTCTGCATAGGTATTCTGCAATCTCCTAAGAATACCTGTTCAGTATTCTACAATCTCCTAAGAAGACCTGTTCAGTATTCTACAATCTCCTAAGAAGACCTGTTCAGTATTCTACAATCTCCTAAGAAGACCTGTTCAGTATTCTACAATCTCCTAAGAAGACCTGTTCAGTATTCTGCAATCTCCTAAGAAGACCTGTTCAGTATTCTGCAATCTCCTAAGAAGACCTGTTCAGTATTCTACAATCTCCTAAGAAGACCTGTTCAGTATTCTACAATCTCCTAAGAAGACCTGTTCAGTATTCTACAATCTCCTAAGAAGACCTGTTCAGTATGATTAATTGGTGTTACTGTATCTGATCCTAAAGTATATTTTATGGATTTTGTGAAAAGGTTATGTAACTACATTTTATAAACTATGTAACAACATTTAAAAAATGTGTATTTACGTTTCTTCTTGTAGGCCACCAGAGAGGGTTCTATCAGTTTCTGTGGGAGTTCTCCAAACATTCAATATTTTCTCCAACTGTCAAGTTCAAGAACAAATCAGGTAAATCCTACATTTTTATAAATGTTGTTAGAAGTTTCAACAGCTCTGATTCCATTTATTCCTATAGGGAACACAAACCGCTATATCGTTTAGCAGTTGCTTGAACAACATCAAAACCTCAGATATGTAAAAAAAAAATGTGCCTTGGAATTTGGGTTACATTGACTTTCACAGCCTAGGTGCTTCTTAACTTGCACAGTGGGTATCGATGAGAATTGAAAAATGTAATCGAAATGCCTCACAAAGACAGAAACTAGAGGTGGATTGAAACATTGTTTGCTCTCAAATCGGTGTTGTATAATGACATGCATATGAAGATCTGTGTTGTATAATGTCATGCATATTAATGATACTTTTATATTTCTGCTCTGAAGTCTACACATAAACAGAAAACTAAAAGCGAGCACCCTGCTGCCTTTTCTCTCTGTGTTAAAAACGTGCAGTCGACACACAACAGGGTTCTTTCTGATATTCTAGCCTACTGCACATGGGGTCTGATGATGACAAGTCAAAAAAGTTATTAGTCAATATAAAAATGTAGCTTTTGGTGTTTAAATGTGTTTAATTCAGTATTTAAACTCAGAGCAAGGTCATAGGGGAACACTACAAAGTAGGTTCAAGGAGTTAGGCAGCTAAATTGTCTTAACTTTTAATTATTTTGAAAGATAAACTTGAAATGGGCATGGTCTAATTGATTCAACAAACGAAAAGACATCTAAGTTTAACTTTTTTATTGAACCATAAAATCTAGTTATTTCTGGTTGCTTATCAAAGTTAGCTGACTAACTAATTTATTCTGCTTTGTAGTATACCCTTAGGGGTGTGTCATGACAGTCTCAAAGGTCCTACGGTATGACAGTCTCAAAGGTCCTACAGTATGACAGTCTCAAAGGTCCTACAGTATGACAGTCTCAAAGGTCCTACAGTATGACAGTCTCAAAGGTCCTACGGTATGACAGTCTCAAAGGTCCTACAGTATGACAGTCTCAAAGGTCCTACAGTATGACAGTCTCAAAGGTCCTACAGTATGACAGTCTCAAAGGTCCTACAGTATGACAGTCTCAAAGGTCCTACAGTATGACAGTCTCAAAGGTCCTACAGTATGACAGTCTCAAAGGTCCTACAGTATGACAGTCTCAAAGGTCCTACAGTATGACAGTCTCAAAGGTCCTACAGTATGACAGTCTCAAAGGTCCTACAGTATGACAGTCTCAAAGGTCCTACAGTATGACAGTCTCAAAGGTCCTACAGTATGACAGTCTCAAAGGTCCTACAGTATACGTCCCCGGCCCTCATTCATCTGAATGGACTAATTGACAGGCCCTTGTGGTAAATCTGTTCCTGATAGGGACATGAAAGGGACGGTAATTATGTCAGTGGTGGAGATCCGAGGCCTATGACTCATTCCCACTTTCGTGCTGTTCAATGGAACAGAGCTCTGAATGCATGGTTTGTTGGTAAAACATTCCAGGTTGTTATTACATTTGAATTAGATACTGCTGACAATGCAGTGTCAGCCAAACTGGTCTTCTCCGAAATCAATAGCCCTATTTTGTACCAAGGTAATCAACCGAAATCTTCCAAGGATAAAACCACTTTGCTGAACAGAGGTATGACACCCTGTATCATATAACACACGTTCAGTACAGGTAATAGGGGAAGGCTGCTAAAACAATTAAAAAATGTATTTTCATTCTCCAAAGATATGGTTTCAAATTAGATGAAAGCAAAGCCGTGGTAAGAAAGGTGTGATATGACAACAAGGTAAATAACTAACACAAAGGTACAAAGCACAGTGTTAACTTTGAAAACATCAGTGTGAAAGGCTGTTATCTAAAAAGGAATGTGAGTATATTCCTTACAGGCACAGACAGTCAAAAACAAACAAATCTTATTTGAGAAAAACTTTCATGCAAAAGTCATGTTTGACCTAAATTCAACTCCTACACATTTTCCGTGTAGATCTTTATGGACATTTTCTAGTTGTTGATGAAAGCATTCATGCCACTTTGTAAAAGTGCATTTATTAATGTGCACACATGAAAGGGCAATCCAATCCAATACAAATAACCTCTCAACAGCACAACAATACGCTCTGACTACTGATGAGAGGGTTTTTCTCATTCAGATGAAGTGCTTCCAAAAGAGGATATCAGTATGCTGAATGCAGTCATATAGGTGGTTTCATAAAAGTTAATATGGGCACAGATATAGGATCTTAATTTGATCACCCCTGTTGCAGGAGGACATTTTAAACTTGTAGTGTATTTGAGGTTTAAAAATGCTTCTGAAGTTTGTAATTTCACATTTGAAATTTCAGACTTGATTTTCCCTTACGAAAAATGTATCAACCCCTACAAAAATGCCCATTAATGATAATCCACATAATAATTCACATTTCCTGTTGCTGCAGGATTATTTTCCTGCTGTAGCAAACTGGCTCAAATTAAGATCCTACATCTGTACAATACAAAATGTACACTATGGAGTGTGTGGTGGTGCTTGAAGTGTGTGGTGGTGCTTGGAGTGTATTTTTTTAACGCTCTGGGTGTTTTTGTAGCAGACAGGGGAATTCAATCACATAGGATACTCCTGAATAGATTGTCAGATGGGTCTTGAGGTGTTGAGTTAAAGTTCCTCTTTCTTCTTGAGGATGATATTTCGTACCATTTCAGCTATTTTAGGTCGGAGTTCTTTGACAGAGACACTGGGCCCCCAGGCATCCACGACATTCCCATCTGTATCGATGAGGTACTTCCAGAAGTTCCAGTCAGGCTCTTTTCCTGACTTCTCTGTAAAGAATCAAAAGAGAAAACAAAATGTTGTGCCAATTCCATAAAACATAAATATTAACTGCGTGTTAATATAGCATGACTACAAATAGAAGGCCACATTACCAAGCCATGTTTCAACACCTCATTGTTGCTATTTAAAAAATGCATTGAATAAAATATCTAGACATAGTACCCTTAAAGGTGAGTAGAAGATTGCGATCATCATTCCTTCCTTTCTCCTCCAGCCTTTCAATCCATCAGGATTTAACAGAGCGCAGTAAAAATGTAATTTACCTCTTTTTCTCCTTCTCTTTGATATTTCCTGATGTTTGAATCACCTACAATCTGAGGGTCAGTTTGTGAAAAACGTGCAGCCTGCCAGTAGCCTGCCATTTTATCTCACGCTGGGGGACCCAACATGCCAGTCAAACCCATAATAAACCACACACACACTCTGACCTGGCCTAGGCTTGCTAATGAGACCACAAAGACGGTCACTGTCTGCCCATGTCAGTCAGGGGTTATAGACTTGTTGTTCACGGTTCAAGCTATCCAAGAAAAAGTTGGATTATGCATCCTCCACCCATAGCCGTATACACTGAGTGTACAAAACTTTAAGAACACCTGCTCTTTCCATGACATACACTGACCAGGTGAATCCAGGTGAAAGCTATGATCCCTTATTGATGTCACTTGTTAAATCCACTTCAATCAGTGTAGATGAAGGGGAGGAGACAGGTTAAAGAAGCATTTTAAAGCCTTGAGACCATTGAGACATGGATTGTGTATGTGTGCCATTCAGAGGGTGAATGGGCAAGACAAAAGATTTAAGTGCCTTTGAACGGGGTCTGGTAGTAGGTGCCAGGCGCACCAGTTTGTGTCAAGAACTGCAATGCTGCTGGGTTTTTCACGCTCAACAGTTTCCCGTGTGTATCAAGAATGGCCCACCACCCAAAGGACATCCAGTCAACTTGACACAGACACCTTGTTAAGATAATTAGGTGGCCACTTACATTTGTCCTATTTCACACATGAATATCCCACGTCCCCCTGAGAGTGGGGTCAGAGCCAGGGATCAGCAATTAGTGACAGCGACTCTGGAGCAATTAGGGTTAAGTGCCTTGCTCAAGGGCACATCGGCATATTTGTCACCTAGTCGGCTTCGGTTACTGGCCCTATGCTCCTAACCGCTAGGCTACCTGCCTCCAAAACATGTACATGTCTACAGTATATGTCTATATGTATATGTGTATATGCCTCTGCCCCCATCCATCCCTCATCTGTTCACTCACCCACAAGGTACTTGTAGGCATTGTTGGCCCCGGTGCCCACCACAGCAATCTTGCTGAAGAGGGGGAAGGAGACTCCGTAGACACGCCGGACAAAGGCGTCAATGTCCTTGTCGCTGCCAGGCTCCTGCTGGCCAAACTGGTTGCAGGGGAAGGCCAGGACGTTGAAGTGGGACGGCCCAAAGTCCCTCTGCAGCTGCTGCAGGTCCGTGTAGTGATCCTGGGTGAAGCCACAGTCACTGGCCACATTCACCACCAGGGACACCTGCAGGCAACAATACAACTAAAAATATAAATGTTGTACTGATGAAAACCGTTATCAACAACATGAAAATAACCAGTAGCCTTTCATTAAATTCCCCTGCCTGAGTGCTATTTCCAGTGCTTGACTGAAATAGGTACCGGTACTCATTTTGGGTTCTGGTACTGCTTATATTTAGGTGCGGGAGCTCCACAATACTTTTGAGCTAATATTCTATAAGAGGAACAGGAGCTCAAGCAGTAGAACATTTGAGGTGCCAGTACTCAGCTCCAGTGAGCTCCTGCCCAAGTCAAGCACTGGCTATTTCTATGTGATGATTTGTTGGCTATGGGACCAGATGAAACATTTGGTAAGGGCACAGGGGTTATTCCATAAAATAGTTTTACCCTTTTATCCTTCTTGCTCTGTATGTAGGGACTACCACAGAGCTACAAGGCTATGAACTGAGTGGGCATGGTTTCAAGGAAAACAAGACCAAAGATTTGGAGGTGAATGTAAGTGATGAGGAGTCTCTGAGCAGTCTGAATAGTAGAGGTTCAGGCCAGATAGTAATGGAGGTGATAGTGAAAGAAGCCCTGGAAAATGGTCAATACCTGCCCTCTGACTATCACTACCCTGTTTACAGAGAACACAGGCTCTCATGTCAACAAACAACATCCTTTATTATAGTTGATCTTTTCATGTTCAAAGATTTCACAGATAAATCTATTTAATTCCCAGTGTATGCTTCTGCCCAGCCTCCATTCCAGCCCTGTCTTTCAGTATACATTGTTGCAATAATTTTTGGTCAAGTATTTTTTTTTTTATATCCATTAAAATATTTTATCAATTCTGGGCCAATGGCGTGGTTTTAGTATTGAACAGATGCAGTGACTTTTTGATCAAACATTAGGTAGATTACATTACATATGATTTGGTATGGAAAAATGTTTTTGCCTGCACTACAGATGGCTATATTGGTCCACTAATACAGGACTAGTAAAGGCCCAGTGCACTACTTTTGTGAAAAAATCTTTGTTTAAAAAAAAATATATATATATTTTAGTCATTTCGCAGACGCTCTAATCCAGAGCTATTTACAGTAGTGAGTGCATTCACTTTCGTACTGGTCCCCCGTGGGACTCGAACCCACAACTCTGGCATCGCAAGCGCCATGCTCTACCAACTGAGCTACACGGAACTGTTTCCTTATTTATTTTTAATTGAGATTTTACGATTTTCTATATCCCTTCTATAAAACTGTGTTGCTGTCTAATACTGACCTCTAGTGTCAATACGACGGAACTACACATAGTAAGGAGAGAAATAGGACAGATGTGGGAATGCCTCTTTCTCCTGTATCACTTTAAAATCTGTTCAGATTTTGCAGCCTGCAGATGGTCTATAGAATGTGTACTGTTATATGGTTACACCCAATGAAAAAAGTTGACAATTAATAAATACAAGTTTTAAATATGTATTCAAATTAAAACATCAAGGTGGCCCAGATGTGGTAACATCTTAAATTATCACTGACTACAGAAGGGAATTTCTCTTTTGTAAGGCAAAGGAAATAATCTCCTTATGCAGGTTACATTATAGCCAGTAATACACAACCAGACATAACAGTTGGGTCAAACTATCTAGTGGCCTATAAAACAATTTAGTATTCTAAGCAACGTTGGAGTCCAGCAGCAGTTGCCACGTATACAGATGATAGACACAAAGAATGCAAAGCTCATCATAAATTTGGTCTTAAAGTTAGCATTTTATTCATATGAGTAAGATGCTATTGTTATAAAACATGCAAATAACATGCATGCCTTATGAAAGGAAATTCCGCAGCATGCATTCACCGGTACACAAATGGCAGATTTGCATAGGCTCGAGTTTCAAACTTACCGAACCCCTGTATTTTTCCAAAGAGACTAATCTCCCTCTGCTATTAACAACTTTGAAAGTGTACAAATCTTTCTGTTTGGCCTCATTTAGACTGAATAAGATAAATAGCAATGTGAGGACGGAAAGCATGTCTTCTTATTTATCGATTCACAGCGTAGGCTGTCTACTGTAGAAGCTTCTGTGCGCTGAACTTCTTCTTCTTCTTCTTCTGCTTCTGCTTCTTCTTCTTCTTCTTCTTCTTCTTCTTCTTCTTCTTCAAAGTTTTATGGCAGACTACACCTTTTGGTGTATTGCCGCCACCTACTGTACCGGGTATTGAAAAAAAGATATATTCCATTGAATATATATATACAATAAATACATTTTTAAAAAATCATCCCACTCCTTCAGTCACAGTTCTAATCACATCCCTAAACAGGCTCAGGTGCCTGTGAGCACGGAGCATTCATCGACAGGATTCCTTGTAATGCCTCTGCTGTAAAATATCTAAGTCCCAAAAACCGCTCAGCCGCACTCCCAATGATGCCTATTTTCTCCGATTTCCTTTCTGTTTGCGCTGTGCGTTTGCTAAACAATGCAATAAACGCTACAAAGTCCACCTTCCGAACATACAACATGTCAGGATCCCTCTGTTGACAAGGAATATTATCTGGTGTTTCTACTCCTACTACCAATATTTATTCAACTTCACTCCTTTCTACCACTCTTCTCACCGCCTCCGAGTAGAAGACATGATGCGTGAGCGGAAAAAAAATTTTCCGCCTCCTTCTTGATTTTCCCAGTCACAACATCCGAGGATTCCAATTTCAACCAATGGTAATTCCTGAGTCTGATTGACAAACGGTCTACAGTTTCAGTGTTTTGAGAAGGACCTTTATTTATAGCCAGCCAGTGGAGTTAAATTTCCACCAATACATGTTATAATGATGACACTATAAAAAGTGCACACAATTCAACAGCACAGCTTGTCTAGAGAAGATATCACACTTCACTTACTGTAGCCTACATATTTCCTCTAACATCATTGGATAGGCCTACATCCCCCTGCATGATACATTGTAGCTAGTACACATCTCTGTTGATAGGCCTTCGATAGTCTTGGTTTTTGATTAGATTTTTTTTGATGATCGGAGATAAATCATGCATTATGTTTATTTCCATTGTGGGCATTATTAAAGTACACAACAAAACATTTTATGTGCAAAATTAACACAGAGCTATATTTGTATTAATTTGTTCACAAAGATACAATTCTCTCTGATTGTCATTTTAAGTAACAGTAAAACTTAAATGGACAACAGACCAGTGCTGCACTCAATGACTGTATGCCTATATATGAAGGCTGCACTTAAAGGCGCTTCATGGTCAATCCGACGTCTGCATTGGCCGTGCAGCATTTACAGAGATAAGGCCTCTGCATTCATACTTCTTGGGCTTTACGGAGCAGCGCAGAGCTGTTGTGAAGGAAGTTGTCAATGAAATTTGTGTTTATACAGGACCTCCCGCCCCCACCTACCGTCAACCAAATTTGGGAGGAGTTCAGTGATGCGGTACAGAGCTCAATTTGGCCTCTGCGTGCGTCACACCCTCCATACGGCGTCTCCGACAGCATTTTCAGATCAATTCGGAATTTGCTCGTCAATACCTCTTCAACGGAATGTGCCAAAATAATAGAAATGACACATTCTGATAATCATATTCTGAATCAGCTGACGATAGTGAACAAGTTACACCCAATGATGTATATAAACCCTGGATTGCTGATGTTATGTATTGGCCATTGAAATGCTTTGACGCCACCAGTCGGCGATATTGGCATAGGAATAAATGGAATTCTACAGTATTTCAATTAAATGTTTCAAGGACAAATTACATGTATTTAAGTATTTGTTGTTGTTGTTGTAGTGGGGACAGTAACATTAGTAATCTCAAAAAAGTATACTTTAAGGAAAATGTTTTTACATATTTTTAATTTTTAATTTGTATGTTTAGCTCACATAATATAATTTAAAAGTATGCATTAAGGTGTCTGTAATATAATACATGTGGCAAAAACGAATGTAGACATTAATAAATGCATTTCTATAGCTTCCAAAATATGTTTTACACTGGTGGGGGAGTGCCAAGGTGGAGGCACGGTGGCTTCAACACAGCGCCCCCTATCGGTCATCTAGTGTCTATATAAATCATTGGTTACACCCCTTGTTATTCCAGCCTGTGTTTTTCCAATTCGGTGTCATATTCACTTTTTGGAGGCGAAATGTAGCTAAACCCTTGCTCCGAGGGTTAAGGGACGTCTTAAAAATGCAACGCCTACTATTGCATGTTAATGAATTAGTGAAAAATGTAAATAGCTTCTTAACCATATGCCATAGAGATCTCACACCAATTTGTGATTGTTCAGAGACCTTCCCTCTAACCCACTGCAATTAGTTTGACTTGTTTTGACTTGATCTATTTATTTTAATTCACTTTACATAAAACTACTTCCAAAAAATATGAATTGCTTTCACCCCATATAACAGGTGTTGGCAACCTTGGTCCTGGAGTGCCACAGGCACTTCATGTTTTTGATTTAACGGACCTGGAAGACCAGGTGTGTTGAATTTAGGCAATCACTGAACTGATCAATTAGCCTAGTTGGAACAAAATCCTGCAGTACCTGCGGCACTCCAGGAACAGGGTTGCCTACCCCTGCCATATGACTTGAGCGAATATAACCAACTGTTATTGGTTCAGGGACCTCTTCCCTCCAATCAATGGCAATTACCTTTGTATTTTTTTACTTTGGCGATTTTCAATTAATTGAAATTGACTTGACATAAAAAAAATACTTCCTTAAAACTTCCAATCATTTCCACCCCATAATACTTTCATAATACAACCAACTGTTATTGGTTCAGGGACCTAATCAATTTAAATTGACTTTGCATAAAACATACTACCTTAAAGCCGGAAACCACAGACTGAAATTACAGTTTTGCATCTACATATCAATTTTGAGATTTGTTGGTATTTTGGCCCATAACAAAATTCAAAAACTTTATGAAAATGTATTTTTTCTTTAGTTTATCATACTGCCATCATCAACATTTGTATGAATTTTAACCACTTTAAAATGGACATACATCAATCATTTCAAAGCTCACTACATTGAATTACACATCATTTCAAAGTCCATTTCATGGAGAATGTTACAAACTGGACTACATAACTTACTTTGAAGAGATAAATAGGCTTTTGGCGTTTGGTAGTCTTAATTCAGTGTACTTGTCTTTAATTATATCCTTAGATATATTTTCCAGACTTGCCCAGAGGGAATTGTTGATATGTTGTCATTTTCTGATTCTAAATAACATTTTATTTGGAAAAATGTGCCAAAAATGCATTTTAAGTACATGTCTTTAGTATTTTACAGATAGAAAGATGGAACAAGTATTTATCCACAATCTGATCTGGACAAGTCTGGTCCTGGTGTGTCTTAACAAAATACAATTTATATATTTTTAGGCTGACTTTGTCCAGTGTCCAGAAAAATGAATTTGCGTGGTATGTAAATATGTGCATATTTAATGAGATATCGCCTAATTTACATATTTCATTACATATTTTCAGAAAAATGTTGATGCAGAAAAGTGTTTTGTTTGTGTCTACGTTCAACTGGTAAAAATTGAATGTGATATGATTAAGAGAGAAAAAAATCCCTATTAGGGTCTGGTGCCTGTAGCTAAGTAGGGTTGGTCCTGAATGGGAGACCATATTCTGCTGAAAGTGGTGTTGGAGGGCCAGTAGGAGGCACTCTTTCCTCTGGTCTAAGGAGATCTCAATGCCCCAGGGCAGTGATTGGGGACATTGCCCTGTGTAGGGTGCTGTCTTTTGGATGGGAAGTTAAACAGTGACTCTCTGTGGTCACTAAAGAGCCCATGACACTTATTGTAAGAGTAGGGTCGTTAACCCCGGTGTCCTAGCTACATTTCCAATCTGGACCTCATACCATCATGGCCACCTAATCATCCCCAGCTTCCAAATGGTTCATTCCTCTCCCTTGTAACTATTCCCCAGGTTGTTGCTGTAAATGAGAATGTGGTCTCAGTCAACTTAACTGGAACTGGGTTAAAAAAAACTAAAAGGACCTCATCCCTCCATTCAATGGCAATTAGGGTGAATCCCACCAAATATGGTGAAGAGTGGAAGCCATGTGGTCGGCAGTGGGAGCGTATGGAGCGAGATGGAACTGGGCCGCCATTCTGCTGATTTTCTCATCGAAGAAAAGCCTAATCTCAATACAGTTTTCTGTTCCCAAAACTAAAATCTGTTACGAACAGAGTGCACAACATTTTGTAGACGTGGCCTTTTGCCACCTCCTTGCTTGTTCTGCCCACTAAGGAAAGAGATCCAGTTCATAGGGACCCTCTGTACTTAGGTTAGGCATGGCTCTGGTTCTTGTAGTACTGTTATCCTGTTTAATTTACATGTATTACATTTCTGTCTTCTGTAACCTCTTTCGACATCTATCCAACATATTAGCCAACACATGATACATTTCTGAAATCCTCAAGATGATAATATAACAAAAAAGTGTGAATTTAATTGTCATTGCGGTATAATTGGGACTATGATAATGATGTCCCAATTTATCTAGCCTGCTGTCCCAGTTTACCAAATGTGAACTGAAAATAGGGTTTTGGCTGTGTACACAAATGTGTGTGTCATGCATCCTGCGGGGCGGCAGGTAGCTTAGTGGTTAAGAGCGTTGTGCCAGTAACCGAAAGGTCACTGGTTCTAATCCCCGAGCCGACGAGGTGAAAAATCTGTCGATGTGCCCTTGAGCAAGGCACTTAACCCTAATTGCTCATGTAAGTCGCTCTGGATAAGAGCGTCTGCTAAATGACTAAACATAAATATGATATCAACATTTGTTATTTTTGTGTGATTAGGAAACATCTTGAGCATTTCAGAAATGTATCAGGTGTTGGGCTAATATAATATGTTGGATAGATGTCGAAAGAGGTTACAGAAGACGGAAAAGCAAAAAGTGTCTCTCTTTTTCTGAATTCACCCTACTTTTGTATTTTTTGGCTTTGGCTATTTTCTATCAATAAGACTTTCATGAATACAACCCACTGTTAATGGTTCAGAGACCCCATCCCTCCAAATACTTTTGTATTTTTGGGCACTTTTCTATCAATTTAAACTGACTTTACATTAAAAATACTTCATTAAAACTTCAATAGCTTCCACCCCATAATGCTTTAATGAACACAACCAGATAGGAAGAGGCAGAGGCCAATTCCACGGGAAATCTGTCTCCCTCCAGCAGATGGCATTTCCCCCCCGTTTTTTCGCCCACCAACAAGATGTTTTTGTATGGAGGTTAATGAATGTCGAGAATGGTCAACAAAAAAACGAATGACTTATTTGCTACGTGAGGTTTATTTGATCGAATAGAAGTTTCGTAATGCTTAGGTTGTTATGAGTGTACTGATACAAGTAGGACACGTGACATCCCGGCAACTTTGAGAAAAAACACTTTATTTCGGAGTTGTCTCGAGATGGCTATAGATATTAATGGGATGAGGCTGGTAGCATAGCATCTCTCTCCATGGAATACAGGCGGTTGACGAAAACCCTCAACGAATATTCAAAAAGGTATTAAAATAATGAGATGTATCCACCAATCCAAAGAAAGGATAGGGGGAGCAAGACAGCCCGCCGTGCCGCTTTGTGGACAACGACTCCCATTGTTAGGGCGGAGAGACAGGTTTCTTGTCAGTATATCCATAATCTTTGATACAACTACCTTCAATAAAGGTACCCACAATGCCCTATGCAGGAATTAACATGGCGTCTATGGTGCTGTTTTGATCATACCTCAGTGGTTTTGATCCGTGAATGAGAAAAACGAAATACTGAGCATGAAGATGAAGAGGTTAGACGTATTTTAGAGCTAAAATCTGCATAAAACAGTAAGACATTTTTCAATGTTCTGGCGCTTTTGTCGTGCGTCAGTTTTATAGGGTCGGGTGGCTAGTCAAACAATTGTCTGTAAAAAGGTTTCCAGCCGCTAGCGGATAGATGGCTAGTTTGCTAGCTAACTAGCCATTTATCAGGTGTTTATGAGATGGCTAGCTAGCTACCGTTAACAAATACAAACATTTATCAGCTAGCTAGCAAGTCTGCACGTTATTTATTTGTCTCTAGCTGTTATTTTAAATGTCACTTGCCCTGTTTGTTTGCATCTGCAGGGTGTCTCGCTACGCGAGAAGGCCCTTTCAGGATGTTGTGGGTTGGTTTCGTTTCATAACAAACAAGTCCTTCAGCCTTGGTTTTTCTCAGCTAGTCAACTAGCCACTCTCTTCGTTACATCGAAATAATTTATATTTGCAATAAACATAAGTTATATTACAACCCTGTTCTGCACTGGTCCAACTACTGTAACCCACATAACTAACTAGGATGTACTTGTTTTGATCAGGCCTTTGCTTTGGAACTTTATTGCAAGGTAAATGTTTTGCCATTGGCTACTTGCTCAGTTCTTCATAGCAGGTGCTGAATTAGTTCAATATGCTATGATTTGATAGTTTTAAGTATATATGTATAGTTTAGGCTATTGTTCTTTTAAGATCAATGTAGGTAATGCAAAAAATTAATGACTTTCATCTCTTCAGGTTTTCATTGGACTAGCTGCCTCCCCATCATCAATACAGAGTAGTTGTTAGTTTTCAGCCCGGGTGAGGGATAAGACTGGATTGAGGCATGGAGGAATCAAAAAGCCCCCTAAAATTAGTTAAGCCCTCTCGCAATGAGGCCAGGGGAGCCACAGCGCCATCCTCCACCAGCTCCAAGCCCCTGAAAGAGGCTCCAGTGACACCAAGAGAGGGGCCTGGCCCCAAGCCTGCCACTGCCTGCCGGAGCAAGGAGAACATCACCACAGCCAGGGAGGACCATAAGGACCAAGGCAGTAACCGTGGGACAGAAAGAGCCTCCACAGCCAGCCCTCAGGACCCAGGGAGGGGGAAGCCTCGCAGGCTGACTGGGAGGACCAGCTCTGGGGAGAGGGGGAAGGTGGGACTGGGAGGCCAGCAGCAGGCTGGGCAGGGGGGTGACGCTAGGCCCATGCTGGCTACAGGCAGGAGCCCAGCTGGTAGAGGGAGAGACACAGGAGCAGGTACGGTGGCCACCTCATCTGAGGAAGTCCTTACTGCACAGACCAAGATCCCCAAGATGGGGCCATTGAAGGATGGCTGCTACAATATGTCTATGTTAGAGACCTCTTGCTGTTTTTTTGTCATATAAACTCTTCTTCTTGGTCAAAACATTTGTTTCCTACATGCTGACTATATCTAAGTGAAGACTTGGTCTGTCTGTGTGTTTGCAGGTGAGAAGGCCGGTGCTGTGGTGGAGACAGGGCAGCCTTTTGTGGAGGTCAACGTGGTGGGGTCAGGGGTCAATGATGAGGGTCAGGGGAGGAACATGACCTCTGAGCAGAAGCTGGGTCTCAGACAGGCTGAGGATCGCCTCTACAGAGACTACATACACAGACTGGTCAAGGTGAGGCGATAAAATAACTTACGTTTGTTTATCAGTTGTCTGTATGTACAGTGCCTTCAGAAAGTATTCACACCCCTTAACTTTTTCCACATTTTGTTACAAATTGGGATTGAAATGGATTGAATTGCCTTTTTTTTTGTCAACGATATACACAAAATACTCTGTCAAAGTGGAAGAAATATTCAAATATTTTTTTTAAGATAAATAAAACGCTAATATATCTTCATTAGATAAGTATTCAACCCCCTGAGTCAGTACATGTTACAATCACCTTTGGCAGCGATTAAAGCTGTGAGGTTTTTTGGGTAAGTCTCTAAGAGCTTCACAGACCTGGATTGTTTAAACTCTTCAATCTCTGTCAAGTTGGTTGTTGATCATTGCTAGACAGCCATTTAAGTCTTGCAATAGATTTTCAAGCAGATTTCATTCAAAACTGTAACTAGGCCACTCATGAACATTCAATGTCGTCTTTGTAAGCTAAGCAACTCCAGTATATTTGGCCTTGAGTTTTCGGTTATTGTCCTGCTGAAAGGTGAATTTGTCTCCTAGTTCCTGTTGGAAAGCAGACTGAACAAGGTTTTCCTCTAGGATTTTGCCTGTGCTTAACTCTATTCCATTTATTTGTATTCTAAAAAAAACTCTGTAGTCCTTGCAGATGACAGGCTTATCCATAACATGATGTAGCCACCACAATGCTTGAAAATATGAAGAGTGGTACTCAGTGATGTGTTGTTGTGTTGGATTTGCCCCGAACATAATGCTTTGTATTCAGGACAAAATGTTCATTTATTTTGGCAATTTTTTTTGCAGTATTACTTTAGTGCCATGCAGACTTCCTTATTTTCTCTCTGTCAATATTGTGGAGTAACTACAATGTTGTTGACCCATCCTCAGTTTTCTCCTAAAATCACCATTGGCCTCATGGTGAAGTCCCTGAACGGTTTCCTTCCTCTCCGGCAACTGAGTTAGGAAGGACGCCTGTATCTTTGTCGTGACTGGGTTTATTCATACGCCATCCAAAGCGTAATTAATAACTTCAACATGGTCAAAGGGATATTCTGTGTCTGATTTTTTTTATATGTATCCTTCTACCAATAGGTGCCCTTCTTTGCGAGGCATTGGAAAACCTCCTGGGTTTTTGTGGTTAAATCTGTGCTTGAAATTCACTACTTGACTGAGGGACTTTTCAGATAATTGTACGTGTGGGGTACATTCGAAAATCACGTTAACCACTATTGCACACAGTCCATGCAACTCATGTGACTTGTTAAACAAAATGTTGCTCCTGAATGTATTTATGCTTGCCATAACAAAGCGGTTGAATACTTATTCAGTCAAGACATTTCAGCTTTGAATTGTTGTATTAATTTGTAAACAGTTCTTAAAAGAAAATCCACTTTGACATTGTGGGGTATTGTGTGTAGATCAGTGGCACAAGATCTAAATTTAGTCTATTTTAACGCAACAAAATGTGGAAAAAGTCAAGGTGTGAATGCTTCCTGAAGGCACTGCATTGTCTGTATCAGTTGACTGGAATTTATGGACACAATTTCACATTTTAAGGCAACTTCTTAGGTCAGATGTTTTATCAACTTGTTGTTTGTTGCTGAGAACCCTCCACCAGGCAAAATAATAACAATGTTAATAGTCAACAGTTCAACACATTGCTGTGGGGTGGAGGGGGTGTGCAAACGAGTTGTAAAATGTCTGTCATTTGCATGTGTACAGTGAGGGGCAGGGCACGATCAGCAACTGGTCTCTCACATGTAATTGGTTTCACTAATTTCTCTCTGTCTCTACAGCCGTCTCCAGAGTACCCTAACTTCCAGTACCTATGCAAGCTGTGTTCAATACACATAGAGAACGTACAGGGGGCACACAAACACATCAAGGAAAAGAGACACAAGAAGAACATCATGGTGAGAGAAAAAGTTAGCAACTTTTATTTATTTTGTCATAATTGTCATGTTCTCCAACAACAACTGATGTGTACTGTAACTTGAAAGGGAATCCATCTTTGTTATTTTAGAAGTGGAAATGGTTAATTAAGGTGAACCTTATTGGTGTGTGTATCTGTATACATTCTTCCTATTTTGCTGCTTCCTAAGCCTACGTCGGCCATTTTGTATCTCCCCCAAACTCCAAATTCTGTCCACATTCTCTCCAGTGGATTAGACAGGGCCGTTAAAGGGGATCTGGATTCACCCTGCCTTTGTCCCTCTCCCCTGTGCTGTGTTCAGGAGAAGCAGGAGGAGAATGAGCTGCGTGCACTGCCTGCCCCCTCCCCAGCCCAGCTCAGAGCCGTGGATGCAGCCGTCCTTCAGGTCGCCCAACAACACGGCATCTCTGACCAGGACTTCCTGCTGCGACAGGAAGTGGTCACCAGGATGGAGATCATCATCCAGCAGCACCTCGCAGGTAACCAAGTATTCCTATCCTCTTGTCTCCTTCCTGTCATCTAGACTGTTGATCTGCCATGTCTGGATGGTTGAAATCAGTATCTTATTGTAAGTATAGGCTGAGTGGCAAAGGTTCCCAGGTTGGCAATAAACAAATAAAATGCAATAGTAGTGAAATGGTATGAATAGAACCCTGTTTTAATGAATGGTATGAATAGAATACGGTTTAATGAATGGTATGAATAGAACACTGTTTAATGAATGAAATCCTGTTTAATGAATGAAATCCTGTTTAATGAATGAAATCCTGTTTAATGAATGAAATCCTGTTTAATGAATAGAATCCTGTTTAATGAATGGTATGAATAGAACCCTGTTTAATGAATATAATCCTGTTTAATGAATGGTATGAATAGAATACTGTTTAATGAATGGTATGAATAGAACACTGTTTAATGAATGAAATCCTGTTTAATGAATGAAATCCTGTTTAATGAATGAAATCCTGTTTAATGAATGAAATCCTGTTTAATGAATGAAATCCTGTTTAATGAATGAAATCCTGTTTAATGAATGGTATGAATAGAACCCTGTTTAATGAATGGAATGAATAGAATACTGTTTAATGAATGGTATGAATAGAACACTGTTTAATGAATGAAATCCTGTTTAATGAATGAAATCCTGTTTAATGAATGAAATCCTGTTTAATGAATAGAATCCTGTTTAATGAATGGTATGAATAGAACCCTGTGTAATGAATGGAATGAATAGAATCCTGTTTAATGAATGGAATGAATAGAATCCTGTTTAATGAATGGAATGAATAGAATCCTGTTTAATGAATGGAATGAATAGAATCCTGTTTAATGAATGGAATGAATAGAACCCTGTTTAATGAATGGAATGAATAGAACCCTGTTTAATGAATGGAATGAATAGAACCCTGTTTAATGAATGGCTTTTGTTGGTGTTTCTTTTCCAGTTTGCTCCCTCCGCCTCTACGGCTCCTGTCTCACCCGATTTGCCTTCAAGACAAGTGACATCAATATTGACGTCACCTACCCCTCCACTGTAAGTCTTGTCTGTTTCCTAACAACCCACTAATGCAAGTTATATACACACAGTGTCCAGTTTTAGGTACACCACCACGTTCACGTAAATGGTTAGCTCCTACAGACAGTGAGTCACAGGGCCGTGGCTTGCTATATAAAGCAGGCAGACTGGCATCCAGTTACTGTTCGATTGAACGTTAGTGGGCAAAACAAGTGACCTAAGCAACCTTTGAATGTGATATGGTCGTCAGTGTCAGGCGCGCTGGTTCCAGTATCTCAGAAATGTCCGGCCTCCTGGGCTTTTCACGCACAGCAGTGTCTAGGGTTTACTGATAATGGTGCGACAAACAAACAACATCCAGTCAGCGGCAGTCCTGTGGGTGAAAAAAGCTTGTTGATGAGATGTCAAAGGAGAATCGTGCAAAGTAACAGGCGGGCCACAAACAGGCAAATAACGGCGCAGTACAACAGTGGTGTGCAGAACGGCATCTCGGAACGCACAACTCGTCGGTCCTTGTCAGGGATGGGCTATTGCAGCAGACAAACACACCGGGTTCCACTCCTATCGGCTAAAAACAAGAAGAAGCGGCTCCAGAGGGCATGCCATCACCAGCACTGGACAATTGAGTGGAGAAACATTGCCTGGTCCGACTAATCCCGGGTCCTGTTGCGTCATGCTGATGGCAGTCAGGATTTGGTGTAAGCAGCATGAGTCCATGGCCCCATCCTGTCTGGTGTCAATGGTACAGGCTGGTGGCAGTGCTGTAACGGTGTGGGGAATGTTTTCCTGACACACGTTAGGTCCCTTGATACCAATTGAGCAACGTTTCAATGGCCCAAAGAATTCAGGCTGGTCTGGAAGCAAAGGGCGGTCCGACCCGGTACTAGATGGGTGTACCTAATATACTGGCCACTGAGTGTAAATGCAAAGTGGGTGCAAATCAAATTATTGTTAGATCAGTGGTAATCAACGTAGGCAAACAGGAAGGAGGCCTTGGTTTGCATCATCACCTTATTGTCAGTCTGTATCAGATGATCTCTGATCGCTTTCACCTTGATTGTCTTGGATAGGATTTAACTGATTGGGTATGTTTATCAGTTGGAGGGATCCAAGAACCTGTGAATGATTGGACTCCTAAACAGGACACTAAAACAGGACTCAAATCAACAGTGGACTGAATATGATGTGCCTCCACTTCTGCTAGCTCTTTGGGGTCTAGGCTGGGGTCACTGTAAAAGCACTTTGACTGCTGCTGATGTATAAACGGCTTTATGAAGACATTTGATTGAATTTAATATGATAAATGTTGATGCCTTGACTCTTACTAATAAATGTCATGTTGTTTTTGTCTCCAGATGACCCAACCAGATGTGCTGATACAAGTACTGGAAATCCTGAAGAACAGCGGTGAGTGTTAAACAGCCCTACACACACACACACACACACACAGTGTAGAGAGAGACTGTAAATTCAGCATAAGAAGGATTGTGTTGTGGCACTAGACAGTCAGTGAGCTCTTGATTCCAGGCCAGGGCCGAGCTGTACTGAGTTCTGTGTTAAAATGGAGAGCCCATATTAACCTCCAATGAAGAATGTTGGTATGAGAAAATACAATTAATAGAAATCCGAACTAATCCACAGTAGTTTTAATACAACCCCCTTGGTAAATTTGATTAAACAATATTTTTCAGGAGTTAAACTATGTGAATTGGGGAGGCGGCCAGGAGATAATTTTGTTGGGTTTGGGAGCAGTCAAAGAATGTTGACCTTTTGTTTTTCCAGCTCAATTTTCTGAGGTGGAGTCTGACTTTCACGCCAAAGTTCCGGTAGTGTTTTGCAGAGATGTCAACAGGTCAGTGGAAGGTCAATTCTATTGCTTTCTATGTGCTCTACTGTTATCCTTTTACAACCTACTACTTTTTTAAATATCCTCTGACTTAGTGGTTCCTGGGTGTTTTATTTATTTATTCCTGGGCACAGCATAGCAAAACATTTGGCAACAAAATAAAAATGATAGTTTCTTATTAGACAAGTTCAGGTAGCCCCTCTCTGCTTCAGTCTGTTTTCTTCCGTTTGGTGCCTAATGAATACAACCCTGATCAGTGTTGTTGTATCTCTCCACAGTGGGTTGATGTGCAAAGTGAGTGCAGGTAATGACGTGGCCTGCCTCACCACCAACCACCTGGCTGCCCTAGCTAGACTGGAACCCAGACTGGTGCCTCTGGTCCTGGCCTTCCGCCTCTGGGCTAAGGTAAGGCTGGTCTGGGTAAAATTGTATTTTATGGATAACAGCGTATTATATAAATTGCATCTGTCTAGTTGACGCTAGTGCTTTTAGTTGGAATAGCAAATGTAACTAAATGTTTTGGCCTTTGCTGACTAAACCTAAACCTGTCCATACCAATGTTTTTTTCAGCATTTGTGAGTAGAGTAAAATGTGTGTGGATTTCATTGTAAATGATATGGTTGCTTAGCATATTGTAGCTTTAGTGGTTTTGATGACGCCAACAGCCCCTGACCAGAGAGAATGTGTTCTTAATGATGTTACCAGATTTAAATAAAGACTATATTGTGTGTGTGTCCCTCTAGTTGTGCCATATTGACTGCCAGGCAGAAGGGGGCATCCCATCCTACTCCTTCTCCCTCATGGTCATCTTCTTCCTCCAACAACGCAGGGAGCCCATCCTTCCTGTCTACTTCGGCTACTGGGTAGGTGACACCACAGAAAGGTTGATATTTTATTAAACTAGTCCCCACTATCGCTGCACACATTTGTATTGAGTCATTTTCTTTCAGGTCATAATATTTTGCTCGCTTTTGTTGAAGATGTTTTTACTGTGCTTGTTGCCATTGTTGTTAATGCTGTTTATAACTTTGTTTGTATGTGGTTGATTTCAGATCGAAGGCTTTGATGTGAAGGCTGTGGATGAGTACCATCTGACGGGGATAGAGATGGATATATTTGTTGGGTGGGAGCACCGACCCCCCAGTACAGAGGGAGGGGGGGGCGGCAGGGGAGAGAACGGAGGGAAGGCCAAGCCTGAGCAGAAGAAACCTGCTGTGAAGAAGCAGCATGCAGAGGGAATGGTGAGTACTCTTGACAAGGCTTTTTTTCTAGTTCAAATAAACTTTTTACATTCTATAACTGATTTGACTGTGCATTGTAATATGTTTTCTAGTCTGCAGTGCTAAAAGCAGAGTTCTTCAAAGGACTTCTGCGTGTATCCTCTTTTCTCAGAAGTGTTACAAAGCATTGTATTGGTGTGCTAGCTAGAAGGATTACTCACCATATTTCTTACACCAGTCCATTTCCTTTTATATCCATGCCACCTATGGCGTTCAAGGTTCAGAGTGCCTCTGTTCTTCTTCTTTGTGGCTAATGTCCATGTAGCCTTATGAACTAAGCCTATGTCCCATCTGACTCTGAATCTGTTCTCGCTCTGTTCCCTCTCAGACGCGCCTGGCCCTGGACCTGGGTAAGGGGGTGTCCCTGGGCCAGCTGTGGCTGGAGCTGCTTCGGTTCTACACTCTGGAGTTCGCCCTGGAGGAACGCATCATCAGCATCCGCCTCAAAGAGCTCCTCTCCAGAGAGATGAAGAACTGGCCCCGACGAAGGCTGGCCATCGAGGGTAAGACTGAAGGAGAGAGACCACTAAACAGACAGGCTGGCCATCGAGGGTAAGCGGGAGAGAGACCACTAAACAGACAGGCTGGCCATCGAGGGTAAGCGGGAGAGAGACCACTAAACAGACAGGCTGGCCATCGAGGGTAAGCGGGAGAGAGACCACTAAACAGACAGGCTGGCCATCGAGGGTAAGCGGGAGAGAGACCACTAAACAGACAGGCTGGCCATCGAGGGTAAGCGGGAGAGAGACCACTAAACAGACAGGCTGGCCATCGAGGGTAAGCGGGAGATAGACCACTAAACAGACAGGCTGGGGAGGGAGAGAGACCACTAAACAGACAGGCTGGCCATCGAGGGTAAGCGGGAGAGAGACCACTAAACAGACAGGCTGGCCATCGAGGGTAAGCGGGAGAGAGACCACTAAACAGACAGGCTGGCCATCAAGGGTAAGTGAGAGGGAGAGAGACCACTAAACAGGGTATTCAGAGATGAAACATTCAGAATGTTGCAGATAGAAATGTAATGAATAGAGCTGACATGATCCCCCATAGAAATAAGAATGAATAGAACGGGCGTCCCCATTCAAGTCAATGATGGCATAATAGGTGGACCATCGAGCATTGTGAGTGTACCCATCAATTTGTGCTGTGATTTGTTGATTCAACTCAAATGTCATTACAAAAAAAGACAGCATTGCATGAGCCACAGCAGTTAACATAATTTGAATTAACATTCTACATTACTATGGAAATGATTGCATCACAATACCAGACAGCCATTGTGAGTGTTCCTGTGAGTTTACCAGTTAAATGGCCAGGGTTAGAGCTTCCAAGCCCGTTCTATTCATTCTTATTTCTATGTGATCCCCCCAACTCAAAATGGCAGACAATCAGGTTTGTTCTATAGAAAATGTTTTTATGTGACTAGCTCCCCTCGTTTTTGTTACCTATCTTGTCCTTTCTACATGTTTCCCTCAATGAGCCTGCTGACTTACTAGGTGTGAATAGGTTAGTTATGTGGTGGAAAGGTCAGATTGGTTAGTTCTTTTAGTGAGTTTCTACACACCACTGCACTACCACCTTTAAAGTTATCTTCCTCCATTTCCTCTTCTCAGATCCGTTTGCCCTAAAGAGGAATGTTGCCCGCAGCCTAAACAGTCAGATGGTCTTTGAGTACGTCCAGGAGCGCTTCCGTACCACCTACAAATACTTTGCCTGCCCGCAGAGCAAGGACAGGGACACAGGAGGGCGCCAGAGAGGCAAGAAGACGTGCAAACATGGCGACATGAAACCGGAGAAAGGAGACAGAAAGGGAGGAGAAGAGGTGGCTGAGAAGAGTGGAGGTGGAGAGCGCAATGGGAAGGAAGGGAACAGTCAGAGCTCTGAGACAGGACAGAAGGAGGATGATGAGGCTGAAAGTGATGAAGAGGACAGAGCAGAGAGGGCATTAAACGCTGGCCTTATGGACTTGGTCCTCAGTGAGGGGGACAGTTCTACAGATGGGGCTGGAGCTGAGCCTGGCGCTACCCTGGAGCATTCCTCTGCCTCCCCCTCGCCCCAGAACGGCCTGCTGGACAGTGATGAAGAGGAGGATAAGCATGTGTCAGAGAAGCAGGGACATATTTCACCAGAGGACCTGCATTATATATTTGACAGGATGATCTTCACAGGAGGAAAGGTACCTGTACAAAATGCTTTTTTGATTGTTTTGAATTGGATAATGAAAATTCTAGACTTGCTTTGACAGAGGTTTTTAGTATAAGTTCCAGAATTAAGTTCACAGGCTTTGCTTTCCAACAGGTCAGTCATCTTTATTTAATTATCTCCCCTGCAGCCTCCTACGGTCGTGTGTAGCATCTGTAAGAGAGATGGCCATCTGAAGGACGATTGTCCTGAGGACTTCAAGAAGATCGAGCTCAAACCGCTGCCTCCCATGACTGACCGCTTCAGAGACATCCTGGATGGCCTTTGTAGACTCTGCTACCGTAAGTCATCTGCTGATTAACATTATTCTGCCATCTTGGAAGGAGTTTGTTTGAGTGATTTTGTCCAAACATATCTTCTATATTATGGAGCTAAGACATGTCTTGAACACTACACTGGTAAAACCTGTATATAGACTTCACATGGGAATACTCAAGCACGCTAAATATAATTTTTCTGATGTCTGTGTTTGTAGATGAGCTGTCCCCCTCTCTTGGAGAGCAGCAGAAGAGAGAACAGATCATGGGTAGTCTGGAGAGGTTTATACGAAAGGAATACAATGGTACCTACAGATGACTAAATTGCATATGTAACAGCAGTGCACAGGAATATGGAACTTACAATACTGTGTAGTACCACCTCAGTATGGTATTATACATCTTCTATGATATCATCCTACAGACAAGGCCCAGCTGTGTTTGTTTGGTTCCTCCAAGAATGGCTTTGGTTTCCGTGACAGCGACCTGGACATCTGCATGACCTTGGAGGGCCACGACACCGGAGAGGTACGTGGACTCACTGTGACTGGTGGACATTTTGACATTTTAATTTGAAACTCTTTCCTGCAGTTATTTGTCTCCCCAGTCATTCTGATATGTATATCTGTCTACCCCTCTACTCAACAGAAGTTGAACTGCAAAGAGATAATTGAAGACCTAGCCAAGGTGCTGAAGAGAAACACAGGTAAGAGAGCACATTACATTGACTCCTTTCAGGATGCATGGTTTGACTGCTTGTTATGAGTACAGACAGTCATATTTTGTGACTTGGTGATTGCTTGTTTGGTGATTGATTACCTGTGTTTTCCTCTGTCAGGTCTGAGGAACATCCTGCCTATTACAACAGCCAAAGTGCCTATTGTGAAGTTTGAACACAGACAGAGTGGACTGGAGGCAGATATCAGCCTCTACAATACTCTTGTGAGTAAACTGAGATCATTTGCAATCACAAAGTGTACTTAACATTACTGATCGCCATAACAAGGACTGGTAAGGGACAGAGAACTATCATTGGGTAACATGTATTTTGTAAGTCAAGCTAAGTTGCTGTTGTCAGTGTAATTGTGTACTAGCCGTCTGTATGGATTCATTGGCATCTGTCCTCTCTTCCAGGCTCAACACAACACCAGAATGCTGGCTACCTACGCTGCTGTAGACCCTCGCGTGCAGTTCCTGGGATACACCATGAAGGTGTTTGCAAAGCGCTGTGACATAGGTGACGCGTCCAGAGGAAGTCTGTCGTCCTACGCCTACATCCTCATGGTGTTATACTTCCTGCAGCAGAGACAGCCCCCCATCATCCCTGTTCTCCAAGAGGTACTGTTCACTTACCCTCTGTTAACCCTTTTAACAAGCACATCCTGTTCTAGCCTGTCTGTAGGGATGTAGCTGACACCAACAGAACCCGCTGAAAGTCTTTGTAAAAGCAATTTGAAAAGCTTTAGGAAATAACCCAATTTCGACCTGTTCCTTAGATCTTTGACGGACACACTGTACCACAGAGGATGGTGGATGGTTGGAATGCCTTCTTCTGTGATGACCTTGAGGAACTGGTGAGTTGTTAAGTCATCAACGCAACTGAATGTAACAAATCCTACACACGTCTGCCTCTCCTGAATGATGACCTTGAATAAGCTTGTTGTTTTGCTTACTAGTCATTGTAGTCAAAAGCATTCTCTAAAAGAGTTCTGAAGATGATAAAGCTCACTGTCCCTTGTCCACCCTCGTAGCGTCGTCGTCTGCCAGAGCTGCAGCAGAACCGTGAGTCTGTGGGGGAGCTGTGGCTGGGCCTGCTCAGGTTCTACACCGAGGAGTTTGACTTTAAGGAGCACGTCATTAGCATCCGCCAGAGGAAACGACTCACCACCTTCGAGAAGCAGTGGACCTCAAAGTGCATTGCTATCGAAGGTAGTGAAACTATCCTACTCACTCACATGGTTGTGATGATGAAGGGACCGATTGATCACCGATTTACTTTTGTTTGTTCCTTAGATCCCTTTGACTTGAATCACAATCTTGGTGCTGGAGTTTCTCGCAAAAGTAAGTGAACTATGTCTCCTAAGTAGGGTTGCAAAATTTCAGGAACTTTCAATGAATCCTCCACCAAGGATTTCTGGAAAATCACAGAATTTATTGAAAGTTATCCTTATCAGGCCAAGTATGTAATCTACATCAGTACTTTAGTGATTATGGTCTGTGCTCTCTGTAGTATTTCAGTGATCCCCAACACATCCCTTCTCTGTGTCTCCTCAGTGACTAACTTCATCATGAAGGCCTTTATCAACGGCAGGAAGCTGTTTGGTACTCCCTTCTACCCCCAGCCTGGCTTGGAGGCGGTATGGCACACACTATATATAGGGCTGTATTCAGAGTGCTGATATAAGATCATTTTTGCCCTTTAAATGTTCATGAACAAGAGGGGGACCTGATCCAAGATCTGCACTCTGAGACACAGTGTAAATATAGGCATTGTTGCCCTGGCTGTACAGACACTGTCTATAGAAGACCTGTTCTCATCTCTAACATTGTTTCTTCTGTGGTGCAGTACTACTTCTTTGACTCCAAGGTGCTAACGGACGGGGAGCTGGCACCTAATGACAGGTGCTGTCGGGTCTGTGGCAAGATCGGCCATTACATGAAGGACTGCCCCAAGAGACGCAGGTACACTGGGAGAGAATATCAGTGAGTTTTTTCGGAACTAGTGTGTGTGTGTTTAGCAGACCTGGTTTCAAATACTATTTGAAATATTTCAAGTACTTTGAGCTTTTGCTTTAGCTTTCCTGGCCAGGTGGGAGGAGTTTGCACTTTTGATACTTTTTTTTCTATTGGTTCTGTTGCAAGACAAGCTCAATCAAGCACAGATGCAGTATTTGAAATGATTTATAATAGTCTTTGAACCTAGGTCAAGTGGTGGCTGCATGTTTGAGTGCGCTAATCCTCTGCTTGTGTGTGTGTGTTTGTCCGAACAGGGGGATGAGGAAGAAGGAGAAGGAGGAGGATGTGAAGGAGGGAGACGAACATGAGCCGCGGGAGCGTCGCTGTTTCCAGTGTGGTGACATAGGTCATGTACGGAGGGACTGCCAAGAGTACCGTCATCTTAGACAGAGAGCTGCAGGGGGACCAGGTACGCACACACACACACACCTGATCTGGAAATGGAACTGGGAGGGACCTACCTGAATTTGTCGAATAGAAACTCCTGTTTCCGTTGGCAAAACATTTTCCATTTGGAGTAAACTGTTTCCGTTGTAAAAGGTTTTGCAACTGTTTGCTACAGTCTTCTTCTAATAATTACACCTCTGGGGTGAATTCATTACGGAAACAGTTTACCATTTGAGAACCAAACGGAAGCAAACAGAGCAAAACAAGAGTTTCTATTGGACAAATTCAGGTAGGAATGTAACGATTCACCGATACGCATCGGTCCCCAATTCAAATGTTTAAGATACAAGTGCATCGGTCCACGGACCCCAAACCGATCCAAATGTAGCATGCATCGGTCGGATGTAATTTAGTTTATCTATGTGCTGGTTTAACTTACTTTTATTCCGGTTTTGGAGACACAACTGGCTATATGTCTACCTGCTGAACGAGGCTTACACTAGATTTTATTTTGATTGTTCAGGTTCACCATCAGCAATATTTTTGGTAGTTTTGCTTTAAACAATCAGTGTATATGGTAATTTTTTTATACACAGGGTAAAGTTCATTATTTCATAACGAGGACAGCAATCACTTTTGCGAGGCACACTGCATGGCCGAAACTAGAGGAGAAGGGAAGATCAATCTGTAAAAACGGTCAAAACCATTTGATTTTGAGATGGGGGTGAAATCCAAAGTTGTGCTATATATTCATTGGCTATGTCATAGCTAATTTGTAAACGATAAATATTGATACATTAAAAGCTCAAACATTAATCTGCAAAAATAACAAACTCAGACAGATCCAGCTCTGAGAGTCCCAGCTCATGAGCTCCAGCAGCAGCTTTTTATTTAGAATGGAAAATGAATGTGTTTATGCAACAAATGTTAGTGTATCAGATCGTATTACGTTGAATCGCATCGATTCGTTCTCTAATCAAACCGAATGGCACCGAATCGTTTCAAACTAAAACGTATCGTATCGGAGCCCATGTACAGGATCTAATTGTTGATTTTAAAGCCCTGTATTTTGTCATGACTACTACTGCCCAGCAGAGGGCAGCAGTGGCTCATTGACTGAGTGATGTGATAGTTTGCTTCCATTTCCTCCAGTTCCCCACATGGTGCAAGCCATGGTGAGCTCCCAGTCCATCCCCATCCCCCAGCCTCCACAGGACCGCCCCGGACGCACCAGACAACCCTCTGAATGTGTGAGTATAACAGGGCGTTGTCTGTCTCTCCCTTAGCCTCCCTAACCATGTTCAAACATGCTGCAGCTAGCTTCTTCATGTATCAGTACAGACCTGTATGTATAGTGATGCCTTTTTAATTGATTTCTCTTTTTCCCTTCCTGTCTTTCCCGCTACATCCTTACCCTGCCCCCCCCAGTCTGATTCCCACCATACTCCGCCCTATTCCCCCCAGCCCAACCCGTTCTCCCAGGGTTCCAGCCAATCCTCCAGCTCCCCCCAATCCTCCTCCAAGACCTCCGCTGGAGGGGGACCCCCCAAGCAGCCCCAACACCCCCAGGTTCCCCTCTCTCTCTTCGGCTTCCCTCCCTCCCACCCGGGCCAGTACCACCACTCTGCAGCTCTCACTGCTCTGGGACTGCTGCCGTCCCACCACAACCAACACCAGCACCAGTCACATCAGTCCCAGGGGCACCAGGCCCATCACCAACACCACCACCCCTCCAACTCCTGGCCCATCCACGGCCCCATCCTCCAGACTTCCAGCGGCCCTGGAGGGCCCTCCCCGCCCGGCCTCAAATTCCCTCCGCGCCAGGCCCCTGGGCCAGGGAACGGGAACACAGGGCCAGGGGGATCTTCGGGGGGTGGCAGCCCTAGCCCTATGAACCTAAATGACCCCAGCATCATCTTCGCCCAGCCGGCGGGGAGGCCCATGGGCCTGGGAGGAGGGCGGGGACGGGACGGGCACTGGCACAACCACCTGGCACAACAGGGGGCATTGGTGGCTAATGGCACTGTGGGCAAGTCAGGTACACACTGGGTGGCACTGTCTCTGTCTGTCTGTCTCTGCTAGTTGTCGGAACAGTCAGCCTTTGTCTGACTAACTGGTCAGATTCTGTCCTTGTCTTTAGCAGTAACTGTCTGTTTCCTTGTTAACGGTGCTGATTGTGTGGTCAGGTAAGAGACACTGGTGGTTTTGGGCTACACACTTAATTCACTGTGCACTTAAACTGGTGCTGGGACAGAAGGATGATATCAAATTATTGTGGTTGGCTGAGTAGTTCCTTGTTTCAATTTTCCAACGATATTTTGTTGACCAAATGTAATGCTCTCCCTCCATCCATCCAACCATTCCTCCCTCCTCCCTCTCCCTGCAGACCCAGGCTACAAGACCCAGTTCGGGGGTGTGAGCCAGCAGGGTTCTAGGACCTGGGAGCACAGCAATGCGGCCCACTACTCCCTGTCCCCGTCCTGGCCTTACCGCATGCCACAGAACTTCATCCAGCAGGGCAACGGGGGTTACCCACAACCCGGCAAGCCCTTCATGTCCCAAGGTAAGAGGCTCGGAGAGAGAGAGATGCGGATTAGAGTTATTCACAGTTTCAACGGTAATTAGGCTTCTCCAAGCTCTGATGCTGCTGATGGTCATTAGTAGCCTACCAAACTTGTTAACTGCCTGGTACTCAGCACTCTATTGTCCCTCTAATCACTCTGACATCAATGCAAATGTTTTCGAAAATCTAATCAAACACTTCATGAGAGCCAATGAGCTCATGTTGCGCAACATTTCTATAGGCTATACAATTGCGTAAGAAAACGGAGTGATGGCCTCTACTGAAAAGAGGAGGATCAGCTTTCTATAGGCTAGGCCTACTATATTTATTTACAAACTTTCCTAATATTAAGCACATTGCTTCTCTTTACAACAGGAGTATAGCCTACCTGGCTGGCATGAAAATAAACCACAGGGAAAAGCGTCCTCCATTTGCTATTTAAGTGCATAGATTACATGTATTCTTTCCGGCTGCCCCTGTTTCGATACAGGTGCATGATAATGGTCCCTTTTAAATCAAAAATGTAAACATATAGGCCAATGTTTTGTAGAACAACTAAAGTTACATTAATATCTCTAAATTAAGCATATAGGAGTACCTATTTCTTTGTCAACTGCTCAACACAGAATAGCCGGATGTGCGCACTCCATCAAATCGTTTGGAGAAAATAGAAAAATGGTATTCTTCATACTATAAAATAATGCCACGGAATTCAAAGCAAATCTTGTCTGCTAAATGAACTAGTGTAGCCCACAGCCATTTTTGCATAGCCAGATCAGGACCTAACATAATCTGTTCTTTTGAAATAGACTACATTTTCTTAATATCATGCTTCTTTAGACCTGTCTAAAATAAATAATGGATTTATTGTGAAGGTGTAGGCTATATTACATGGATTTATTAGACTTTTTAAAATGTAGATGTTTGGAAGTCAGGAGATGCAAAATGTGTTTGTTAATTAACGGTCAATTACCGTGAGACCGACAGTTATTTGTTTGACAATCACCGGCTGACGAAATTTCGTGACCGCCACAGCCCTAGGTGTGGTATGCCTATTAAGTTTAGGTACTGCAGGCCTATGAAGGTGAACTTGAGTTGAGGAAGAATGTTTTATGCCTACCAGAGTTAGTCCTTTTAATCTAACAATATAATGCTTATCTTTATAAAATATATTCTGATCAAAAATTTACGAATTAGGCAACTGCGTCTGCTATATATATATATATATATATATATATATATATATATATATATATATATATATATATATATATATATATATATATATATATATATATATATATATACAAACACACAGTGGGGAGAACAAGTATTTGATACACTGCCGATTTTGCAGGTTTTCCTACATACAAAGCATGTAGAGGTCTGTCATTTTTATCATAGGTACACTTCAACTTTGAGAGACGGAATCTAAAACAAAAATCCAGAAAATCACATTGTATGATTTTTGAGTAATTTATTTGCATTTTATTGCATGACATAAGTATTTGATAAAGCAGAACTTAATACACTGCTCAAAAAAATAAAGGGAACACTTAAACAACACATCCTAGATCTGAATGAATGAAATAATCTTATTAAATTATTTTTTCTTTACATAGTTGAATGTGCTGACAACAAAATCACACACAAATTATCAATGGAAATCAAATTTATCAACCCATGGAGGTCTGGATTTGGAGTCACCCTCAAAATTAAAGTGGAAAACCACACTACAGGCTGATCCAACTTTGATGTAATGTCCTTAAAAAAAAGTCAAAATGAGGCTCAGTTCTGTGTGTGTGGCCTCCACGTGCCTGTATGACCTCCCTACAACGCCTGGGCATGCTCCTGATGAGGTGGCGGATGGTCTCCTGAGGGATCTCCTCCCAGACCTGGACTAAAGCATCCGCCAACTCCTGGACAGTCTGTGTTGCAACGTGGCGTTGGTGGATGGAGCGAGACATGATGTCCCAGATGTGCTCAATTGGATTCAGGTCTGGGGAACGGGCGGGCCAGTCCATAGCATCAATGCCTTCCTCTTGCAGGAACTGCTGACACACTCCAGCCACATGAGGTCTAGCATTGTCTTGCATAAGGAGGAACCCAGGGCCAACCGCACCAGCATATGGTCTCACAAGGAGTCTGAGGATCTCATCTCGGTACCTAATGGCAGTCAGGCTACCTCTGGCGAGCACATGGAGGGCTGTGCGGCCCCCCAAAGAAATGCCACCCCACACCATGACTGACCCACCGCCAAACCGGTCATGCTGGAGGATGTTGCAGGCAGCAGAACGTTTTCCACGGCGTCTCCAGACTCTGTCACATGTGCTCAGTGTGAACCTGCTTTCATCTGTGAAGAGCACAGGGCGCCAGTGGTTCTCTGGCAAATGCCAAATGTCCTGCACGGTGTTGGGCTGTAAGCAGAACCCCCACCTGTGGACGTCGGGCCCTCATACCACCCTCATGGAGTCTGTTTCTGACCGTTTGAGCAGACACATGCACATTTGTGGCCTGCTGGAGGTGATTTTGCAGGGCTCTGGCAGTGCTCCTCCTGCTCCTCCTTGCACAAAGGCGGAGGTAGCGGCCCTGCTGCTGGGTTGTTGCCCTCCTACGGCCTCCTCCACGTCTCCTGATGTCCTGGTAGCGCCTCCATGCTCTGGACACTACGCTGACAGACACAGCAAACCTTCTTGCCACAGCTCGCATTGATGTGCCATCCTGGATGAGCTGCACTACCTGAGCCACTTGTGTGGGTTGTAGACTCCGTCTCACGCTACCACTAGAGTGAAAGCACCGCCAGCATTCAAAAGTGACCAAAACATCAGCCAGGAAGCATAGGAACTGAGAAGTGGTCTGTGGTCACCACCTACAGAACCACTTCTTTATTGAGGGTGTCTTGCTAATTGCCTATAATTTCCACCTGTTGTCTATTCCATTTGCACAACAGCATGTGAAATGTATTGTCAATCAGTGTTGCTTCCTAAGTGGACAGTTTGATTTCACAGAAGTGTGATTGACTTGGAGTTACATTGTGTTGTTTAAGTGTTCCCTTAATTTTTTTGAGCAGTGTATTTGGTACAGAAACCTTTGTTTGCAAATACAGAGATCATACGTTTCCAATAGGTCTTGACCAGGTTTGCACACACTACAGCAGGGATTTTGGCCCACTCCTCCATACAGACCTTCTCCAGATCCTTCAGGTTTCGGGGCTGTCGCTGGGCGATACAGACTTTCAGCTCCCTCCAAAGATTTTCTATTGGGTTCAGGTCTGGAGACTGGCTAGGCCACTCCAGGACCTTGAGATGCTTCTTACGGAGCCACTCCTTAGTTGCCCTGGCTGTGTGTTTTGGGTCGTTGTCATGCTGGAAGACCCAACCACGACCCATCTTCAATGCTCTTACTGAGGGAAGGAGGTTGTTGGCCAAGATCTCGCGATACATGGCCCCATCCATCCTCCCCCTCAATACGGTGCAGTCGTCCTGTCCCCTTTGCAGAAAAGCATCCCCAAAGAATTATGTTTCCACCTCCATGCTTCACGGTTGGGATGGTGTTCTTGGGGGTTGTACTCATCCTTCTTCTTCCTCCAAACACGGCGAGTGGAGTTTAGACCAAAAATCTCTATTTTTGTCTCATCAGACCACATGACCTTCTCCCATTCCTCCTCTGGATCATCCAGATGGTCATTGGCAAACTTCAGACGGGCCTGGACATGCGCTGGCTTGAGCAGGGGGACCTTGCGTGCGCTGCAGGATTTTAATCCATGACGGCGTAGTGTGTTACTAATGGGTTTCTTTGAGACTGTGGTTCCAGCTCTCTTCAGGTCATTGACCAGGTCCTGCCGTGTAGTTCTGGGCTGATCCCTCACCTTCCTCATGATCATTGATGCCCCACGAGGTGAGATCTTGCATGGAGCCCCAGACCGAGGGTGATTGACCGTCATCTTGAACTTTTTCCATTTTCTAATAATTGCGCCAACAGTTGTTGCCTTCTCACCAAGCTGCTTGCCTATTGTCTTGTAGCCCATCCCAGCCTTGTGCAGGTCTACAATTTTATCCCTGATGTCCTTACACTGCTCTCTGGTCTTGGCCATTGTGGAGAGGTTGGAGTCTGTTTGATTGAGTGTGTGGACAGGTGTCTTTTATACAGGTAACAAGTTCAAACGGGTGCAGTTAATACAGGTAATGAGTGGAGAACAGGAGGGCTTCTTAAAGAAAAACTAACAGGTCTGTGAGAGCTGGAATTCTTACTGGTTGGTAGGTGATCAAATACTTGTCATGCAATAAAATGCAAATTAATTACTTAAAAATCATACAATGTGATTTTCTGTTTTAGATTCCGTCTCTCACAGTTGATGTGTACCTATGATAAAAATTACAGACCTCTACATGCTTTGTAAGTAGGAAAACCTGCAAAATAGGCAGTGTATCAAATACTTGTTCTCCCCTCTGTATATATATCTCTATCTCTCTCTCTGACAAGGATTTAAAAAATGTCTGTCGGGAACATAGCGCCGGCATACCGGTCTCTCTAGAGCTAGGCCTAAGCTTGTCTCTTTTAATATGTATTTGTAAAATATTAATAAAATACAGTGGACGCCTAGGCCTATAGGCTTGCAATGCCCTGATGCATTTATCGCTCAAATCTCTGACAGCTGAACCGTGAGGTAAACAACTTTTATGGGCCTCCCGAGTAGCGCGCAGCGGTCTAAGGCACTACATCGCAGTGTTAGAGGCATCACTTCAGATCCGGGTTCGATCCCGGGCTGTGTCGCAGCTGGCAGCGACCGAGAGACCCATGAAGCGGCGCACAATTTGCCCAATGTCGTCCGGGTTAGGGGAGGGTTTGGCCGGCTGGGATGTCCTTGTCCCATCACGCTCTAGCGACTCCTTGTGGCGGCCTGCACGCTGACTTCGGTCGCCAGCTGTGCGGTGTTTCCTCCGACACATTGGTGCGGCTGGTTTCCGGGTTAAGCGGGCAGTGTTTCAAGAAGCAGTGCGGCTTGGCGGTTGTATTTCAGAGGACGCATGGGTTGCAGTGATGGGACAAGACTGTAACTACCAATTGGATATCACAAAATTGGGGAGAAAAAGGAGTAAAAAGTACCCCCCAAAAAAAAAAAAAAAAATATATATAGTATATATACATGCATACATACACAATGAGATGCATTTAGAACACCACCTACTCATTCAAGGGGTTTTCTTTATTTGTACTATTTTCTACATTGTAGAATAATAGTGAAGACATCAAAACTATGAAATAACACATGGAATCATGTAGTAACCAAAAAAGTGTTAAACAAATCAAAATATGTTTTATATTAGAGATTCTTCAAATAGCCACCCTTTGCCTTGATGACAATTTACACACTCTTGGCATTCTCTCAACCAGCTTCATGAGGTAGTCACCTGGAATGCATTTCAATTAAACAGGTGTGCCTTCTTTAAAAGTTAATTTGTGGAATGTATTTCCTTCTTAATGTATTTGAGCCAATCAGTTGTGTTGTGACAAGGTAGGGGGTGTACAGAAGATAGCCCTATTTGGTAACTTTGAAAGTTTCTTCAAGTGCAGTCACAAAACCATCAAGCGCTATGATGAAACTGGCTCTCATGAGGACCGCCACAGGAATGGAAGACCCAGAGTTACCTCTGCTGCAGAGGATAAGTTCGTTATTTACCAGTCTCAGAAATTGCAGCCCATATAAATGCTTCACAGAGTTCAAGTAACAGACACATCTCAACATCAACTGTTCAGAGGAGACTGTGTGAATCAGGCCTGCATGGTCAAATTGCTGCAAAGAAACCACTACAAAAGGACACCAATAATAAGAAGAGACTTGCTTGGGCCAAGAAACACGACCAGTGGAAATGTGTCCTTTGGTCTGGAGTCCAAATAGGATTTTTTGGGTTCCAACTGCCATGTGTTTGTGAGAGGCAGTGTAGGTGAACGGATGATCTCCGCATGTGTAGTTCCCACCGTAAAGCATGGAGGTGGTGTTATGGTGTGGGGGTGCTTTGCTGGTGACACTGTGTCTGTGATTTATTTAGAATTCAAGGCACACTTAACCAGCATGGCTACCACAGCATTCTGCAGCGATACGCCATCCCATCTAGTTTGGGCTTAGTGGGACTATCATTTGTTTTTCAACAGGACAATGACCCAACACACCTCCAGGCTGTGTAAGCCAAGGAGTTACCAAGTGTTACCAAGGAGAGTGATGGAGTGCTGCATCGGATGACCTGGCCTCCACAATCCCCCGACCTCAACCAAATTGAGATGAGTTGGACCGCAGTGTGAAGGAAAAGCAGCCAACAAGTGCTCAGCATATGTGGGAACTCCTTCAAGACTTTTGGAAAAGCATTCCAGGTGAAGCTGGTTGAGAGAATGCCAAGAGTGTGCAAAGCTGTCATCAAGGCAAAGGGGAGCTACTTTGAAGACTCTCAAATATAAAATGTTTTGATTTGTTTAATACTTTGGTTACTACATGATTCCATATGTGTTATTTCATAGTTTTGATGTCTTCACTATTATTCTACAATGTGAAAATAAAGAAAAACCATTTGAATGAGTAGGTGTTCTAAAACTTTTCACCAGTTGTATGCGTGTGTGTGTGTATGTATATACACTACCGTTCAAGTTTGGGGTCACTTAGAAATGTCCTTGTATTCGAAAGAAAAGCATTTTTTTTTTGTCCATTTTAAAATAACATCAAATTGATCAGAAATACAGTGTAGACATTGTTAATGTTGTAAATGGCTATTGTAGCTGGTCCTCAACTGGCAGCTTCATTAAATAGTACCCGCAAAACACCAGTCTCAACGTTAACAGTGAAGATGCGACTCCGGGATGCTGACCTTCTAGGCAGAGTTGCAAAGAAAAAGTCCAGTGTTCTTTTTCTCATCTTAATCTTTTATTTTTATTGGCCAGTCTGAGATATGGCTTTTTCTTTGCAACTCTGCCTACAAGGTCAGCATCCCGGAGTCACATCTTCACTGTTGACGTTGAGACTGGTGTTTTGCGGGTACTATTTAATGAAGCTGCCAGTTTAGGACCTGTGAGGCGTCTGTTTCTCAAACTAGACACTAATGTATTTGTCCTCTTGCTCAGTTGTGCACCGGGGCCTCCCACTCCTCTTTCTATTCTGGTTAGAGACAGTTTAAGTATGAAAATGTATGCACTCACTAACTGTAAGTCGCTCTGGATAAGAGCGTCTGCTAAATGACTAAAATGTAAGATGTAATCGAACCCACAATTGCTGATGCTCCAGATACTCAACTAGTCTCAAGAAGGCCAGTTTTATTGCTTCTTTAATCAGCACAACAGTGTTCAGCTGTGCTAACATAATTGCAAAAGGGTTTTCTAATGATCAATTAGCCTTTTAAAATGATAAACTTGGATTGGCAAACACAACGTGCCATTGGAACACAGGACTGATGCTTGCTGATAATGGGCCTCTGTACGCCTATGTAGATATTCCATTAAAAATCAGCCATTTCCAGCTACAATAGCCATTTACAACATTAACAATGTCTACACTGTATTTCTGATCAATTTGATGTTATTTTAATAGACAAAACATTTGCTTTTCTTTCGAAAAAAATGACATTTTGTAAGTGACCCCAAACTTTTGAATGGTGGTGTGTGTGTGTGTGTGTGTGTGTGTGTGTGTGTATTTATTAGGAAAGTATAGTCCATTGTTTTGAATATGCTACACGTCAAAACACAACTAATAGTTTTTTGTAATTTGTTGTAGGCAGTTTTTAAAGACACTTAACTGTAGTTCATTTGGGCAATATTGCTTGTTTATTGCATATCTGGTGGGGTGGGAAAGCCACCGATCCATTTCGGAACGGCTCCAACTTTCAGACCAGAGAAGACCTCTAATACGGATACGGGCAGGAGATGCGTTCTGCTAGGACATGTACTGCAGACTCTTAGGATGCCACCTCTCATTTAGTATCATTTGTAGTACTTCATTGATTGGTCTAATCTAAATAATTCTCCCCTTCGATCTTACAAAAATGCCCCTACAGTAGTTAACTTTACTTCCTTCTTTGTCTTGGCCTCACCCCAGGTTCTGTGGTGCACCCCAATCAGCATTACCCGCTCCTCCCCCACGGACGACATCACGTCAACCTCAACTACATCCAGCAGAAGAAATGAACTCTGAACTCTGCTCCCATAGCATCTTAATTCAATTAGGCTTTATGGTCCTTCACCATGATAAAACTAAAACTATATAATCTAACTTTGCATCATCTGGTCACAAGACTTTTTAAAATGAATTTTATCATTTTTTTGTACAGTTTTTACGTGTTTTTTTTTGTCTCATTACATTGATTTGTGATACAAATGTCAAATATTTTAATACCCCCATTTCTGAAGGGGTCCAAAAAGTGTTTTTATTTTGTGTAAAGTAAGGAGGTAAAAATTATCCTTTATTTTTATTAGCTGTGTTCCTACTTTGCTTGCTTAAGGATAAAAGCTTTGAATAGACATTTGTTAAAACAAAAAACTACATTTTAACATGCCCACCCCTATCAGATAATTATGTAGTGCCAAAAAGACCTATAGTAAGGGTGGAAAAAAAATAAAAAAAATAAGACAAAAACACAAAAATCCATACAAATAAATAAAGTTAAAGCAAATCAACAACAATTTGTTTTTGGTGACATTATTTGTTGGCTGCAGACACTTTCGGATGGTTTCCTAGACAGATTAAGTCTATTCCTGGACTAAAAGCATTTCCAATAGAGATTCTTAATTTGTGTTCAGGAAACGGCCCCTTTATTTTTTTGTTTTTGAATTGCCATGCCCCTGATATTGCCTGTTCAGGACCGCAAACTACGGCCACTCTACATACAATACAGTACAAGATCAATACACAATTTATGATGGATGAGTTTTATGATTTTACTCATAAGTACAAATGTTTACAATCAGCTTTAGTAGTAATTGACAGAACTGCAGCTGCTCTACTACTATAACATGAGTACAATCAGCAGGACACTGGACTCTATCGACTTTTTGAAACTGGGTGGTTCGAGCCCTGAATGCTGATTGGCTGACAGCTGTGGTACAGTGGGGAAAAAAAGTATTTAGTCAGCCACCAATTGTGCAAGTTCCCCCACTTAAAAAGATGAGAGGCCTGTAATTTATCATAGGTACACGTCAACTATGACAGACAAAATGAGAAAACAAATTCCAGAAAATCACGTAGGATTTTTAATGAATTTATTTGCAAATTATGGTGGAAAATAAGTATTTGGTCAATAACAAAAGTTTCTCAATACTTTGTTATATACCCTTTGTTGGCAATGACACAGGTCAAACGTTTTCTGTAAGTCTTCACAAGGTTTCCACACACTGTTGCTGGTGTTTTGGCCCATTCCTCCATGCAGATCTCCTCTAGAGCAGTGATGTTTTGGGGCTGTCGCTGGGCAACACGGACTTTCAACTCCCTCCAAAGATTTTCTATGGGGTTGAGATCTGGAGACTGGCTAGGCCACTCCAGGACCTTGAAATGCTTCTTACGAAGCCACTCCTTCGTTGCCCGGGCGGTGTGTTTGGGATCATTGTCATGCTGAAAGACCCAGCCACGTTTAATCTTCAATGCCCTTGCTGATGGAAGGAGGTTTTCACTCAAAATCTCACGATACATGGCCCCATTCTTTCCTTTACACGGATCAGTCGTCCTGGTCCCTTTGCAGAAAAACAGCCCCAAAGCATGATGTTTCCACCCCCATGCTTCACAGTAGGTATGGTGTTCTTTGGATGCAACTCAGCATTCTTTGTCCTCCAAACACGACGAGTTGAGTTTTTACCAAAAAGTTCTATTTTGGTTTCATCTGACCATATGACATTCTCCCAATCCTCTTCTGGATCATCCAAATGCACTCTAGCAAACTTCAGACGGGCCTGGGCATGTACTGGCTTAAGCAGGGGGACACGTCTGGCACTGCAGGATTTGAGTCCCTGGCGGCGTAGTGTGTTACTGATGGTAGGCTTTGTTACTTTGGTCCCAGCTCTCTGCAGGTCATTCACTAGGTCCCCCCGTGTGGTTCTGGGATTTTTGCTCACCGTTCTTGTGATCATTTTGACCCCACAGGGTGAGATCTTGCGTGGAGCCCCAGATCGAGGGAGATTATCAGTGGTCTTGTATGTCTTCCATTTCCTAATAATTGCTCCCACAGTTGATTTCTTCAAACCAAGCTGCTTACCTATTGCAGATTCAGTCTTCCCAGCCTGGTGCAGGTCTACAATTTTGTTTCTGGTGTCCTTTGACAGCTCTTTGGTCTTGGCCATAGTGGAGTTTGGAGTGTGACTGTTTGAGGTTGTGGACAGGTGTCTTTTATACTGATAACAAGTTCAAACAGGTGCCATTAATACAGGTAACGAGTGGAGGACAGAGGAGCCTCTTAAAGAAGAAGTAACAGGTCTGTGAGAGCCAGAAATCTTGCTTGTTTGTAGGTGACCAAATACTATTTTCCACCATAATTTGCAAATAAATTCATTAAAAATCCTACAATGTGATTTTCTGGATTTTCTTTTCTCAATTTGTCTGTCATAGTTGACGTGTACCTATGATGAAAATTACAGGCCTCTCATCTTTTTAAGTGGGAGAACTTGCACAATTGGTGGCTGACTAAATACTTTTTTTCCCCCACTGTATATCAGACCGTATATCACGGGTATGACTAAACCATTTATTTTCACTGATCTAATTATTTTGGTAACAAGTTTTATAATAGCAGTAAGGCACCTCAGCGCTAAGGGCTCCGCGTTGCATCGTGCCTAAGAACAGCCCTTAGCCGTGGTATATTGGCCATATACCACACCTCCTCGGGCCTTATTGCGCAAGTATAGCATACAAGGTCACTGTATTATTATTATTATTATTATTATTATTATTATTCATATTGTTTGTTGATAGTAAACTTTACTTTGGTTTACAGATTTCTGTTATTACGTAATGGTAGAGGTTGTGTCACCAAAGTGAACCTTTTCCTAAAAAAGCCCCTGCGGTGTATTTACTCGGAACCAAACAGACCTTAACGCCAGAGGGATTAGTTAAACTTTTCCAATAAGAAACTCTTGTTTTTGTTGCACAACTTTTTGCTATGGTTTGCCATGTTGTGCACTAATGAATACAGCCCTGGCATGTGTTTTTCTCTCGGGTCAATGGAAGGAGCTGTCACACCAGTCTAGCGGTATAAACAAGCTGTTTAGTAGTGACTTTACTAGTGGAAACCCTCTGAACTGCGCTTGGGATCTCCCTCCTTTGCCCAGCCCAGAGCCCTTGTATTGAAAGGAAGGCTGTAGCGGTAGTCTATACAGTCAGCTAGGACTTCTATTAGCCTCAGGTAAACCAGAATGGGAGATAAAAGGAAGGACCCAGGTAGAAGTTAAAGAATGTACAGTGAGGGAAAAAAGTATTTGATCCCCTGCTGATTTTGTACGTTTGCCCACTGACAAAGAAATGATCAGTCTATAATTTTAATGGTAGGTTTATTTGAACAGTGAGAGACAGAATAACAACAAAAAAATCCAGAAAATGCGTGTCAAAAATTTTATGAATTGATTTGCATTTTAATGAGGGAAATAAGTATTTGACCCCCTCTCAATCAGAAAGATTTCTGGCTCCCAGGTGTCTTTTATACAGGTAACAAGCTGAGATTAGGAGCACACTCTTAAAGGGAGCAATCAATCAGATTCCAAACTCTCCACCATGGCCAGGAACAAAGAGCTCTCCAAGGATGTCAGGGACAAGATTGTAGACCTACACAAGGCTGGAATGGGCTACAAGACCATCGCCAAGCAGCTTGGTGAGAAGGTGACAACAGTTGGTGCGATTATTCGCAAATGGAAGAAACACAAAAGACTGTCAATCTCCCTCGGCCTGGGCCTCCATGCAAGATCTCACCTTGTGGAGTTGCAATGATCATGAGAACGGTGAGGAATCAGCCCAGAACTACACTGGAGGATCTTGTCAATGATCTCAAGGCAGCTGGGACCATAGTCACCAAGAAAACAATTGGTAACACACTACGCCGTGAAGGACTGAAATCCTGCAGCGCCCGCAATGTCCCCCTGCTCAAGAAAGCACATATACAGGCCCGTCTGAAGTTTGCCAATGAACATCTGAATGATTCAGAGGTGAAAGTGTTGTGGGCAGATGAGACCAAAATCGAGCTCTTTGGTATCAACTCAACTCGCCGTGTTTGGAGGAGGAGGAATGCTGCCTATGACCCCAAGAACTCCATCCCCACCGTCAAACATGGAGGTGGAAACATTATGCTTTGGGGGTGTTTTTCTGCTAAGGGGACAGGACAACTTCACCGCATCAAAGGGACGATGGACGGGGCCATGTACCGTCAAATCTTGGGTGAGAACCTCCTTCCCTCAGCCAGGGCATTGAAAATGGGTCGTGGATGGGTATTCCAGCATGACAATGACCCAAAACACACGGCCTAGGCAACAAAGGAGTGGCTCAAGAAGAAGCACATTAAGGTCCTGGAGTGGCCTAGCCAGTCTCCAGACCTTAATCCCATAGATAATCTGTGGAGGGAGCTGAAGGTTCGAGTTGCCAAACGTCAGGCTCGAAACCTTAATGACTTGGAGAAGATCTGCAAAGAGGAGTGGGACAAAATCCCTTCTGAGATGTGTGCAAACCTGGTGGCCAACTACAAGAAACGTCTGACCTCTGTGATCGCCAACAAGGGTTTTGCCACCAAGTACTAAGTCATGTTTTGCAGAGGGGTCAAATACTTATTTCCCTCATTAAAATGCAAATAAATGTATAACACTTTTTACATGCGTTTTTCTGGATTTTTGTTGTTGTTACTCTCTCTCACTGTTCAAATGAACCTACCATTAAAATTATAGACTGATCATTTCTTTGTCAGTGGGTAAACGTACAAAATCAGCAGGGGATCAAATACTTTTTCCCCTCACTGTAAGCTTATGAACAGGTGGACTGAATTAAATACGATAACTAAGCTGCTAAAACTGAAAGTGTAGGTAATGCAATACTACACCGGCATGGAGATTGTTGCGATGTTGCTGAACTGGAGTGCAGTGGGCCCAACCCTGCTGTTTGGCCTGCTCTTCCTGGTATTCTATGAGGCGTACAGTTACCTCTTCCCCGGGAACAGGGTCCCTCCGGGCCCTACACCCTGGACCTCTGGTGGGGAACATGCCCCAGCTACTGACCAAACCTGCTCAAACTATGGCTGAGGTGAGTCTGGCTCTGCTTTGATTACTGTATGTACCAGTAATCCTAGTACGGGTAACGTAAGTGGTTCAATAGAATTTGTGAAGCATTCTTGCAAGAGGGGAAATGAAAACTAAGGGGGAAATTCAGACCCCAGCTAAGCATGCGTGAATCTTTATTCCCTTTTTATTCATTGTTCTTCCTACGTGTATTCTGACCTTGAACTTAATCATGGGGAAATGCCAGTGACCGCAAAGTACACGTGGGGTGGAGATCAAAGAAATGGAAGTGTGGCGGAGGTGCCTACATATACACTCTATTCTGACAACTTAATTCCCTAATAATTCCACCAACTTGACATGCAAAGAAACCATGGATAAGGTTGATGAAACCTGCGGGTTCCAAATGGAAAAAGCTCATTTTTTTGTTGTTTATAGAAACAACAGCATTTTCCATGCATTAATTTTATAAATTGCTAAGCACTATTGATAAGAGCTAAGTAAAGTAGTAATATGTTTGGATAAGGGGATTGTATAGGCTAAACGAAAATTGTTTTAGCTCTATTTTACCTTATGATCACTGGAAATGAATGTGAAACCAGTTATATGGCAGGAAACTGAAAAGCATAACATGAAATGTAGGACTATTTATGTCCCTTTCCCACAGTATGAAATACTGTGCCGTTATCGCTTTCCTTCAGTTTGTAGGCTGTAGCCTATGTTAAATATTATTAGCCACTATCAGTAGCGAACTGAAATAATAACCACCTATATTTAACTGCCAATTTAGTGTTCGCTCCCTTTCCCACATGTGTATTCCATTGTTTGATTTAGCCTACATTTATTTATTTCCTCTGTAAACGCTGTCATGTCCTTGTGGCTGAGGGTCAAGTAATAGTGGATACAAATACAAATTGTTGTCAAAATGAATCGGACATGTAGGCTTATTAAATCATTATAGAGCTTAAACCATTATTTTAAACTTGGAACTTGCAATCACACAGTTCCACAAGCAGTGTGGGCAATTAAGGTATATTTATTATATCATACCATTGTATTAGAATTATATTGTAGGCTACACTACGCGCCTCCATAAGGTAAGTCTGTATACCAACTACTATGAAGTGTGTAGGAAAGACGTACATTTCCTAAGTCTGAATCGGCCCCTATGTGAATTCAAACTGACATTGGGTATTCTGCATGCAGTCGAAGTATGCAGTACATAGGCACTATGCAATGAAACTAGCATGTGCAATTTAGGCAGCAGAGCCAAACATGGCCATACTGCTTAAATTAAACTTGCTATATTGCATAGTACTTATGTACTGCAATGCATACTTCGGGACCCAATGTCAGTTTGAATGCACTGTGGGATATTTACACGAGTATAATACACATTTGTACATGTGTGAAATAGGACATATACAGTGGGGGAAAAAAGTATTTAGTCAGCCACCAATTGTGCAAGTTCTCCCACTTAAAAAGATGAGGCCTGTAATTTTCATCATAGGTACACTTCTACTATGACAGACAAATTGAGAAAATAAAATCCAGAAAATCACATTGTAGGATTTGTTATGAATTTATTTGCAAATTATGGTGGAAAATAAGTATTTGGTCACCTACAAACAAGCAAGATTTCTGGCTCTCACAGACCTGTAACTTCTTCTTTAAGAGGCTCCTCTGTCCTCCACTCGTTACCTGTATTAATGGCACCTGTTTGAACTTGTTATCAGTATAAAAGACACCTGTCCACAACCTCAAACAGTCACACTCCAAACTCCACTATGGCCAAGACCAAAGAGCTGTCAAAGGACACCAGAAACAAAATTGTAGACCTGCACCAGGCTGGGAAGACTGAATCTGCAATAGGTAAGCAGCTTGGTTTGAAGAAATCAACTGTGGGAGCAATTATTAGGAAATGGAAGACATACAAGACCACTGATAATCTCCCTCGATCTGGGACTCCACGCAAGATTTCACCCCGTGGGGTCAAAATGATCACAAGAACGGTGAGCAAAAATCCCAGAACCACACGGGGGGACCTAGTGAATGACCTGCAGAGAGCTGGGACCAAAGTAACAAAGCCTACCATCAGTAACACACTACGCCGCTAGTGCCAGACGTGTCCCCCTGCTTAAGCCAGTACATGTCCAGGCCCGTCTGAAGTTTGCTAGAGTGCATTTGGATGATCCAGAAGAGGATTGGGAGAATGTCAGATGAAACCAAAATAGAACGCGTCTCCTTCCTGAGCGGTATGACGGCTGCGTGGTCCCATGGTTTTTATACTTGCATACTATTGTTTGTACATATGAACGTGGTACCTTCAGGCCTATGGAAATTGCTCCCAAGGATGAACCAGACTTGTGGAGGTCTACCATTTTTTTTTTTTTTAGGTCTTTTGATTTTCCCATGATGTCAAGCAAGGAGGCACTGAGTTTGAAGGTAGGCCTTGAAATAAATCCACAGGTACACCTCCAATTGACTCAAATGATGTCAATTAGCCTATCAGAAGCTTCTAAAGCCATGACATCATTTTCTGGAATTTTCCAAGCTGTTTAAAGGCACAGTCAACTAAGTTTATGTAAACTTCTGACCCACTGGAATTGTGATACAGTGAAATAATCTGTCTGTAAACAATTGTTGGAAAAATTACTTGTCATGTACAAAGTAGATGTCCTAACCGACTTGCCAAAACTATAGTTTAAGAAGAAATGTGTGGAGTGGTTGAAAAACGAGTTTTAATGACTCCAACCTAAGTGTATGTAAACTTCCAACTTCAACTGTATATAGTGTTAAAAAGGGAAAATATTTGTTTTGGATATTTTCAAAATACTTTCAATATTATTCATTTCCAGGTAGGCTCTATGCCTGGAAATGCCCTTGTCCAGAGCAAATGATCACAATTTCAAAGTCTCCAAAAAAGTGTTTAAAATTCTAGAAACTGGCAATAATGGATATTAACTGAAATTATTATATGTAGCCCTCTGCGACTTTAAATAATATTTCTCAAAACTGTGATTTATAAAAGATGTGTATGGAGATTTGGTCAACTCTGTCAGATTTGTCTAAAATCCTAAATGAATCAGGAATGAGCAGGGTCAGCTATACCATAAGGACCCCTTATTAATTTCCTCATTACATGTAGTGCAACAAGACCACTCATGGTCTGTAAAGTTCTCTGTTTTTGATAGATTTAAACAATATTGGAATCGCCATGGTCACGACCATAAACTGTCAACTCCATCTGCCTGATAGATTAAGATATATTTGAACCAAAATTCATTTTCTGTTACATATTTAATTAGCTTTTAGTCATAAAGCAACTGACGAAAAACTAAATTGATAATGTGTATACCACTTGAATGAAGAAATGTTTTCCATATTTTACAAATGTTTGTATTTAAAGTTTTTTAGAGGCAGAAATGTATTTTGAGTATCTGTCAACTCCATCAGTGGCTTGTCAACTCCACTGATGGACTCAATATTGTTTTGTAAATATTCTGAATAAATATTTTAATCACTGTTCTGCAACATGCTTAAACAATTGAAGTATTTGCTGTGCTAGACCTAAGGGATAATGTTTGCTTTAAATCTAGAAAAACATAACAAAATGCTAATGAAATGAGCCCTGGAACATGTCATAGTGCTATAAAAAAAAAGAAGTTTGGAGATTTGTATTACATAGATTATTCAGATAATGCTACAATTAAACAATCAAGGCCTTTAAACACTTGTTGGACAATCATTGTAAAAATGAAATGCCTTTTATGGTGTCTCACGGAGTTGACATAAATCCAGTTAGCTGCATTTTATGAGTAAAATAAGAATAATTTGTTTGTTCCTTCACATGGTGTGATGGCTGATACTTTGGTCTATCAAAATATATTTCAAATTTTGTTAATTTTAAGTCAAATATTTGTGTAAAAAAAGTTGGACTTTGCGGGGTGGCTGGGTACAAAACTGCACTATGCCACTGACCCACCAAATTATGCATTTATTATTAATTAAATGGGTTTAAGTCAAGTGAGTTTGACTTTCTGCAATTTCCTAGCTAATATAGACGAAGGACCTGTTTCTCAGACACAGATTAAGCCTAGTCCTGGACTAAAAGACAAACTTAATGGAGAATCTCCTTTGAAAGTCATTTTTAGTCCAGGATTACGGTTAATTTGTGTGTGGGGGAAACCGCCCCAAAGAGTGTTATTATTATTATTATTATTATTATTATTATTATTAAAGGGAAAATTCACTCAAACACTATTTTGGAATAGTTTTTCATTAGTCCACAACTTTTGACCTGGGGCAATAGGGCTATGGTCAAAAGTAGAGCACTTGTGATGCAGACGTTTGCATCATCATGATGATGTGGCAAGTGACACTTTGCTTCTTGAAAATCCAGTATCTTGAAAATGTGACTGCTGACATGCAAAACATTTTGGGACTGTATCAACAGTGGACTAATGAAAAAATTATATATTTTTGAGTGGAGTATTCCTTTAACAGCTGGAAGCTGTCTATAGTGCTGAACACGCTCCTCGTCACCAAGGTGGCTCTGGTCCGGAATGGAGCCGTGTTTTCAGGGAGGCCATCTATGCCTGTTCTGGACTGGATCATCAACGGAGGAGGTCAGTGACATGATCACATCTCTGCATACTAAATGACACCCTTTTCCCTATATAGTGCACTACTTTTAAGCAGAGCCATTTGGAACGCACATCCATCTGGACAATCACATTACATTTTATATAGCCTCTGCTTTCAGGTGTGCGTCGTCATATTATCCCCTTTCTCTTGAGGTGTACACTCATTCACTACTTCCCACAAATCGAAAAGCATTGGATTGGTAGAGGCATGGGCTACCAGTCATTTTCTTTCAAATCAGTGAGTGAAGGGAAGCGTACACTGGGGAGGAATGAGAGATAATAAGGACATAGCCCAGGCTTCCTCATGAAGGATGGTAACCTGAGACTGCATTTCATGAGGCTGGAATTCAATCAAACATGCACTGCAGATACTGTATACCCCACTGTTGCTGTGCCAAAATAAAGCATATTTGAGATACTACTATAATTATTTCTGCAATATTTGCCACCAGGTGCAATAAAGCACATATTTTCCTTTTCATTAATCAAAGATTGTTGCTGTGCTTGAACGGCTGGTTTTGATTGGGTCTCTAGTCCTCAAGTGCTAGGATGGATGTAAAGCGTTGACAAGTCACGAAGTCTGTATCACAAGGGCTCTACCATAGCCCTATTGACCCTGGTCAGAAGTTGTGCACTACATAGCGAATAGGGTGCCAGCTGGACAGACTCTATATGATTAATTTTGCCACTCAGGAATTTTGTCTAGTTTGAATCAGCAGAGGAAGTTTGCCTCTCACACTCTGAAGGCCTTCAGCCTGGGCAAGAAATCTCTGTAGCAGTGGGTCACAGATGAGGCCCACTACCTTATACAGGTGCTACAGAAGGAGGGAGGTAAGGAGTTTGTTTGGCAGGACTGCCCCAAAAAGTCATCCTGATTGCACCGTTTTCTATTGGCTTATTGGAAACGTGTTAGTGGCATATTATATCTGCTGTGGTGTGATGGAAGCTGACCAACTGCCTAAAGTTTCACTGTCTGATCTGTGGTGGTTGTTTATCATGAAGAGAATCCATTCGACCCATAATGCCGTGTCCAACATCTGCTCTGTGGTGTTCGGAGACCGCTATGAGTACGAGGAGAAGCGTTTCCAAAACCTGGACATCCTCAATGAAAACATATTTCTGACTGGATCTGCTCTCGGCCAGGTACAAGTACAGAATGAAATACAACATTTGAATGGTTGCATTTGAATGGTTGCATTTAGACTTGAATTGAGCTCTGACCAAAATGTCTGCCATTCTAGAGTTATGAAGGTTCATGACATGGGCCACTCTAGTAATGTATCACTATGGGAGTACCACACTCCTACTCTAGATGTGGAGAGGCAATAGGTGAAAAATTACCATATTAGTAACAGGAACTTTTAACAGCTAATGAGATTCAAAATAAGATTATCGCATCCGGTGTACCGTATTTGATGTTTTTTCAGGTAGTTTCTGAGTATTCTTTCAAAATATTTGGCTTGATAATCTTATTTACTTCAATCTGTTCCCGTTTATCAAACATTTCCCGGGGCCTCACCAGAGGGTCCAGAGGAATGCGTCAGAGCTTAAAGGCTTCATATCGGAGGTGGCCGGGCAGCACTGGAAGACCCTGGACAGGTACAACCTCTGAGACTTCATAGACGCTTACCTGGTAGAGATTGAGAGAGTAAGTGACCCATAGAAGATGAAGAGAAGCTAAGTAACGAATAGGTCTCTCCGAACACCATCTTATAAAATGCTTGTTTTTTTCCTATAAACTGTAAATCTGTGAATAGAAGGCTCTGGAGGTCATTCTTAAAGCGACAGTCTGGAATAAATAAAAAACAACAGAACAATTGAGTGAAGTGTTTTTTTTTATTTTGAACCCTGGCTGATTTAGCTATTATCAAACATGGAAACCACAGTGACAATACATTTCTGTTCACTTCATGTTTCAATTGTCTGTCGTCATAAATTGGATGTCATATCAATCACTATTCCTTGACCAGCAGGAGTCGAGTCCGGACTCAACATTCTTTGAGGAGAACATTGTGTTGTCGTTGGCTGATCTCTTCCTGGCCGGGACCGACACCACCATCAGATGGGGACTCATCTACATGATGGAGCACCCATACATTCAAGGTACGTGTGTGTGTGTGAGAGAGAGATTAGAAGTGCGGTTATTAATGTAGGGAATAAGGTGCCATTTCAGACTCGGTCCTACTGTCCTTTTATTGCCTCGCTAAAAATCCCTGAGCAATGTCATAAGGAGATTGTTTGTTCGTTGGGGTTCGACCACACCCCCTCCCTGGACAACAGGGCAGCCCTGCCCTATGTCTATGCCACAGTCCATGAGGTCCAGAGGGTGGGTAACATCGTTCCACTAGGGGTGGTTCATGCTGCCACCCAGCTCAGTGGCTTCCACCCGCCCAAGGTGAAGGATGATTGGTTGATTTTATTTATTGTGCAAAATATATAAATGTGGATCCCCATTAGCTGATGCCTTACATTACAAATATTGATTGATGTTTACTGTCCTACAAGATCATTATTTTCACAGCTCACACATACGCATACCACATAGAAACACAGCAGGGAATAAACAACCGTAAACAATAGTAGTATTATACAATTAATTACTGTAGGGTTGGCTTTTACTTATTTGCAATAGTTAGTCCTGAATTCAGGCTATTTGATACCAGTGTCCTACTACTGTACTGTGAAAGAGTACCAACTTTGACTAAAACTATTTTTCTTGGAAGGGGATGAATGTCTGTCAACATGACTGCGATCCTGATGGACAAAGACCACTGGAAGTACCCAGATACCTTCAACTCTGCTAACTTTCTGGATGAGGAGGGCCAGTTCTGCAAACAAGATTCCTTCCTGACTTTCTCTCTGGGTGAGTCTCTCTTCTCATTGGCCCAAATTATCTTTGTTGTTTGGAGAGAACAATATGGCCTTATAGAGAATATTGTGTTATACTGTATCTATGTACACTACCAGTCAAAAGTTTGGACACAACTACTCATTCAAGGGTTTTTCTTTTCTTTTTACTATTTTTTTTACATTGTAGAAAACTATGAAATAACACACATGGAATCATGTAGTAACCAAAGAAGTGTTAAACAAATCAAAACATATTTTATATTTGAGTCTTCAAAGTAGCCACCCTTTGCCTTGATGACAGCTTGGCACACTCTTGGCATTCTCTTAACCAGCTTCATGAGGTAGTCACCTGGAATGCATTTCAATTAACAGGTGTACCTTCTTAAAAGTTAATTTGTGGAATTTATTTCCTTCTTAATGCGTTTGAGCCAATCAGTTGTGTTGTGATAAGGTAGGGGGGGTATACAGAAGATAGCCCTATTTGGTAAAAGACCAAGTCCTTATTATGGCATGAACACCTCAAATAAGCAAACAGTCCATCATTACTTTAAGACATGAAGGTCAGTCAGTACGGAAAATGTCAAGAATTTTGAAAGTTTCTTCAAGTGCAGTCGCAAACACCATCAAGCGCTATGATGAAACTGGCTCTCATGAGGACCGCCACAGGAATGGAAGACCCAGAGTTACCTCTGCTGCAGAGGATAAGTTCGTTATTTACCAGCCTCAGAAATTGCAGCCCAAATAAATGCTTCACAGAGTTCAAGTAACAGACACATCCCAACATCAACTGTTCAGAGGGTACTGTGTGAATCAGGCCTTCATGGTCGAATTGTTGCAAAGAAACCACTACTAAAGGACACCAATAATAATAATAAGAGACTTGCTTGGGCCAAGAAACACGAGAAATTGACATTAGACCGGTGGCAATGTGTCCTTTGGTGTTTTGGTTCCAACCGCCGTGTCTTTGTGAGATGCGGTGTGGGTGAACGGATGATCTCCGCATGTGTAGTTCCCACAGTAAAGCATGGAGGAGGTGGTGTTATGGTGTGGGGGTGCTTTGCTGACGAAACTGTCAGTGACACTTAACCAGCATGGCTACCACAGCATTCTGCAGCGATACGCCATCCCATCTTGTTTGGGCTTAGTGGGACTATCATTTGTTTTTCAACAGGACAATGACCCAACACACCTCCAGGCTGTGTAAGGGCTATTTTACCAAGAAGAAGAGTGATGGAGTGCTGCATCAGATGACCTGGCCTCCACAATCCGCCGACCTCAACCAAATTGAGATGGTTTGGGATTAATTGGACCGCAGAGTGAAGGAAAAGCAGCCAACAAGTGCTCAGCATGTATGGGAACTCCTTCAAGACTGTTGGAAAAGCATTCCAGGTGAAGCTGGTTGAGAGAATGCCAAGAGTGTGCAAAGCTGTCATCAAGCAAAGGGTGGCTATTTGAAGAATCTCAAAAATAAAATATATTTTGTTTAGTTTAGCACTTTTTTGGTTACTACATGATTCCATATGTGTTATTTCATAGTTTTCATGTCTTCACTATTATTCTACAATGTAGAAAATCTTAAAAATAAAGAAAAACCCTTGAATGAGTAGGTGTGTCCAAAGTTTTGACTGGTAATGTACATACAGTGCATTCGGAAAGTATTCAGACCGCTTTACATTTTCCAAATTTTGTTACGTTACAGCCTTATTCTAAAATGGATGAAATTGTTTTCTTCTCTCATCAATCTACACACAATACCCCATAATGACAAAGCAAAAACAGGTTTTTCAAAATTTTTGCAAATGCAAAACCCCCCCGGAAATATCAAATTTACATAAGTATTCAGACCCTTTACTCAGTACTTTGTTGAGGCACCTTTGGCATCGATTACAGCCTCGAGTCATCTTGGGTATGACGCTACAAGCTTGGCACACATGTATTTGGGGAGTTTCTCCCATTCTTCTCTGCATATACAGTGAGGGGAAAAAGTATTTGATCCCCTGCTGATTTTGTTCGTTTGGCCACTGACAAAGACATGATCAGTCTATAATTTTAATGGTAGGTTTATTTGAACAGTGAGAGACAGAATAACAACAAAAAAATCCTGAAAAAAATGCATGTCAAAAATTTTATAAATTGATTTGCATTTTAATGAGGGAAATAAGTATTTGACCCCTCTGCAAAACATGACTTAGTACTTGGTGGCAAAACCCTTGTTGGCAATCACAGAGGTCAGACGTTTCTTGTAGTTGGCCACCAGGTTTGCACACATCTCAGGAGGGATTTTGTTCCACTCCTCTTTGCAGATCTTCTCCAAGTCATTAAGGTTTCGAGGCTGATGTTTGGCAACTCGAACCTTCAGTTCCCTCCACAGATTTTCTATGGGATTAAGGTCTGGAGACTGGCTAGGCCACTCCAGGACCTTAATGTGTTTCTTCTTGAGCCACTCCTTTGTTGCCTTGGCCGTGTGTTTTGGGTCATTGTCATGCTGGAATACCCATCCACGACCCATTTTCAATGCCCTGGCTGAGGGAAGGAGGTTCTCACCCAAGATTTGACGGTACATGGCCCCGTCCATCGTCCCTTTGATGCGGTGAAGTTGTCCTGTCCCCTTAGCAGAAAAACACCCCCAAAGCATAATGTTTCCACCTCCATGTTTGACGGTGGAGATGGTGTTCTTGGGGTCATAGGCAGCATTCCTCCTCCTCCAAAAACAGCGAGTTGAGTTGATGCCAAAGAACTCGATTTGGTCTCATCTGACCACAACACTTTCACCCTATTCTCCTCTGAATCATTCAGATGTTAATTGGCGAACTTCAGACGGCCCTGTATATGTGCTTTCTTGAGCAGGGGGACCTTGCGGGCGCTGCAGGATTTCAGTCCTTCACGGCGTAGTGTGTTACCAATTGTTTTCTTGGTGACTATGGTCCCAGCTGCCTTGAGATCATTGACAAGTCCTCCCGTGTAGTTCTGGGCTGATTCCTCACCGTTCTCATGATCATTGCAACTCCACGAGGTGAGATCTTGCATGGAGCCCCAGGCCGAGGGAGATTGACAGTTATTTGCGAATAATCGCTCCAACTGTTGTCACCTTCTCACCAAGCTGTTGGCGATGGTCTTGTAGCCCATTCCAGCCTTGTGTAGGTCTAAAATCTTGTCCCTGACATCCTTGGAGAGCTCTTTAGTCTTGGCCATGAGGGAGAGTTTGGAATCTGATTGATTGATTGCTTCTGTGGACAGGTGTCTTTTATACAGGTAACAAGCTGAGATTAGGAGCACTCCCTTTAAGAGTGTGCTCCTAATCTCAGCTCGTTACCTGTATAAAAGACACCTGGGAGCCAGAAATCTTTCTGATTGAGAGGGGGTCAAATACTTATTTCTCTCATTAAAATGCAAATCAATTTATAACATTTTTGACGTGTTTTTCTGGATTTTTTTTTTGTTATTCTGTCTCTCACTGTTCAAATAAACCTACAATTAAAATGATAGACTGATATCAGTGGGCAAACCTACAAAATCAGCTGGGGATCAAATACTTTTTTCCCTCACTGTACTCCTCAAGCTCTGTCAGGTTGGATGGGGAGCGTTGCTGCACATCTATTTTCAGGTCTCTCCAGAGATGTTCGATCGGGTTCAAGTCCGGGCTACGGCTGGGCCACTCAAGGACATTCAGTGACTTGTCCCGAAGCCACTCCTGTGTTGTCTTGGCTGTGTGCTTAGGGTTGTTGTCCTGTTGGAAGGTGAACCTTCACCCCAGTCTGAAGACCTGAGCGCTCTGGAGCAGGTTTTCATCAAGAATCTCTCTGTACTTTGCTCTGTTCATCTTTCCCTCGATCCTGACTAGTCTCCCAGTCCCTGCTGCTGAAAAACATCCTCACATCATGATGCTGCCACCACCATGCTTCACCGTAGGGATGGTGCCAGGTTTCCTCCAGATGTGACGCTGGCATTCAGGCCATAGAGTTCAATCTTGGTTTCATCAGACCAGAGAATCTTGGTCTGAGAGTCTTTAGGTGCCTTTTGGCAAACTCCAAGTGGGCTGTCATGTGTATTTTACGGAGGAGTGGCTTCTTGTGGCCACTCTACCATAAAGGCCTGATTGGTGGAGTGCTGCAGAGATGGTTGTCCTTCTGGAAGGTTCTCCTATCTCCACAGAGGAACTCTAGAGCTCTATCAGAGTGACCATTGGGTTCTTGGTCACCTCCCTGTCCAAGGCCCTTCTCCCCTGATTGCTCAGTTTGGCCAGGCGGCCAGCTCTAAGAAGAGTCTTGGTGGTTCTAAACTTCTTCCAGTTAAGAATGATGGAGGCCACTGTGTTCTTGGTGACCTTCAATTTTGCAGACATTTTTTGGGAACCCTTCCCCAGATCTGTGCCTCGACACAATCCTGTCTCGGAGCTCTACGGACAATTCCTTCCACCTCATGGCTTGGTTTTTGCACATGTTGCTTGATTGGACATGCACTGTCAACTGTGGGACCTTATATAGACAGGTGTGTGCCTTTCCAAATCATGTCCAATCAGTTGAATTTACCACAGGTGGACTCCAATTAAGTTGTACAAACATCTCATGGATGATCAATGGAATCAGGATGCACCTGAGCTCAATTTCGAGTCTCATAGCAAAGGGTCTGAATAATTATCTAAATAAGGTATTTCTGTTTTTTGTTTGTAATACATTTGCTAAAATGTCTAAACCTGTTTTTGCTTTGTCATTATGTGGTATTGTATGTAGATTGATGAGGAAAATAACGAATTTAATCCATTTTAGAATAAGGCTGTAACGTAACAAAATGTGGATAAAGTCAAGGGGTCTGAATACTTTCCGAATGCACTGTATGTGTGTGCATCAAGGTATGTTCTTGTGTGTTGAAACTGTGTTTGTGTCAGTGGATGTTTGTCTCTGATCTTTGAGTGTTTTGTGGTTAGTTCCTCCTCGGAACACACATCCTACAGTTGAAGTCAGAAGTTTACATACACCAAGGTTGGAGTCATTAAAACTCGTTTTTCAATCACTCCACACATTTCTTGTTAACAAACTATGGTTTTGGCAAGTCGGTTAGGACATCTACTTTGTGCATGACACAAGTAATTTTTCCAACAATTGTTTACAGACAGATTATTTCACTTATAATTCACAGTATCACAATTCCAGTGGGTCAGAAGTTTACATACACTAAGTTGACTGTGCCTTTTAAACAGCTTGGAAAATTCCAGAAAATGATGTCATGGCTTTAGAAGCTTCTGATAGTCTAATTGACATCATTTGAGTCAATTGGAGGTGTACCTGTGGATGTATTTCAAGGCCTACCTTCAAACTCAGTGCCTCTTTGCTTGACATCATGGGAAAATCAAAAGAAATCAGCCAAGACCTCAGAAAAAAAATTGTAGACCTCCACAAGTCTGGTTCATCCTTGGGAGCAATTTCCAACGCCTGAAGGTACCACGTTCATCTGTACAAACAATAGTACGCAAGTATAAACACCATGGGACCACGCAGCCGTCATACCGCTCAGGAAGGAGTTGCGTTCTGTCTCCTAGAGATGAACGTACTTTGGTGCGAAAAGTGCAAATCAATCCCAGAACAACAGCAAAAGGACCTTGTGAACATGCTGGAGGAAACGGGTACAAAAATATCTATATCCACAGTAAAACAAGTCCTATATCAACATAACCTGAAAGGCCACTCAGCAAGGAAGAAGCCACTGCTCCAAAACCGCCATAAAAAAGATAGACTACTGTTTGCAACTGCACATGGGGACAAAGATCATACTTTTTGGAGAAATGTCCTCTGGTCTGATGAAACAAAAATAGAACTGTTTGGCCATAATGACCATCGTTATATTTGGAGGAAAAAGGTGGTTGCTTGCAAGCCGAAGAACACCATCCCAACCGTGAAACACGGGGGTGGCAGCATCATGCTGTGGGGGTGCTTTGCTGCAGGAGGGACTGGTGCACTTCACAAAATAGATGGCTTCATGGGGAAGGAAAATAATGTGGATATATTGAAGCAACATCTCAAGACATCAGTCAGGAAGTTAAAGCTTGGTCGCAAATGGGTCTTCCAAATGGACAATGACTCCAAGCATACATCCAAAGTTGTGGCAAAATGGCTTAAGGACAACAAAGTCAAGGTATTGGAGTGGCCATCACAAAGCCCTGACCTCAGTCCTATAGAAAATGTGTGGGCAGAACTGAAAAACTGTGTGCGAGCAAGGAGGCCTACAAACCTGACTCAGTTACACCAGCTCTGTTGGGAGGAGTGGGCCAAAATTCACCCAACTTATTGTGGGAAGCTTGTGGAAGGCTACCCGAAACGTTTGACCCAAGTTAAACAATTTAAAGGCAATGCTACCAAATACTAATTGAGTGTAGGTAAACTTCTGACCCACTGGAAATATGATGAAAGAAATAAAAGCTGAAATAAATCATTCCCTACTATTATTCTGACATTTCACATTCTTAAAATAAAGTGGTGATCCTAAATATCCTAAGACAGGGAATTTTTACTAGGATTAAATGTCAGGAATTGTGAAAAACTGAGTTTAAATGTATTTGGCTAATGTGTATGTAAACTTCCGACTTCAACTGTAGTTCCACCTGACGAAGACTTCTGTGATGTCGGAACATTGTTTGTAATCATGTTGCAGGAATGAAAAGCTCTAGGTAGCAGCAATATTCTGTGTGTGAGCCGCTAATGTCTCTACCTAGTTCCTCATCTCTACAGCATATTGCCTTGCTCCCTCCAAGTTTGGGGTCATTTCAGGAAGTAAACTGAAATTCAAATGTTTTTCACTGAGTAGCATTGAGGAAAATTTGAATTTCAGTTTACTTCCTCAATTGACCGAATTGAAAAGGAATTGACCCCAACCCTGATTTTGACTGGCTCCCTCTCTTCTGCATGCCCGTGGGTGTGTGTGGGGGAGCCGCTGGTCAGGACGGAGCTGTTTGTGTTCTTCACCTCCCTGCTACAGTGCCTGCGTTTCTCCTGGCCCCCCAACATGTCTCCCCAGGACACAGAGGGCATCTTCAACCTGATCCACAAACCCTTCACCATTCTCTGTCATAGCCGAGGCACCAAACACTGAGACCAGGGGCCGTATGTATCAAGCATCTGTATCAAAACACAACCTGAGTTTCATAAGCACTATGTGAAATAATTGACATGTTTTATCTGAGACTTAAATTCTTTATTTGAAGCTAGCTTTTTTATATTGTTGCATTATTTCATTAAAGTTATCCTTGCTTACTATAGGTCAATCAAGGCCAAGATCGTTTACCAATGAGTGAATAATATGATGAAACTAAGGGGCCTGTTTAGTCTTAACACCAAATGCTAGGGCAGCAGGGTGAATAGAGGAATTACACTTTGATCTCCTCAAAACATGCTGTGTTAACGACTAATTATCAAAGGGATCTTCATGACTAATGTGATGTTGAAGTGAAGAGGAAATTCAGCAACTCTTGGACTGTGTCTATGAGCCACAATGTGTTGGTTTGAACCATAGACACATTTCTATCAACTGCCACTGTCTTCCAAGAGCTGCAGAACGTTCTCTTCACTTCAGTTTGCTCCTTAATTAATGCCCCTTGGTTGGAGAGCGTGGTAGTGACCGTATTCCTTGCCCTTTGACAAATGATTTTGACAGTTTGATACCTGTCTTGGGTAACTGCTACAGCTTGCCATGTGATGAGTAATCATGTTAAAACAGAGTAGACTAGAGGGAGAGGAGCTAAAGGTGAATGGGTGTGGAGACAGACTCTGTGAGCACTGTATGTTTTTGAAAAAAATGGTATCTACCTTCAGTGAAGCCGCTTAACATTTTAAATTACATTGTCATCTAACAGACTCCCATCCAGAGCGACCCACAGAAGCAACCAGGGTCAACGCCCTGCTCAAGGGCACGTCGAAAAGATCTCCCACATTGTCAAAAACGGGGACCCGAACCAGCAACCTATCAGCCACCGGCCCAAGCTCCCAACCGCCAGGCCACCAGCCCTCCAAGATCCCCTCCACAGTTCCCCGAGAGCTTCCTTTCAACCATCTGAGACTTACGAATTATAATAAATAATAAAATAATTCCCCAATCCCCTGTCCCCCAATGCAGCAACAACCAACAAAAGAGAAAAACAAAGGAAACAGAAAACAACAATTCAAAAGACATCAAGGACAACTGAATTATTGTACTGTATGCACTGTCTGTTAGAGGTTGTGTGGGAAGGTAAGATGACAACAGTGTTGGAGAGGTAGTGGGTGTGTTAGTGTACAGTGCTGTTGATTGGATGTGACCTTGTGCACACTAAGCTTTTACCAAGAACTTAACATGAGAGAATAGACTTTGCCCCTACAGTTTGAGGCAAAAAAAGCATGTTACATGTTTTTCAATGTTTTATTTAAATGTTTAGAAAACTGTCATTATTAATTGGTAACAAAGTATGTAGCCTATCACTCTATCAAAAATAAAGTAATTACCTGAGAAATATAATCCAAATGACACTGTACAACAATGATTGGTTGATGTACTGTTCTAGGTTTACTTGACTAAAATCTGTCATAATTAATAAATTGGGTACAACGTATGTACACTATGTAATACTGTATCTGTTTCTTCAGACATGTACACTTTAAAGTGAAATCTTGTTTGCCATGCTGTATCATAAATATAAAATCATTGAATGAATGGTATTGCCACTGTCTGTTTTACCTGACCCACCCGGAACGTTAAGTTAATAATCATTTAGTTTAAAGTGAACGTTTTAAAAAAGCATCTAACTGGTCCTTTCAATCTGTAATTCACAGGTGTGTGCTTTCTTGGTAGGAATGTGTGATTGTTTGTATCCCGTCTTGTGGGACATCTCATTGTCTTGTATGTAGACTTCCCTAATGCTTTTCCCTGATATCGTTATGGACAGTGTACATTTGAGGTTCTTCCATTGTCTTGGTTTTGATTGGAATCTTGAAATCTGTCTCTTTGCGGCCGCCTTGGTCCCTGCTTGGCATAGGTCGAGAAGGCTAGCGACAACCAGCATCAGTCCCACCTCCACCATGGCCTAGTGCTGGGAGCACCAGTGTCTGTACCCCGATCCCCTGAAGACTCACCACATCTGGGAGGGAGGCCAAGAGGTACCTGGTGGAGGGGTAGGCCTCAAGTACCTCAGGGTGCAGGAGGAGAGAGCAGGCCTGTCTCATACGGGATAGGGGTATCCCCTCTGGGTGCTGGCTCATCAGGTAACGCAGGCTTCTCTTCAGTCTGGTCAGGTAACTGTTCTGGGCAGTAGTAGGGGCTGCTGGTCTAGCACAAGTCCTCACTTTAAGAAGAGAAGATAACAAAATCTTATTCGGTTGCACTCTGGCGCTATCCTCTCATTGTTGAAATGTAGGCTAATTAAGGATAGTTAAAAATGTACTGGGTGGGAGGTCTGCTCAAACTCAATGTGTCATAAAAAAAATTCACACCCCCCTCCCCAACATTACAAATATTTTCACGTCTCTCCCCTTGTACTGTAAAATAAATAGCACAACCTCCCCCCTAATAGAATTAACGCAATAATGTTTAGGACCACAAATAAGTGTAGTGACTGTGTTTATAAACGTGGATGTCGACTACCACTTCAGCATGCTTTTATCGCACAGTCGATGCCACACAGGGCTAAGGGCCAGAAGGTTGAGGGTTCGCCGAGCACCATGGACGAGTCACTCTCCCTGCCTGTTTCATTACGCTACGATAAGAGCCGGCTGCAGATACTTACCAGGTTTCCATCTAAACATTTCATGAGGATTAATTACATGACGCATGAAAAAAAGTCAACTGGGCTGATGAAACGGGAAATGCAGGTACAATTTTATAAATGCCGACAGACAATTTGTTCATTCGACATGGTGGGACATTTTTGTCTGTAAAATGTACTATGCGAAAAATGGCGGTGGAAATGCCTTTATGTGCAAATATTGATATAGTGACCATATCGAAATAAACTTGGGAGTCACGCAATGATATGTTGCGTGGTCCTCCCACTACTACTCGGGAAAGCATGCAGTTGATTAGGGAACAGATTAAATAAATTATGATATACTTCACAGGGTAGTGAGTGTGGAAGGTGATGAGCTTGATGCTCCTTTCCAATCAATATCGAGGGTCTTATTCTGGTGACCTGATGATCGATGCTTAGCTGCCGTTTGACAAATAAAAATAATATTGCTGTTATCCATAATAATACGCACATTCGCTATATAACGCAACAGTTTTTGTGACAAAACCATCAGTAAAGTTGAAAATGTGATGGAAACCCATTTGACTTGTATTTTTCATTCGGTAGTTGGGAATTTAACTGCAGAAGTTATTATTTAGTTGAATTTTGTTGTATTTGATTCCCTTTTTCGCCCCAATTTTGTGATATCCAATTGCGATCCAATTATGATCTTGTCTCAACGCTGCAACTCCCCAACGGGCTCCGGAGAGGCGAAGGTCGAGTCATGCGTCCTCCTAAACATGACCCGCCAAACAGCGCTTCTTAATTCTCGCCCGCTTAACACGGAAGCAAGCCGCACCAATGTGTCGGATGAAACACCATTCAACTTATGACCGAAGTCAGCATGCCGGTGCCGGCCCGCCACAAGGAGCGCAGAAGTTATTTTTATGTGCACTAGGTCATAACGCACAGCCTATTATCCACAATTATTCTGTTTGATGGAAACACATCTCCGGTAGGAAAATGCCTATATTGTTTTATGCAGATTTTAGAATATTCACATGAAAATCTGTAAATTGTAGAAAATAATTATAGGTAGGATAATTGCAATAGTGGTGCATGGGTAAAATCACCAGGGAAGCCAAACCGGGGGAAGCCATATTACAACCTATGTATTGTGATAATTGTGTTGTTTTCTCCATAACCTGTTAGTTCATATGCCTTGCCACTGTGACATATACTATAGGCCTAAGGCCGAGACAATAAGAAGACACAGTGGCAGAATAAATTCAACCACACCTTTGTTGCATCACAAAACCGGAGAGCAACATCTGTCTGGTGGAGTCCACAAAGCATATTGCATGTAACAAACACTTACATGGCCAACAGCATGGTCAATCAAGTTAATGTTTCCAACATTTTCGGACTACTAAACAACTATTGATTTATAACACTGAAGAGTTACCGCAAGTCGCAAAGGAAATAGGAGCTGCTTCCACTATTCCAGCACCATTTCAACATCATCAAATCACCTATGCTTAGTCTAATACAATGATAACAAAGATACCAAAAACAATTTAGTCCAGTCAAAGTAAGCTAAATATCATGTGGCTGTCCAGGGTACTAATTTATGTGTGTGTGTGTGTGTGGGTAAGTAGAAAAATAGAAATGCCAATGCCATCCTCCTCTCTTTCATGTTACTCAAACGGTCTATGAATACACGCTTTTAGTTTTTTTTGTGCTAGGCTATCTGGCTAAAATGCTTGCTCGCTAACCTAACTTCCTTTCATGGGCAACGATGCGCCAGCTAGTTAACATTAGCCTACTAGCTACATATAGCTACATGTTGAACTTCCATCCTCTCAGGCCAGGGGCACAATGTATGAATTTATGGTTGGATCAGAATCGCTGTTATAATCATTGGCCAGTACGGAGAATTAAGTAAAACCACAAGTCCAAACCCCTATCTCCATCCATGGCTAATTTAGGGCCGATATTTAGGGCCGATTTTAGCAAGCTAGCTAGCCACCGGAGGACGACGACAACACAATGAGATGCAACAATTCAAGTTTCTTTCTGTCAATGACATTTGGCTTCTGATGTGATGTGATTGGTCTGAAGCCAAATCCAAACTGGCTTCCCTTGACACTTTTTTTTGGTGCGACAGGACCATTCACAGTTGAGCTCACTCAGTTTAGCTCAACGCTGATTGGCTATTTATTTTTATTTTTTATCAAGGGAGGCCAAATGCTCGCTGGCTTCCATCGCTTTGATGCTTTCTCCAGTGAGATACATTCAGCCTCTTGCGAATTGAAGGAAATGTATGAAACACAGGGAGATGAAAGATAAACAAACATATATATTTTGTTTTTGGTCAACATTTTTGAGAAGCCTGGCTTCCCATGGCATCCATGAATACAAGCCACTGGATAATTGTATTGTCCCTAAACAAGATCAATAGGGGAGCCTTTTGAGCTGCTTGTCTCATTTCTTCACTGTTCTTTCATGCGCAATTATGCACCTGGCCTCCACTGCCTATTAGCTATTCATATTTGTTCTAGTGGATTCATATTGAACATTTATGCAGCTTTGAATGCTTTTTATGTGTGGCATGATTGCTAGTAGTTAGCCTACTGCAGATCTGGAGAAACGATCCACCTTACCACTATTGTCACGATGAATGGTGGATAGAGGGCAGGATAGACGGTTAGACTGGTAGACTATATTGAACTGTGGTATAGTAAAAGTTAGCGCGTGGAAAACCGTAGTGCATATGGGAAATACCAAAACACCTTGATATAGGGGAGGCGCATTCAAGCAGACGAGGAAAGTTGGCAAGGATGGAAGAAATGTTATAGTAAAACCTGCAAAAGTGTGAATGTAAACCAGGGGAAAACGCACTACCCTCCCCTGTGCCCAATAAAGAAAAGACGCAACCCTCCCCAAAGCAAAAAAGTAAGTTCGACAACCCTCTCCTATTTGAGGTTGGGTTGTCATATAATGGCCTTACAGCATACAGTACCCAAACTCATGATTTTAAAAAGTAAGCTCACCTTTGTTAGATTGTGTTTGAAGGGCGTCTCTATAGCTCTTGATTACTGGTCTATGGTGGTTCTCTTCCCCCATCATCTGTCTTTGCTGCTAGATACTTCAACAATGAATATCTGTTGTAGTACAACAATGTAGCTATGTTCAATGATGTTCAAAACACAGGCGTTTACGGCTACTGTAGTACAACAATGTAGTTATGTTCAATGATGTTCAAACCTCAGGCGTTTACGGCTACTGTAGTACAACAATGTAGCTATGTTCAATGATGTTCAAAACACAGGCGTTTACGGCTACTGTAGTACAACAATGTAGTTATGTTCAATGATGTTCAAACCTCAGGCGTTTACGGCTACTGTAGTACAACAATGTAGTTATGTTCAATGATGTTCAAATCTCAGGCGTTTACGGCTACTGTAGTACAACAATGTAGTTATGTTCAATGATCAAATCTCAGGCGTTTACGGCTACTGTAGTACAACAATGTAGTTATGTTCAATGATGTTCAAATCTCAGGCGTTTACGGCTATCCTGCTGTCACTAGGCAGACAACATTACAGGCATTGGCTCTCGAGCACTGGCTCATTCTTCTTTTGCTATTTATTAAAGTTATATATTTAAATGCTGCAACATATAAAACAAGAATCAACAAGTACTAATACTTAGCGTAATTGTAGAATAAAGTTTACCAAACAGTTTTCCAGTTGCTCTGCTCAAGTCGATATTTTACTTTCGGTTTCACAGAAATGAAACAATCTAATACTTCCTTGTTGTCCATCCCTTCATGGGAGTGGTTTATTCACATTCTTAACAGCAATAAACCTTCTCAGAAAGATAGTATGATTTCAAGCAGTCGGCTAGCCTAGGTTTTAAATGTCTCTGCGTAAATCCATACAAATGGTTTAGTTTGCAAAATTGTTGTCTTCCCATCTCGTAACTGGAAGTGCCGCTGTCCAATGCTAGCTAGTGCTGAAATCGACGGTACCGCCAAACTCCGTGTGTTTGCGCTTGAACCCATAGAAATAGAATGAACCAGCCATCCGAGGTTCTAATTCCACAAATCTAGCGTTTTTCGTCTTACCTCTGAATTCTAGAGCACAATGTTTGGAAAATCACAACAACAAAAACATCAGGCACAGTTTTATTTCAAGATAGCAAGGTGAGTGGACAAAAGATAAGACACTACTCATAACACCTTAATTTCTACTTCATTTTCTCCGTTTTTACTCCAAATAATCCTGACATTGATGCACAGAATTCCACATAGAATCGGAATAATTTAATAGGATCATTGTATTGATGCCACTATATTGACCACACTTTGGACCTATTCTATCCAGATACAATGCTTCGGTGGGCCCAGTGGTGTGTGCTGAATCTGGTGAGACTGATGCTGTGGCTGTTAGCCCTGGCTGTACTGACTGTCCTGCTAGCCCCTGCCCTGCGGTGGAGCCTGACTGGGGGAGACCCAGAGGAGGTGTTGACCAAAAGCCTATTTTGTTCTAGAGTATGTCCCAAATGTCCTCTTCTGTCTGTAAAACCCTGATGAAGGCTACACGCTGAAACAAATGTTTTTTTCATAACAAATAATACTTTTTCAATCAACTTCCATTGTCCTCCATGAGTGGCTGAAAAATCCTATTCTCTTTAGGTGTGGACCGGGTGGCAGGAGGGTCTGTCTCTGCTCACCCTGATCATATCCACCCTGCCTGGGATGGCCGTCCTGGCAGTAATCTCTCTGTACCGGGCCAACAGGACGGGTCTGGTTAGGACCATGACGGGTCACATCAGAGAGCGGTGGGTAGAGTGGACTGGGAGGCTGAACTCATACCTATGGGACATTGAGGATATGCTGGAACAGGAGCAGTGCACACCTATTGGAGTGGGTTGCAGCACCAAGAGCAGGTAGGCTATAGCAGTCTTATGGAAGGCCTGTCGGTGCACTATTATTTATATTTTTACGAAACTGGAACACAGTAATTTGCAATTGGATGCACAGTTCACGAATAAAGTCTAAATTTGTTGTTGTTGTTGTATAAATAATGACGAATGTCTTTGGGCAGACGGGAGTTGGACCACCTGGATATGCTTCACAGAGTGGACAAAGGACACCTTGATGACCAGGACGAGATGGTCCAGCGTTTCCTAGACAACGGCATGAAGTTCCGTGGCTACCGCAACTACCTGATGGACACCATGAAGAACTGTGAGGCCCTGGTGAAGAAATGCAGGTGAGATACAAAAAGAGACAGTCAAAGTATTACACAACTTGATCGCATTGCCTGCAGAATAAATGTTTCTAGACCTGTCCAGTCTTCATTGCAACCATAGCCACTATCTTTCAGCTAGTATTAGTACAGCGTCTCATATAAGGTTGCAAAGCTACCGGTAATTTACCAAAGTTACCGGAATCTTTAGTAATTTTGGTAATTAACAGAAAATATATGGCAATCTGTGGTAACTTTGGTAATTTATACTTGGATAACTGTAAAAAATTTATTCATATATAGTATCCATTTTTTATATCTGTGTCCATATTGTCCATGAGTTTCTAGTAAATAGACCATATGTTTTAAGAGAAAATAGCCTAATTCATGAAAAAAATATCTAATCAACAATGGCATTATTTTCAATTAACTCTGTAACTCTTCCAACTATTGACTTTTTTCACAACTGCCACCAGTTTGACATCAAAACATTGACAACAAAATATATTGACATAGTAAAATAAATAAAGGTTGTCAAACAAAAATATAAAATATATTTAATGTTGAAACCCTCATGTTAAACACCAATGGTATTAACTAAGTTGATGGTTTATATTTAAGATAATGTTTTACAGCTTTGTCATTACATTTCTATTTTAAAATGATCTTATTCAATTATTTCATAAATTTTACATGTGATAAGGGCAGAGATAATTACAGACACCTGTGATAATCTAAAGTAACCAAAAGGGCCACTTAATGTCTAGTGATAGATTACATAAAATCCTTAAGAGATACCAACATTCTGGTAGTTTACTGGTAAACTTAGAAAGTTTCCAGTAATATACCCTCCCTTTGCAACCCTAGTCTCGTAACTCACCCGTCTGTCTGTCTGTCTGTCTGTCTGTCTGTCTGTCTGTCTGTCTGTCTGTCTGTCTGTCTGTCTGTCTGTCTGTCTGTCTGTCTGTCTGTCTGTCTGTCTGTCCCCTCAGTGCCAGTGTGACAGAGGAGCAGCCTGAGGGAGACCCAGCTCTGCTGGAGCAGTTGAACCTAGTCGCACACATCCTCCAGCAGGAACAGAAGAACCTGGACATACAGATACGCAACTGGACCTGGGACTGATCTGGTACCGATGGGCATTGGGTTGATGCTTCAGTTATTTTCAAGCCCTTTAACTAAATGGATTGACTAGTCTGATGTGATTCACAGCTAGAGCACCAAATGATTAATACAGTAATGAACTGGAAGTATTAGAGTGAAAGTGTATAGAGATTTATTACCTGCCCATATTTTGCTTTCTAAACAAGACCCCCATTACATAGTAACTACTTCAAAGATAATGCCGATATTTACTTACAGACAGAAACCTACAAAGTCTGCAACACACAACACACACCACACCACACACATATTACAAGTCCTCGCCAACACCTTTATCACAGTTCCTTTAGGTACTGTAGGGCTGTGTCCAGGTGGACTTTGCCCTGTCTTCTCCCTCCATGACCATGGGTGACCTCACTGATCCTCAGGGGACTCAGGTTCAGGTTGAAGATGTGGTTGTAGTTCTGAATCAGACGTCTGGCTTTGTCCTGGTCTATGTAACCTGAAATGGCAAACAGATTCCCCATTCTGTCACATACTGGTAGTGTAGTTCATTAGTGCTGATGGTCTCTTTGAAATGAATGTTTACTGTACTTGAAATAATATCCCCAATTCACTTAGATAAGAAAATCAATATTTATCATCAGAATTATATCAGTGATTATAATTTATTGTTTGAATTTAGTACATGTAACTGCAAGTTATGTTATGATAGTTCCTTATATTTCAGCCACTTATGAATTTTGACCTATCAACTTTTTTAAACCGTACCAGTGTTCTTGGTGTCACACATGTGCATGGCTCTCTCCATTCTCTGGAACCTTTGGAGCCATCTTTCTGTTTCCATGGGATCCACAGAAGCTGGCGGGGGCTCACTGCAACCCCTGGGGACTCCTGATGTGTGTGACACATGCCCAGACACTGCCTGTCAAAATATCAACAAAGACTTTCAACAAGATTTAGAGAAGAGAACTATAGAGATGCAAGGGCTGACAGTTTATATGTACCGGTATTTCTATAGAGGAGAAGAGATGAGAAGAGAAGAGAATATAAAACCTTAATGTCATCTTGTAGCTCCTTGGGTAACACAACACCACGGAGGAATTGTAGAAGGTCTTTGTAATGCACCTAAAGTATGAGAACAATGTAATGCAATAGATACTAAAGCCTCAGGCTCTCATAGAGTTGCACTGATGTGAATTAAATACAACATTTTATAGTTTATAATCAACTTATTTTACTGTGGGCCTTCTGCTTGCCACTACCTTGAATGCCATGCTGCAGTAATGCTTGAAGTGGTGAACCACAAGTATTTCCTATAAATAACAAGACCTTAAATAAACTCCTTTGTGATGTTTAATTTCAACCCTACCTGATCTGGGTGGTCAGCATCACAGAACGTTAGGAGGAGCTGACGGAATGTTGGTAACTTCAGTGGAACCTCGTGTCTTAGAAACGCCTGAGTGATCTGTGATTGGCTGATGGTCCCTTTGAGGGCAGGGTCAAGTGCAACAACTTCCTCCTGAATGGTCCTCAGGGGTGAAGAAGCCTGCCAGTCAGCCAGCTGCTCACTGATGGCCAATGAGAGACAGTCTTCCTGTTCTTCCTCTGGTAGATCTCTGTATGAGGATGTGGGCTACATAGAAATATATTTATATTGAATGATTCTACTTCTATGGTGGGTATTTTGGTATTTTATAGGATCCCCATTAGCTGTTGCAAAAGCAGCAGCTACTCTTCCTGGGATCCACACAAAACATGAAACATGACATCATTTTTTAAAGGCACATGTAGCCTACATATCAATACATACACACAAACTATCTAGGTCAAATAGGGATAAGGTGTTGTGCCGTGAGGTGTTGCTTTATCTGCTTTTTGAAACCAGGTTTGCTGTTTATTTGAGCAATATGAGATGGAACGGAGTTCCATGCAATAATGGCTCTATATAGTAGTGTACGTTTCTTGAATTTGTTTTGGATTTGGGGACTGTGAAAAGACCTCTGGTGGCATGTCTGGTGGGGTAAGTGTGTGTGTGTCAGAGACGTGCCGCTCTGTTTTGGGCCAGCTGCAGCTTAACTAGGTCTTTCCTTGCAGCACTGGACCACACGACTGGACAATAATCAAGATTAGACAAAACTAGAGCCTGCAGAACTTGCTTTTTGGAGTGTGGTGTCAAAAAAGCAGTGCATCTCTTTATTACGGACAGACCTCTCCCCATCTTTACAACCATTAATCTATATGTTTTAACCATGATAGTTTACAATCTAAGGTAACGCCAAGTAATTTAGTCTCCTCAACTTGTTCAACAGCCACACCATTCATTACCAGATTCAGCTGAGGTCTAGAACTAGGGAATGATTTGTACCAAATACAATGCTCTTAGTTTTAGAGATGTTCAGGACCAGTTTATTAGTGGCCACCCATTCCAGAACAGACTGCAACTCTTTGTTAAGGGTTTCGGTGACTTCATTAGCTGTGGTTGCTGATGCTTATATGGTTGAATCATCAGCATACATGGACACACATGCTTTGTTTAATACCAGTGGCAGGTCATTGGTAAAAATAGAATAGAGTAGAGGGCCTAGAGAGCTGCCCTGTGGTACACCACACTTTACATGTTTGACATTAGAGAAGCTTCCATTAAATAAAACTCTTTGAGTTCTATTAGATAGATAGCTCAGAAACCATGATATGGCACAGGTTGAAAAGCCATAACACATACGTTTTTTCAACAACAGGTTATGGTCAATAATATCAAAGGCTGCACTGAAATCTAACAGTACAGCTCCCACAATCTTATTATTATCAATATCTTTCAACCAATCATCAGTCATTTGTGTCAGTGCAGTACATGTTGAGTGCCCTTCCCTATAAGCATGTTGAAAGTCTGTTGTTTATTTGTTTACAGAGAAATAGCATTGTATTTGGTCAAACACAATTTTTTCCAAATGTTTGCTAAGAGCTGGCAGCAAGCCTATAGGTCTACTGTTAGAACCAGTAAAGGCCGCTTTACCATTCTTGGGTAGCAGAACGACTTTGGCTTCCCTCCAGTCCTGACAAAGACTTTCCTCTAGGCTCAGATTAAAGATATGACAGATAGGAGTGGCTATAGAGTCAGCTACCATCCTCAGTAGCCTTCCATCTAAGTTGTCAATGGCAGGAGGTTTATCATTATTGATCGATAACAATAATTTTTCCACCTCTCCCACACTAACTTTACAAAAATCAAAGTTGCAATGCTTTTCTTTCATTATTTGTTTTTTTCTGCATGAATACGATGGCTCACTGTTCATTGTTGGCATTTCCTGCCTAAGTTTGCCCTCTTTGCCAATGAAGTAATCATTAAAATAATTGGCAACATCAAATGGTTTTCTGATGAATAAGCCATCTGATTCGATGAAAGATGGAGTTGAATTTGTCTTTCTACTCATAATTTCATTTAAAAGTACTCCAAAGTTTTTTTTCCATCATTCTTTATATCATTGATCTTGGCTTCATAATACAGTTTCTTCTTCTTTTTGTTGAGTTTAGTCACATAATTTTTCCATTTGCAGTAAGTCAACCAGTCAGATGTGCAGCCAGACTTATTAGCCACTCCTTTTGCCCCATCTCTTTCAACCATACAGTTTTTAAATTCCTCATCAATCCATGGAGCCTTAACAGTTCTAACAGTCAGTTTCCTAACAGGTGCATGTTTATCAATAATTGGAAGAAGCAATTTCATAAATTCATCAAGTGCAGCATCTGGATGCTCCTTATTAATCACATCAGACCAACAAATATTTTTTACATCATCCACATATGAGTCACAGCAAAATCTTTTGGATGATCTCTTATACACTATTTTAAGCCCAGCTGTTTTGGAACTTTGGCTTTCCTGGATATAGCCACTATATTGTGATCACTGCATCCAATGGGTACAGATACAGCTTTAGAACAAAGTTCTAAAGTACTAGTAAAAATGTGATCGATACATGTGGATGATCTTGTTCCTGTAGTGTTTGTAAACACCCTGGTAGGTTGATTAATAACCTGAACCAGATTACAGGCACTGGTGACAGTAAGAAGCTTCCTCTTGAGTGGACAGTTTGATGAAAACCAGTCAATATTCAGGTCCCCAAGAAAGTAGACCTCTCTGTTTACATCACATACATTATCAAGCATTTCACACATATTATTTAAATACTGACTGTTCGCACTTGGTGGCCTATAGCAACACCCCAAAAGAAAAGGTTTTAGATGTGGCAAGTGAACCTGCAACCACACCACTTCAATTTCACTTGATATAAGATCTTCTCTAAGCATTACATGGATATGACTCTGAATATATACAGCAACACCTCCCCCATAAGCATTTCTGTCTCTTCTATAGATGTTATATTCTTGTATTGCTACTGCTGTATCATCAAATTAATTATCTAAGTGAGTCTTAGAAATCAGAATAAGCCCTCATTGAGCTCCACACCAGTAGGATGTGATAATTAAGGTGTCAGTAGAAATAACACAATGCCATACAATCCCGTGTAGCTCAGTTGGTAGAGCATGGCGCTTTGCAACGCCAGGGTTGTGGGTTCGATTCCCACGGGGGACCAGTATGAAAATGTATGCACTCACTTAACTGTAAGTCGCTCTGGATAAGAGCGTCTGCTAAATGACTAAAATGTAATGTAAAATAAAGCATGGGTATCATCTGTTTTATGTATGAAAGTGGTGATCACTGCAGGACACACTGTGCAGACCACATTTTGTTTGAGTAAAATAAAAGTTAAATCAAGTGATCACAGTTAGGCTATAGCTAGGACAAACCTTCTCCTCCTCAGATGCCCTTGCTGCTGTTCCTGCTCTGAGTTCAGTTCTTGTGACAGCTGGGTTCCTCTGATGGATGTAGGACAGGGAACGGTCACCAGAGGGAGCTGTCACACACAGTCTGGTTGGGGCCTGTCAAGTGAACCCAACACTTAGTGTTTTGAGCTTTCCACTAGAAAGATACAGCTCAATGTGCAAAATGTACTGTATACATCAATGAAATCCCTTAACCATAGGGTTCATGTCACCTTTGTCTATCCATCTTGAAATATACTACTCACACAATGTCATATTTTCACATTTATTTTTATTTTTATTGGACATATAAGAGGGCAGATACCATTTTTGAAAACATGTACAATTATATATTTTTCTAAGCTACATGATAATAAAATGCAAACTTAATAACATAACTTAATAACATAAGTATAACCACTATATTATGGTTGTACTCCTGAGTGGCGCAGTGGTCTAAGGCACTGCATCGCAGTGCAAACTGTGCCACTAGAGAGCCTGGTTCGAATCCAGGCTCTGTCGCAGCCGGCCGCGACCGGGAGACTCATGGGCGGCGCACAATTGGCCCAGCGTCGTCCAGGGTAGGGGAGGGAATGGCCGGCAGGGATGTAGCTCAGTTGATAGAGCATGGCGTTTGCAACGCCAGGGTTGTGGGTTCGATTCCCACGGGGGGCCAGTATAAAAAAAATATGTATTCACTAACTGTAAGTCGCTCTGGATAAGAGCGTCTGCTAAATGACTAAAATGTAAAAATGTTCAGGGTTTACCTTGTTGAGCGCAGCCTGAAGAGCTGACCCCACACCCCCCTCAGCCTCAGCTTGTCTGTGTGATCTGGCCACTATAGAGTTCTGTTTGTCTGGTGGTTCCTTCATCACATTATCCACAACGTCCAGAGGAATAGCTGCTCCTTTCTCCCTAGTGCACAGTTAAATAAATATGCAACGTGATCCAGTTAAGTCACAGCAAGTGTAAGATGTGGTATTTTGAAGCAGAATTACCATTGAGACTTTACTGCTACTTTAATTGAGATTTCCGTTCCTCACAAGAATGTAAAGTAAAGTATTTATTAATTATATTGTATAGTATTGTATGTTTTTCTATTCTATTCCATTCAGTTCTATTCTATTTTCAGTTATTCCATTCCATCCATTCCATTCTTTTCTATTCTAAGAACACAGCTTGATCTTTGATCGACCTGATTCATCTCACTTGTCTGGCTCTTCTGTGATGAAATACTTGACCTGTTTGCTGCCTATGATCTTGACAACTAGTCTGGGGACTGCTATAGTTCCAGAGGTATTTCTCAGGGCCATGATACAGGTAATGTGATATGTAGCGATCCCCTAGAGAGAGATGGAGGGAGAGGAAAACAGCACAGATTCAATTGGTCAGGATACAGAGCAGAAGAAGGCAGTTAAGGTTTCACAAGAATTCTTCCCGGAAAATTGTAAATTAAATCATTTTACTGTGTGTCCATTGTTCTGAGTAGTAGGATTATTTAACCACCTCTCTTCTACAGAGCAATGTGAAAGATTTTTGGCTATGTTCCATATTGGACACAGGTCTATGCCTCAGAGCCAGCCACTACATATCACAGAGTAAAGAGTTTTACTCACATGAGCAATTAGTCCTTACAAGTCCACACCTTGTAGGCTATAGGTTAACCTTTGAAAGTCACCATGTAGGTTATTTCACCATGAGCTAAGTCCACCATCTCAATCAATCATCAGGTGCTAATGTACTGTACTGTGAAACCCTCTGTGTGAAGGGTGAAGCTAGGTAAACGTCTGGCTTCTGTGCTGTGTATGTTCTTTCTGCACCTTGGTTACCTGCCTCACCCCACCTCTCCCCTGAGCTGCGAGCAGAGTAGCAACATAGGCCCAGTGCTCAGCAGGCTCATAATCATTATGGAAAATGAAAACAAGCCTTTCTTATTGGACAACTTTCTTGTTGGACAGACAGTACCTAAGCATTTCAGCCCGTTTTACTTTTCTTGTTTCGTGCCTAATGAATACGACCCAGAGGAATGTGTGTGTGTGTGTTTGTGTGTCAGATGACTAGCTGGCCTGGCTTGGAGTTATTTAAGCGTACATACTTTGGTGATTTAGGGCAGTGTGTTTTTATTGACTCTGCCTATGTCAGGGCAAAATGATAAAACCATTCGGCTAAAGCATGGGGACGGGGAAAGAGAGCGCAAGATGAACTTGTGGCTCAAAGTCAAATCAACAGGACTGAATGGAGAGAGAGATTACTAAATTTTAAGAGCCATTGCTAATCAGTTAAAATTAATCATTAAATTAAGTGGTGGTGTATTGTCTTGAATCCCATAGAACTTCCATTGGCTTGAACACACCTGTTGAACATAATCTTTTGAGTTTTGTTATGTTAATGTTAATGTTATGTGATAAACAAAAGTTTGTCTTTGTGTATTTGTTTGATTGGAAACAACTGAGTGTGCTGTCCCCATTCTAAAGCCCATTTCAAAGCCCATTCTAGCTTTACCAAAAAGGGAAATCTGTCCTACTACTTGAGCCAGACTAACTGTAAATTCATTAAATCATCATTAATTGGAATGGGTTTCTAATTAAATGTGTGTCCATGATAAGGAAATAGGCCTACCTCTTGATAAGAGGCCTGGATAGAGATAAAGATGGAGCCTAATTGCCTTAATTACTTTATATTCCTTATGGAAAACAGTCTGAATCATTCAAGTTCTTATAACATTGTAATCTTTTGATTGAGTCATTGAGTAAAGCACATACTTTTTTTAGCCATATCTGGCATTTGCCTAGATACACTATACATGGACATGTACAGTACCAGTCAAAAGTTTGGACACACCTACTCATTCAAGGGTTTTTCTTTATTTTTACTATTTTCTACATTGTAGAATAATAGTGAAGACATCAAAACTATGAAATAACACATATGGAATCATGTAGTAACCAAAAAAGTGTTAAACAAATCAAAATATATTTTATATTTGAGATTCTTCAAATAGCCACCCTTTGCCTTGATGACAGCTTTGCACACTCTTGGCATTCTCTCAACCAGCTTCATGAGGTAGTCACCTGGAATGCATTTCAATTAACAGGTGTGCCTTGTTAAAAGTTAATTTGTGGAATTTCTTTCCTTAATGCGTTTGAGCCAATCAGTTGTGTTGTGACAAGGTATTGTTGGTATACAGAAGATAGCCCTATTTGGTAAAAGACCAAGTCCATATTATGGCAAGAACAGCTCAAATAAGCAAAGAGAAACGACAGTCCATCATTACTTTAAGACATGAAGACATGAAGGTCAGTCAATCCGGAAAATTTCAAGAACATTCAAGGAGCTTCATGAAATGGGTTTCCATGGCTGAGCAGCCACACACAAGCCTAAGATCACCATGCACAATGCCGAGCGTCGGCTATAGTGGTGTAAAGGTCGCCACCATCGGACTCTTGAGCAGTGGAAACACGTTCTCTGGAGTGATGAATCACGCTTCACCATCTGGCAGTCCAACAGACGAATCTGGGTTTGGCGGATGCCAGGAGAACGCTACCTGCCCCAATGCATAGTGCCAACTGTAAAGTTTGGTGAAGGAGGAATAATGTTCTGGGTCTGTTTTTCATGGTTCGGGCTAGGCCCCTTAGTTCCAGTGAAGGGAAATCTTAACGCTACAGCATACAATGACATTCTAGACTATTCTGTGCTTCCAACTTTGTGGCAACAGTTTGGGGAAGGCCCTTTCCTGTTTCAGCATGACAATGCCCCCGTGCACAAAGCGAGGTCCATACAGAAATGTGTAGACTGAGATCGGTGTTTGGACTGAGATCGGTGTTGAGATCGGTGTTTAAGAACTTGACTGACCTGCACAGAGCCATGATCTCAACCCCATCGAACATCTTTGGTGATGAATTGCAGGCCTAATCGCCCAACATCAGTGCCCGACCTCACTAATGCTCTTGTGGCTGAATGGAAGCAAGCCCCTGCAGCAATGTTCCAACATCTAGTGGAACGCCTTCCCAGAAGAGTGGAGGCTGTTATAACAGCAAAGGGGGGACCAACTCCATATTAATGCCCATGATTTTGGAATGAGATGTTCGACGAGCAGGTGTCCACATACTTTTGGTCATGTAGTGTATATAGCCAGTGGGACATTGCCTGCCTGCTTTGCCTGCCTTTTGTGCTGTTCCCTTGAAGAGAGTGGGGGCCTAGGATACACACTTCTCAATAAAGTCTACTACCCCACTGAGGTCTCCCACTCTGTTTGATGTGCAGGAATTAAACCGTGAACCCACGGTAATGACTGTGGAAATGACTCCTCATTCTTCAGTGCATTGTCAGTCTCTACACGCCCCCGTCCCCCTTTAAACGTCCTAATACGATTGAAGTGTGAAAGTCAAATGGTAAATCCCTGATCTTAATGATCAAACGAGCACTCACAAAAAGGCTGAGCAGGTGTATGCGTGCGGTGCGGTTCGGAAAAGGGAAGAGAGAGTCAGGGGATATCGGACACCAGTTAATTAAGGGCCCGATTACAGACGGCAGAATCCTCAAAGCTACATCTGGGTAGGTGTGGGTAAAGCGTGAAATCACTACCCAAACTGAAAAAGGCAGTCGACGTGAAGTGTTCAACCGCAGACTACTTGAGGAAAAGAGGAAAGACTTGAGGCAAGATGATGCTTTAATCCACTCACTCTCCTACATGCAGCCATGAACTAACATTTTCTCTGTTTACAAACCAAAATATTTCATTTACATTTTTAGCAGACGCTCTTATCCAGAGCGACTTACAGTTAGTGAGTGCATACATTTTCATACTGGCCCCCCGTGGGAAACGAACCCACAACCCTGGCATTGCAAGCGCCATGCTCTACCAACTGAGCTACCCATAACTAAAATATCATGTAGTTGCATTAGATGTTACAATACCATGTATGTCACGTAGTCATCTCCAGATAAAAAACAACTTTACAGATACCTTGAGGGACCATTAAATCAAACCTAGTAGGTAAGATCAAACAGTAATGTGACATATAACTGTAGACCAAAACCATCAACTAAAATGACCTACCGTTATAAGTAAAACGCATAAATGACAGTGTTTAACTATATTTAATGATACTGGATTTGATTGAACTGTGGATCCAATGTAGGGTTGGACATGCATGTGGTAATGAATCAAAAACTGAAGCAACTTGATAAAACAATTCTAGGTAGACATATAGTATGTTCAGCAGGAGACACTGCACTAGACAGGAAGGAAGGATGTTATGACAGGAGACACTGCACTAGACAGGAAGGAAGGATGTTATGACAGGAGACACTGCACTAGACAGGAAGGAATGATGTTATGACAGGAGACACTGCACTAGACAGGAAGGAAGGATGTTATGACAGGAGACACTGCACTAGACAGGAAGGAAGGATGTTATGACAGGAGACACTGCACTAGACAGGAAGGAATGATGTTATGACAGGAGACACTGCACTAGACAGGAAGGAATGATGTTATGACAGGAGACACTGCACTAGACAGGAAGGAATGATGTTATGACAGGAGACACTGCACTAGACAGGAAGGAAGGATGTTATGACAGGAGAGTCACTGAGCCATGACTTCATAAAGTTAACTGAAAGTAGATGGTGTTTTGACATTCTGCTGACTTCTATAATCTCATACCAAATTGTAGATTTTTAAAGACCATTATTCCCTCATTCTTGTTGACATGTGATCCTGAAGGAACAGCCTTGTTTTATCATATGGAGTTCAAATTGTGCCCCCAAAAAGTGTCTAAGTGAACGATAAGACAATGATGACATGGGGTTGTGAATGATACAAAGTACACTGTAAAACTTTTCTGTCATTTCAACAGTAAAACACTGTAGGATGCACAGTATAATACCATACATGTGTCTTACAGCATTCATGCTGTAGATTGCACTGCATTATGGGTAAAATGCTGAAAAATATTCTTATTAACTGTAATTCGGAAGCCTCCTGTAAAAAATTACTTGAACATACTATTTCTTTACAGTAATAGCTTATGCCTTTCAAGCGCCAACCTCATGCTGTCAGGTGAGACACAAGCTCAGACTGTTTTAGTAACTATCTTCTTGAAGCCGCTGTGAAATGGAAGAATATCTTCAGCAGCTGCTGGGTAGGTACCTTGACTTGTTTATAAGTATATTGATTGCTAGCCAATGTTGAATTACTGCATGTTTCCTTTCCATGCTGAAATTGACAAAAGCCATTTCGGATATCTAGCTGTGCGACCTAGAAAAACATCACCCAGAGAATAATGATTGTGATTATAGGTTGTATTGCAGCCCATGAGTGCCATAGAAATACACTGAGCACAGATTCGTGACCGTTATGTTTCCACCATTACTACAGAGAAAATGGCTTGTTTCTAGCAGTTCAAAAGATGACCCATATTTTTGGGGATTTATGGGCCGCATCTTACACATAAACCACGTTGTGGGCCGTACTCGCGAGCTGCTAAAGCCGATGTGAATGACCAGTGCATCATGTTGTAATGAGGTGCCTGCCAACCAGTGTCGGCGGTGGAAGTTAGCAACGTGGCACATTTTTTCCCTCCCAGGATGATACAGTATTTCAAGTAGGATAGCAGCCTACACAAGAAATAACTAATATTGGGAGCCATCTAGATGTCACCGTGATATATTTTACTCAATGGGGAGAGCATAGATGGCTAAAACACCGGGACAGTGTCCTCCTTAGCTGTCACTTGGCTCTCATCTGGCTACAGAAGTCATCATTTTGGAGGCCAGGATTGTCCATATAGCCTGTCCCACATAGCCGCGGGAAGTAGGGGTGCTGAGGGTGCTGCAGCAGCCCCTGAAAAATCAGAATCATAAAAATAAAAAAATATTCACAAATATAATGCACTGGGCCTTTAATAGTCCTGTATTAGCGGACCAATATAGCCGTCTGCAGCGCGGGCAAAGCGTTTTTCCAGCACCACCACCCCCAAACTGCTTCCTGCGGCTATGCTCTCCCACTATCCATTTGTTTAATTTAAACAACATTGTTCCATAATCATACAGTATTAGCTAAACCTGTTCACTTTACCAGTAGTATGCAAACATTTGGTGGCACAGCTAGAAAGGAACATGTTGTGAGTCTGGTAAAATAATCTGTGATATTGTGTAGCCTATAGCAATGTTGTATTAGTTAGCTAGGGTTTGAAGTAGGTGTATCTAGCTGTCTTATTTGTATTTGTTCAATGCCTCAATTGATTTCATAAACTATAATGGATATATGTTGTAGGTTCGAATCAACCCAAGATGATGAATCCTGAAGAAGTGCATGACAAGGTGGCACAGAGGAAGCCAGCTGTTTGTTCTCAATCCCTACCTTGCCCCATTCTTCCAAGAGCTCACTAAGTTTGAATGAAGACCTCTAGTGAGGTAAGTACACATACACACACACACAACATCAGCTTAATATGTCCCTTGTCCCCCTGTCTTTTTACCTCCACAGTAACAGCCCTGGTACTGTCTCTCATTCTATTCTTTCTTTTTCTATGCTTGTCCTAGGCGTGAGAAGAGCTGACCAATCAGAACTGAGGAGGATTGTTACGGAGCCCCATAAGGAACACCTGATGCTGTGCTGACTTCTCTCTCCTGTATGCTCTGGGCCCTAACTGTCCTGTTGTGTGTTTCACCGCCTCTGGACCCCCTTACCCCAAACAGAGTTGCCCCTGATCATAGATCGGGCTGCATCACAACCTGGTCCAGCAACTCCACCACTGCAGACCGCAAGGCACTTCAGAGGGTGATACTTGCAGCCGAACGCACCATTGGGTGCACACTGCTTGCCTTCCAGGACACCTACAACACCAGGTGTCACAGGAAGGCCAATAAGATCATCAGGGACCCCAGCCACCCGAGCCATGGCCTGTTCTCCCTGTTTCAATTACTCAGGACAGCACAGGAGCATTATGGCAGAAAACTGGAAGACTGGCCAATAATTTCTACCCCCAGACCATCAGGCTGCTGAATAGCCACCACTAGTCGGCTGCCTGCTTTTTATTGTTTTATTTCAATTGGTCCCCACACCCCCTCAATGGTAATTTAATCTGACTGCTGCTCCCCCTATGGTCAATGTCCACACCAATGGACATTTATTTATTCATCACTGCTACAGTTGTTACTATGTATACAGTGAGGGAAAAACATATTTGATCCCCTGCTGATTTTGTATGTTTGCCCACTGACAAAGAAATGATCAGTCTATAATTTTAATGGTAGGTTTATTTGAACAGTGAGAGACAGAATAACAACAAAAAAATCCAGAAAAACGCATGTAAAAAATGTTATAAATTGATTTGCATTTTAATGAGGGAAATACTGTAAGTATTTGACCACTCTGCAAAACATGACTTAGTACTTTATGGCAAAACCCTTGTTGGCAATCACAGAGGTCAGACGTTTCTTGTAGTTGGCCACCAGGTTTGCACACATCTCAGGAGGGATTTTGTCCCACTCGTCTTTGCAGATCTTCTCCAAGTCATTAAGGTTTCGAGCCTGACGTTTGGCAACTCGAACCTTCAGCTCCCTCCACAGATTTTCTATGGGATTAAGGTCTGGAGACTGGCTAGGCCACTCCAGGACCTTAATTTGCTTCTTCTTGAGCCACTTGTTTGTTGCCTTGGCCGTGTGTTTGGGTCATTGTCATGCTGGAATACCCATCCACGACCCATTTTCAATGCCCTGGCTGAGGGAAGGAGGTTCTCACCCAAGATTTGACGGTACATGGCGCCGTCCATCGTCCCTTTGATGCGGTTAAGTTGTCCTGTCCCCTTAGCAGAAAAACACCCCCAAAGCATAATGTTTCCAACTCCATGTTTGACGGTGGGGATGGTGTTCTTGGGGTAATAGGCAGCATTCCTCTTCCTCCAAACACGGCGAGTTGAGTTGATGCCAAAGAGCTCGATTTTGGTCTCATCTGACCACAACACTTTCACCCAGTTCTCCTCTGAATCATTCAGATGTTCATTGCAAACTTCAGACGGGCCAGTATATGTGCTTTCTTGAGCAGGGGGACCTTGCGGGCGCTGCAGGATTTCAGTCCTTCACGGCGTAGTGTGTTACCAATTGTTTTCTTTGTGACTATGGTCCCAGCTGCCTTGAGATCATTGACAAGATCCTCCCGTGTAGTTCTGGGCTGATTCCTCACCGTTCTCATGATCATTGCAACTCCACGAGGTGAGATCTTGCATGGAGCCCCAGGCCGAGGGAGATTGACGGTTATTTTGTGTTTCTTCCATTTGCAAATAATCGCACCAACTGTTGTCACCTTCTCACCAAGCTGCTTGGCGATGGTCTTGTAGCCCATTCCAGCCTTGTGTAGGTCTAAAATCTTGTCCCTGACATCCTTGGAGAGCTCTTTGGTCTTGGCCATGGTGGAGAGTTTGGAATCTGATTGATTGCTTCTGTGGACAGGTGTCTTTTATACAGGTAACAAGCTGAGATTAGGAGCACTCCCTTTAAGAGTGTGCTCCTAATCTCAGCTCGTTACCTGTATAAAAGACACCTGGGAGCCAGAAATCTTTCTGATTGAGAGGGGGTCAAATACTTATTTCCCTCATTAAAATGCAAATCAATTCATAACATTTTTGACATGCGTTTTTCTGGATTTTTTTGTTGTTATTCTGTCTCTCACAGTTCAAATAAACCTACCATTAAAATTATAGACTGATCATTTCTTTGTCAGTGGGCAAACGTACAAAATCAGCAGGGGATCAAATACTTTTTTCCCTCACTGTATATAGTACTATTTCTATAGTTTTTATTATGTATATAGTACTATTTCTACAGTTGTTATTATGTATATAGTACTATTTCTACAGTTGTTGTTATGTATATAGTACTATTTCTACAGTTGTTATTATGTATATAGTACTATTTCTACAGTTGTTATTATGTATATAGTACTATTTCTACAGTTGTTATGTATATAGTACTATTTCTACAGTTGTTACTATGTATATAGTACTATTTCTACAGTTGTTATTATGTATATAGTACTATTTCTACAGTTGTTATTATGTATATAGTACTATTTCTACAGTTGTTATTATGTATATAGTACTATTTCTACAGTTGTTACTATGTATATAGTACTATTTATACAGTTGTTATTATGTATATAGTACTATTTCTACAGTTGTTACTATGTATATAGTACTATTTCTACAGTTGTTGTTATGTATATAGTACTATTTATACAGGTGTTACTATGTATATAGTACTATTTATACAGTTGTTATTATGTATATAGTACTATTTATACAGTTGTTATTATGTATATAGTACTATTTCTACAGTTGTTACTATGTATATAGTACTATTTCTATTTTTCTTATTACCATTCTCATTGTTTTATTTCACTTAGTCCTGCATGTTGGAGCTCGGAGCTCTGAATCTGAAAATCTAAGATTGAACCCAATCCCAATTTTAACTCTGTCTCCCTCTCTCTCGTTGTCTCTCTCTCCCCCACAGCCCACACACATGCACACAATATAGTTTACATAAGTGTTGTAATGATTATCTTATTTGGTTACATACACTATATATACAAACGTATGTGGACACCCCTTCAAATTAGTGGATTCGGCTATTTCAGCCACACCCGTTGCTGACAGGTGTATAAAATGAGCACACAGACATGCAATCTCCATAGAGAAACATTGGCAGTAGAATGGCCTTACTGAAGAGCTCAGTGACTTTCAACGTGGCACCGTTATAGGATGCTGCCTTTGCAACAAGTCAGTTTGTCAAATTTCAGCCCTACTAGAGCTGCCCCGGTCAACTTCAAGTGCTGTTATTGTGAAGTGGAAATGTCTAGGAGCAACAACGGCTCAGCCGCAAAGTGGTAGCCCACACAAGCTCACAGAACGGGATCGTCTGTCCTCGGTTGCAAAACTCACTACCGAGTTCCAAACTGCCTCTAGAAGCAACATCAGCACAATAACTGTTCTTCAAGCGCTTTATGAAATGGGTTGCCACCATTGGACTCTGGAGCAGTGGAAACACGTTCTCTGGAGTGATGAATCATGCTTCACCATCTGGCAGTCCAACGGACTATTCTGGGTTTGGTGGATGCCAGGAGAACGCTACCTGCCCGAATGCATAGTGCCAACTGTAAAGTTTGGTGGAGGAGGAATAATGGTCTGGGGATGTTTTCATGGTTCGGGTTAGGCCCCTTACTTCCAGTGAAGGGAAATCTTAACGCTACAGCATACAATGACATTCTAGACAATTCTGTGCTTCCAATTTTGTGGCAACAGTTTGTGGAAGGCCCTTTCCTGTTTCAGCATGACAATGCCCCCGTGCAGAAAGCGAGGTCCATACAGAAATGGTTTGTCGAGATCGGTGTGTAAGAACTTGACTGACCTGCACAGAGCCCTGACCTCAACCCCATCAAACACCTTTGGGTATGAATTGGAACGCCGACTGCGAGCCAGGCCTAATCGCCCAACATCAGTGCCCGACCTCACTAATGCTCTTGTGGCTGAATGGAAGCAAGTCCCCGCAGCAATGGAAAGCCTTCCCAACATCTAGTGGAAAGCCTTCCCAGAAGAGTGGAGGCTGTTATAGCAGCAAAAGGGGGGGGACCAACTCCATATTAATGCCTATGATTTTGGAATGAGATGTTCGACGAGCAGGTGACCACATACTTTTGGTCATGTAGTGTATGTGTTCACTTTTGTTACTTCTATTATCAATTTGAATAAATACATTTTGCTTTACAGTACTATTTTCCTTATTGTTAAACATTACAGCGTCTCTGTAAATTTACAGCAAGGATGCTGTAATATGTCTTTACAGTAAGGAAAATAGTGCTGTAAAACATATTACAGCATCTCTGCTGTAAAGCAAAATTACAGTATTAAGTTGGCAACTGTGGTGCCAGTATAATGCTGTAAATTTACAGGGAAAAGATTTACAGTGTAGTAGACACTTTTTCGGCACAAATGGAACTAACAAGGCTGCTTATCCATGGTCTGCCCTGCTAATCAATTAGAACCTCTGTACACACACCCGTTTGACATAGATGAGGCTCGAGAAAATCAAAGCTCATTACAAAAACAATACCTCCGTGCTGTCTGTCCAGTGTCTAGTCATACATTAGTCAGATCTATTCAACAGGCCCTGGTTTGTAATGTGGCTTTGATTTCTTTGGCCTCATTTATGCGGCTGGCCGACGGGAAGTGTGTGCGTGCGTGGGTGTGTTTGTGTGTGTGTGTGTGCATGCACCGTGTGTGTGTGTCTGTGTATGTGTGCTCTTCTGTGCGTGTGTGTTTGTGTGTTTGTGTGCACACAGGCCCTAATTGATTAGCAGGCCAATTAAACACAGGAGATAGATGGGGCCTGGCTGGCGATGGAGCAGAGGAGGAGGGTGACAGAATCACAGCTCCTTTTCTCTCCTTCTGAGTGAGAGGACCTAAATCGGATTTGCCGTGGACAGTTAACGTCAATCTAAACATGCACCCAGAAACCATCTCAATCTAAACATGCACCCAGAAACCATCTCAATCTAAACATGCACCCAGAAGCCATCTCAATCTAAACATGCACCCAGAAACCATCTCAATCTAAACATGCACCCAGAAACCATCTCAATCTAAACATGCACCCAGAAGCCAGCTCAAGCCAGCTCAATCTAAACATTCACCAAGAAGCCAGCTCAATCTAAACATGCACCCAGAAGCCAGCTCAATCCTAACATGCACCCAGAAGCCAGCTCAATCCAAACATGCACCCAGAAGCCAGCTCAATCCAAACATGCACCCAGAAGCCAGCTCAATCCAAACATGCACCCAGAAGCCAACTCAATCTAAACATGCACCCAGAAGCCAGCTCAATCTAAACATGCACCCAGAAGCCAGCTCAATCTAAACATGCACCAAGAAGCCAGCTCAATCCAAACATGCACCCAGAAGCCAGCTCAATCTAAACAGGCAACCAGAAGCCAGCTCAATCTAAACAGGCAACCAGAAGCCAGCTCAATCTAAACAGGCAACCAGAAGCCAGCTCAATCTAAACATGCACCCAGAAGCCAGCTCAATCTAAACATGCACCCAGAATCCAGCTCAATCCTAACATGCACCCAGAAGCCAGCTCAATCCAAACATGCACCCAGAAGCCAGCTCAATCTAAACAGGCAACCAGAAGCCAGCTCAATCTAAACATGCACCCAGAAGCCAGCTCAATCCAAACATGCACCCAGAAGCCAGCTCAATCTAAACATGCAACCAGAAGCCAGCTCAATCTAAACAGGCACCCAGAAGCCAGCTCAATCCAAACATGCACCCAGAAGCCAGCTCAATCTAAACAGGCAACCAGAAGCCAGCTCAATCTAAACATGCACCCAGAAGCCAGCTCAATCCTAACATGCACCCAGAAGCCAGCTCAATCTAAACATGCACCCAGAAGCCAGCTCAATCCTAACATGCACCCAGAAGCCAGCTCAATCTAAACATGCACCCAGAAGCCAGCTCAATCTAAACATGCACCCAGAAGCCAGCTCAATCTAAACATGCACCCGTAAACCAGCTCAATCTAAACGTGCACCCAGAAGCCAGCTAAATCTAAACGTGCACCCAGAAGCCAGCTCAATCTAAACGTGCACCCAGAAGCCAGCTCAATCTAAACGTGCACCCAGAAGCCAGCTCAATCTAAACGTGCACCCAGAAGCCAGCTCAATCTAAACGTGCACCCAGAAGCCAGCTCAATCTAAACGTGCACCCAGAAGCCAGCTCAATCTAAACGTGCACCCAGAAGCCAGCTGAATCCCTCAGCCAAGATAAAGCAGACAAATCTCACAGAGCAGGAAACCAAGGTGGAAATCAAAAAATGGTCAGAGCTAGGGACAGACTCCTTTTTAATGTGTGTGTGTGTGTGTGCACACTGCTGTGTGTAGTGTCTGTCTACTGGGAGAGACAGAAAGGATGAACGAGGAGATAAATGTAATAGTGATTAATTTATATTTTAATGGTTATCTTTCTATCGTTAACCTACGTCGCTGTGCAAATGATGCGTCTGTTGGATTAAACAATGGGCTCTGAACATGGCAGGTAGTACATCTCCTGACTGGCTGTGGAGGAAGACACATTGATCAAAGCTTCACGTCCAGACCAAACACTCCTGGGTGAGCACGCACGCACGCGCACGCGCACGCGCACGCGCACACGCACACGCACACGCACACGCACACGCACACACACACACACACACACACACGCACACGCACACACACACACACACACACACACACACACACGCACACACACACACACACACACACACACACACACACGCACACGCACACACACACCTGCTGAGCTCCAGGTGATCCATCAGCAGTCCCAGGCCAGTCTGGTTCAGAGAGCATCGTCATTTAACATTTTTATAAATGCCTTCTGCCCAAATGTAAATGATGAGACATTTAAATGTCCTTCACGGAGGCTTAAACCTTTTTCATATGGGCCTCTTCAGGACAAAATGGACATTTCAAAGATGACCGTTCAGATGAAAATAAATCTGGTGGGTTTAATTGTGGCTACAGTAGCCTAATTGAAGCCATTATTTGCAAGCATTTGTCACCTTAGGAAAATAGACCATGCTCATTGTATATTACCATTGTTTGTGTGCACTCTTTTAAATACATTCTAAGTGAATCTAGGACAATACAATTAAAGTTGTTTACAAGACATATATCATCGTAGCTAACTCTTGATAATGAACCCTTTTGGCACTGCAGTGTTTGAATATTAAATTCAAGGTGTTTGCGGTTGGACATCGTGCCTCCGAGGGAGCACCAACCTACCTGGCTGTACTGTAGCTGGTGGCAGTATCATTATTCAGAGAACATTGTGTGTAACCTTCACAAATGGCAGCTATCATCCATTTACAATCTCAGGCCCGAAAGGGGGAACGTCCAGAGCAGCTCGACTTGAGCCATTTTAGTGGAACAGAACTGTTGGAGTCACTGAGGCATACAGCGAGCCGCCATCTTGTTAAAGGTCATCTGAAAAAAAAAAATCAACCCATTTTACTTCAAACTATACTGAACAAAAATATGAACGCAACATGCAGCAATTTAAAAGATTTGACTGAGTTACAGTTCATATAAGAAAATCACTCAATTGAAATATATTCATTAGACCCTAATCTATGGATTTCACATGACTGTGAATAAAGATATGCATCTGTTGGTCACAGATACCTTAAAAAAAAGTAGGGGCGTGGATCAGAAAACCAGTCAGTATCTGGTGTGACCACCATTTGCCTCATGCAGTGCAACACATCTCCTTAATATAGAGTGGATCAGGCTGTTGATTGTGGCCTGTGGAATGTTGTCCCACTCCTCTTCAATGGCTGTGCGAAGTTGCTGGATATTGGCGGGAACTGGAACACACTGTCGTACACGTCGATCCAGAGCATCCCAAACACACTCAATGGGTGACGTGTCTGGTGAGTATGCAGGCCATGTAGGAACTGGGCCATATTCAGCTTCAGATCCTTGCGACATGGGGCTGTGCATTATCATGCTGAAACATGAGGTGATGGCGATGGATGAATGGCACGACAATTGGCCTCAGGATCTCGTCACGGTATCTCTGTGCATTCAAATTGCCATAGATAAAATTCAGTTGTGTTCGTTGTCCGTAGCTTATGCCTGCCCATACCATAACCCCACCGCTACCATAGGGCACTCTGTTCACAAAATGACATCAGCAAACCGCTCGCCACACCATACACGCTGTCTGCCATCTGCCCGGTACAGTTGAAACCGGGATTCATCCGTGAATTGCACACTTCTCCAGCGTGCCAGTGGCCATCGAAGGTGAGCATTTGCCCACTGAATTCGGTTTTACGACGCTGAACTGCAGTCAGGTCAAGACCCTGGTGAGGACGACGAGCACGAGGATGAGCTTCCCTGAGATGGTTTCTGACAGTTTTACAGAAATAAACCCACAGTTTCATCAGCTGTCCGGGTGGCTGGTCTCAGGCGATCCCGCAGGTGAAGAAGCCAGATGTGGAGGTCCTGGGCTGGCGTGGTTACACGTGGTGTGTGGTTGTGAGGTCGGTTGGGGAGGCGGCTTATGATAGAGAAATTAACATTAATTTATCTGGCAACTGTGCTGGTGGACATTCCGGCAGTCAGCATGCCAATTGCATGCTCCCTCAAAACTCTGAGTTAGAGCGGCCTTTTATTGTCCCCAGCACAAGGTGCACCTGTGTAATGATCATGCTGTTTAATCAGCTTCTTGATATGCCACACCTGTCAGGTGGATGGATTATCTTGGCAAAGGAGAAATGCTCACTAACAGGGAAGTAAACAAATTTGCGCTCAAAATTTGAGAGAAATAAGCTTTTTATGAGTATGGAAAATGTCTGGGATCTTTTATTTTAGCTCATGAAACATGGGACCAACACTTTACATGTTGCGTTTAGATTTTTATTCAGTATATTTCAACATGGAACATATTTCAATATTTCAGTTCAAAGCTCAGTTTTAAACATTTATCACCTATACTCAAATGGGAGAACTTCAAATTTCTGTTACAGAAGTAGAATCATAATTTGATCACCCTGTTGCAGGAGAACTTTCCTGCAGGAGATTGAAAGCTTGTCATGTATTTGAGGTTTAAAAGGCTTCTGAAGTTTGTCATTTCACATTTGAAATTTCAGACTTGATTTTCTCTTACGAAAAATGTATCTACCCCTACAAAAATGTCTATGAATTATAATCCACATAATAATTCACATGTGCTGTTGCTGCAGGATTATTTTCCTGCTGTAGAAAACTGGCTCAAATTAACTGTCTGTGTATTTAGCCTGTGGAATACTGAAAAACACGGACGCCCAGTTTATTTAAAAATGTATTATCTATACTCATGTGGAGAAAATCTTACGGTACCCTGTGTGAATCTGTGTGAATTATAGTACCCTGAATAAAACGACATTGATTTGACTGTGTGTGTATTCAGCCGATGAACTGAATACCAATTTGGGGATGCATCCCAAATATCACCCTACTCCTTATTGGCCCTGGTCAAAAGTAGTGCACTATAAAGGGAATAGTGTGCACTTTGGGAGACAGACTGGGACAGTAAATCAGGTTTGTCAGTCAGCAGGCTGCCGTGGCAACCATGTCTCTCTATTAAGAGGATGTCAGATGCCATGAGAGAGTCCGCCCTTCAGTGAGCCCTGTCCTGGCGTGGTGCAGGAGGAGCACACACACACACACACACACACACACACACACACACACACACACACACACACACACACACACACACACACACACACACACACACACACACACACACACACACACACGCGCAGCTCGACATCACCACTCCACACACCTGTGTTAAAATGCAAATGTATTTTTCCTGACCCTACTGCAGTGGACAGGGAGGGACTGTAGCGTTCAAAGTAACCTGCTTTTTCTGCTTCACACAGACAGACAGAAAGACAGGCAACCAGATAACATCAACAGCAGCACAGAGCAGAGCGGCAGCCAGCATTAAAACATCTTATCCCTGCTTGCTTGACTAAATCTCGACCCATGACTGTGAGTTCTAATAGAGAATGGATGTCCATCTCGTGAGACATTTTATGCCACAGATACCATTAATAAATAAAATAACATAGTGCCAATAAAATCTGGTGAAATATCTGTCTTCAAAGGACCAGAGATGATGCAGAATGAACATTCCATACAGAGTAGATATAATAGCGAATTTGTCAAGCAGTCCTTCAGATGAAGGGACATGTAGCAGTCTCGTTGGCTTGCTGAGCGCGACAGCAGGAGCAGCCACCTACCATGCAGGAAGAAGAAGAGAGGTGAGGACTTCAGCATCGCAGTGCTTTGAAGAAGTTACTGCAGCAGTTTAGTCTGTACCTTCAGAAAGATTACCATTACACAACAGTACAGCAGTTTAGTCTGTACCTTCAGAAAGATTAGGATTACATAACAGTACAGCAGTTTAGTCTGTACCTTCAGAAAGATTACCATTACACAACAACAGCCTGAGAAGATTGCCCCCCAGAGAGAGCCAAATATAATAGATGTGTGAGTCTAACACTTTAGGAGTCCACTGGGGACGGTACAACAAAGATTACCCTGAAAGAAGTGTGAACATGACATAGATGAGTTATTCAAGAGGAATGAAGAAGTGAATGCAGTTCGAAATACAATTCAAATTATTGCTATTCACAGAGCATTTCAAATTTGTCTTTAAGCAAGTGTCCATTTGATGCACATGCTGATTTCTATTTGGGGGATGCCAGGTATCCATATGCCAGATACAGTACCCACTATTTCTGAAACCCAGATATTGGACAGACTTATATCATCTCCTTGTGCCTTCCTGATGTGTTGACGTTTCAATGGAGCCCAGATCCTTAATTATCCCACTCAAGGCCTTGATTAAAAGTCAGCTTGCCTCTGCCAAGTAGCTGACATGAAAACACTCTGCTTTGTGTCCGCATACAAGGTTATTATTAACTGACTGACCGGTTGGCAGGCAGTCTTGCAACAAAACACAATAAAAAATTATTGCTGCACGCTTACCCTGTGTATTCTGCTGGAGTCCAGAGCAATGTGACTGAACTGCCACCACACTGTGGCGAGCCATACTGCTAGCAGGCAGGAGGAGAAGCGTATGTGTGTGTGTGCATGCGTGACTATTTGCATGTGTGTGTGTGTACGTGAGTGCCTACGTGCGCACGCGTGTTTGTGTGAGGTTAATAAGGACATCTCCCCTTTCCTCTCCCAGGGAGACAGCTCCTTTCCTCTCCCAGGGAGACAGCTCCTTTCATCTCCCAGGGAGACAGCTCCTTTCCTCTCCCAGGGAGTCAGCTCCTTTCATCTCCCAGGGAGACAGCTCCTTTCCTCTCCCAGGGAGACAGCTCCTTTCATCTCCCAGGGAGACAGCTCCTTTCCTCTCCCAGGGAGACAGCTCCTTTCCTCTCCCAGGAAGACAGCTCCTTTCCTCTCCCAGGGAGACAGCTCCTTTCCTCTCCCAGGGAGACTGCTCCTTTCCTCTCCCATGGAGACTGCTCCTTTCCTCTCCCAGGGAGACAGCTCCTTTCCTCTCCCAGGGAGACAGCTCCTTTCCTCTCCCAGGGAGACAGCTCCTTTCCTCTCCCAGGGAGACAGCTCCTTTCCTCTCCCAGGGAGTCAGCTCCTTTCCTCTCCCAGGGAGACAGCTCCTTTCCTCTCCCAGGGAGACAGCTCCTTTCCTCTCCCAGGGAGACAGCTCCTTTCCTCTCCCAGGGAGACAGCTCCTTTCCTCTCCCAGGGAGTCAGCTCCTTTCCTCTCCCAGGGAGACAGCTCCTTTCCTCTCCCAGGGAGACAGCTCCTTTCCTCTCCCAGGGAGACCGCTCCGCCACACAGCCAACGAGGAAGCCTCAAGCATGTCCCTGCCACATGCGGTACAGTAATATTTTAGAATGTGATTTCCACACTTAGTATGCTGTTGTCATCTGGCTTTTATTGTTTATTGTTATTAGTATTTATTATGTATTATTATTATTATTTATTTTGTATTATTATTATTATTATTATTATGTATTATTATTATTTATTATTATTATGTATTATTTATTATTTATCATTAGTAGTATTCTATCAAGTCAATGAGGCGTGAGATGTCCAGATGCCCTGTCCCTATCTATCCTTGTTCCCTATATAGTGCACTACTTTGGACCAGAGCCCATAGGGCTTTGCTCAAAAGTAGTGCACTATATAGGGAATGGGGTGCTATTTGGGATGCTACCTAGCTCAGTCTTGTCAGTGGGTAGTGCATCATCCATCCAGTATCAGTCCACTCAACCGTTCAGTCAGTGATCTGTTAGTGTCTTGTTTTTATTAATGGGATTGTTGAATTTAAATGTGGATTAATATACTCTTGCTATGATCTCCATTATCAGTGTGTGACCTAATGATTAGTCCCTGGACTGTAGTCAATATCAGACCACCACTGTCATACGTCTGTATAGACATGTTTTATACAGTATATTGGGACACACTGTATAAGCTACAGTTTGTACTCACACACACATGCAAAAACACATGCTCGCAGGCACGCACACACCCATGCACGTCATCATCAATTTGAATAATGCATGCTTGTTATAGTAGCTGCTACACCAAAAGCTAAATAGTTCACTCAAACCCAGTCACATTCTCTCTAACACTTTGATATAATTAATTTGTCCAGCAAAAAAACCAACACATGCTCACCCTTCCTTCCTTCCTTCCTTCCTTCCTTCCTTCCTTCCTTCCTTCCTTCCTTCCTTCCTTCCTTCCTTCCTTCCTTCCTTCCTTCCTTCCTTCCTTCCTTCCTTCCTTCCTTCCTTCCTTCCTTCCTTCCTTCCTTCCTTCCTTCCTTCCTTCCTTCCTTCCTTCCTTCCTTCCTTCCTTCCTTCCTTCCTTCCTTCCTTCCATCCTTCCTTCCTTCCTTCCTTCCTTCCTTCCTTCCTTCCTTCCTTCCTTCCTTCCTTCCCTCCTTCCCTTCCTTCCCTTCCTACCCTTCCTTCCCTTCCCTTCCTTCCTTCCTTCCTTCCTTCCTTCCTTCCTTCCTTCCTTCCTTCCTTCCTACCTACCTTTCTTCCCTCCCTCCCCTCCTCCTTCCCTTCCCTTCCCTCCCTCCCTCCCTCCCTCCCTCCCTCCCTCCCTCCCTTCACTCCCTCCCTCCCTCCCTCCCTCCCCTCAGACATCTTTGTCCTGGTACTTGTAAGGATGTAAGGAGACTGTGAGGCTCACATCAGTGGGGAGATGACTCAGAGTCAGACAAGTACATGCACATTCTCTCTCTCTCTTTCTCTCTATTTTTACTATTTTCTACATTGTAGAATAATAGTACAGACATCAAAACTATAAAATAACACATATGGAATCATGTAGTAACCATCAAATGACTGCCTCGCCTGGTTCACCAACTACTTCTCAGATAGAGTTCAGTGTGTCAAATCGGAGGGCCTGTTGTCTGGACCTATGGCAGTCTCTATGGGGGTGCCACAGGGTTCAATTCTTGGGCCGACACTTTTCTCCGTGTATATCAATGATGTCGCTCTTGCTGCTGGTGACTCTCAGATCCACCTCTACGCAGACGACACCATTTTGTATACATCTGGCCCTTCATTGGACACTGTGTTAACAAACCTCCAAACGAGCTTCAATGCCATACAACAATCCTTCAGTAGCCTCCAACTGCTCTTAAACACTAGTAAAACTAAATGCATGCTTTTCAATCGAACGCTGCTGGCACCCGCCCACCCGACTAGAATCACCACTCTCGACGGGTCTGACCTAGAGTATGTGGACAACTACAAATACCTAGGTGTCTGGTTAGACTGTAAACTCAACTTCCAGACTCACATAAAGAATCTCCAATCCAAAGTTAAATCTAGAATCGGCTTCCTATTTCGCAACAAAGCCTCCTTCACTCATGCTGCCAAACATGCCCTCGTAAAACTGACTATCCTACCGATCCTTGACTTCGGCGATGTCATTTACAAAATAGCCTCCAACACTCTACTCAGCAAATTGGATGTAGTCTATCACAGTGCCATCCGTTTTGTCTCCAAAGCCCCATACACTACCCACCACTGTGACCTGTACGCTCTTGTTGGCTGGTCCTCACTACATGTTCGTCGTCAAACCCACTGGCTCCAGGCCATCTATAAATCACTGCTAGGCAAATCCCGCCTTATCTTAGCTCATTGGTCACCATAGCAGCACCCACCCGTAGTCTGCGCTCCAGCAGGTATATCTCACTGGTCATTCCCAAAGCCAACACCTCCTTTGGCCGCCATTCCTTCCAGTTCTCTGCTGCCAATGACTGGAACGAATTGCAAAAAATCTCTGAAGCTGGAAACTCTTATCTCCCTCAATAACTTTAAGCATCAGTTGTCAGAGCACCTTACCGATCACTGCACCTGTACACAGCCCATCTGAAATTAGCCCACCCAACTACCTCATCCCTATATTGTTATTTATTTTGCTCTTTTGCACCCCAGTATCTCTATTTGCACATAATCTCTTGCACATCTAGCATTCCAGTGTTAATGCTATTGTAATTATTCTGCACTATAGCCTATTTATTGCCTTACCTCCATAACTTGCTACATTTGCACACACTGTATATATATTTTCTGTTGTATTTCTGACTTTATGTTTTTTACCCCATATGTAACTCTGTGTTGTTTTTATTGCACTACTTTGCTTTATCTTGGCCAGGTCGCAGTTGTAAATGAGAACCTGTTCTCAACTGGCTTACCTGGTTAAATAAAGGTGAAATAAAAAAAAATAAAAAAATAAAAAGTGTTAAACAAATTAAAATATATTTTATGTTTGAGATTCTTCAAAGTAGCCACCCTTTGCTTTGATGACAACTTTGCACACTCTTGGCATACTCTCAACCAGCTTCATGAGGTATTCACCTGGAATGCATTTAAATTAAAAGTTAATTTGTGGAATTTCTTTCCTTCTTAATGCGTTTGAGCCAATCAGTTGTGTTGTGACAAGGTAGTGGTGGTATACAGAAGATAGCCCTATTTGGTAAAAGACCAAGTCCATATTATAGCAAGAACAGCTCAAATAAGCATAGAGAAACGACAGTCCATCATTACTTTAAGACATGAAGGTCAGTCAATACTGAACATTTCAAGAACTTTGAAAGTTTCATCAATTGCAGTCGCAAAAACCATCAAGCGCTATGATGAAACTGGCTCTCATGAGGACCTCCACAGGAATGGAAGACCCAGAGTTACCTCTGCTGCAGAGGATAAGTTCATTAGAGTTACCAGCCTCAGAAATTGCAGCCCAAATAAATGCTTCACAGAGTTCAAGTAACAGACACATCTCAACATCAACTGTTCAGAGAATACTGTATGAATCAGGCCTTTATGGTTGAATTGCTGCAAAGAAACCACTACTATAGGACACCAATACGAAGAAGAGACTCGCTTTGGCCAAGAAACACGAGAAATTGACATTAGACCGGTGGAAATGTGTCCTTTGGTCTGGAGTCCAAATTGGAGATTTTTGGTTCCAACTGCTGTGTCTTTGTGAGACGCGGTGTTGGTGAACGGATGATCTCCACATGTGTAGTTCCCACCGTAAAGCATGGAGGAGGAGGTGTTATGGTGTGGGGGTGCTTTGCTGGTGACACTGTCTGTGATATATTTTGAATTCAAGGCACACCAGCAAGGCTACCACAGCATTCTGCAGCGATACACCATCCCATCTGGTTTGGGCTTAGTGGGACTATCATTTGTTTTTCAACAGGACAATGACCCAACACACCTCCAGGCTGGCCTCCACAATCCCCTGACCTCAACCATATTGAGACAGTTTGGGATGAGTCGGACCGCAGAGTGAAGGAAAAGCAGCCAACAAGTGCTCAGCATATGTGGGAACTCCTTCAAGACTGTTTGAAAAGCATTCCAGGTGAAGCTGGTTGAGAGAATGCCAAGAGTGTGCAAAGCTGTCATCAAGGCAAAGGGTGGCTATTTGAAGAATCTCAAATATAAAATATATTTTGATTTGTTTAACACTTTTTTGGTTATTACATGATTCAATGTGTTATTTCATAGTTTTGATGTCTTCACTATTATTCTACAATGTAGAAAATAGTAAAAAAATAAAGAAAAACACTTGAATGAGTAGGTGTTCTAAAACATTTGACTGGTAGTGTATGTGTGTGTGATCTGAATGGCTGTGTGTGGGAGTGAGTGTGTGATCTCTGATGATGAGCTAATGATGCCTGTATTTCACAGAGCTGAGTCTCGTCTGCTGAACAGGGTCACCGGGTCGCCACACACCTGACTCCTCCTAAATGGCACTGTCGGGAAGAGACTGATTGGTCTACCTAGTGTGTGTGTGTGTGTGTGTGTATGTTTGTGTGTGTGTGTGTGTGTGTGTGTGTGCCTGCGTGCCTGCATGCTAGTGTGTGTGTGAGCCTAACATTTAGTTACTCTCCATTGTGAGGTGAGGGGGATGACATTTTACCTTTATAATATAATATAATAACTTTATGTTGTATTTACACAGTAGCCTATTAAAATGTATGTTTAGCAATGGAACCTACAGCGGCTGCTGTTGAAAGCCCTGGATACGTTTTGTAATCCTGTGCTAGCCTTGCACTGGTGTGAGATGTGGCTAAGAGCCAAGCTTGTGTTGTAATTACATGAGGCGTTATCCAGCCTCTGTGTATGGTATGGGAGTCCCCATGGTTTCACCTGTTACTCCCCTGGTAGTACAACAGGCCTCTTCATTCATGTCTGCACGGGAAATACCATCATCAATATCAGAATAATTGATTAATGCTAATATCACGCCATTGCCTTGTCCTGGTCTCTTTGTTATTATACATACAATATCAAGAATCTGTGGCTGAAGCTGTTGTGATGCCTATACTTTGTCATCCATGGGATGGGGGAGAAAGGGGGAGAGAGATGGGAGAGAGATGGGAGAGAGAAGGAAATTGAAACCACTATCTCTGGAAAAGGGGGCATTTTAAGGTCTTGTCTTGTCGGAGAGAGATAGGGGCTGTGTCCCAAATGGCACCCTATTCCTTATATAATGAATTACTTTTGTCCAGGGCCCATAGTGCACTATGTAGAGAATAGGGTGCTATTTGAGATGCAGCAGAGGGTCGGCGGCCGCCCTGCCAAAACCCTGATTGGTCAGGCTGGCTCCATCACTCCTGATATCCCTCCTCACTCCTTACCCCACCAGCCTCTCTCCCACCTTCCTATACCCACCAGCCTCCCTCTCTTTCAAACAAAAAGAGATTCACAGGAGAGATAACATGGGAGTTTGCGCTCTGAAACAAACACAGATCTAGTCATTTCCTCCCTGCGTATTTCCCTCTGTCATCTATCTGAGAGTGTGGAGCTGACATTAGCAAGATCTCTAACAGATCTGGGACCAGGCTAGATTGATATACAGTGAGGGAAAAAAGTATTTGATCCCCTGCTGATTTTGTACGTTTTCCTACTGACAAAGAAATGATCAGTCTATAATTTTAATGGTAGGTTTATTTGAACAGTGAGAGACAGAGTAACAACAACAAAATCCAGAAAAATGCATGTAATTTTTTTTACAATTTGCATTTTAATTAGGGAAATAAGTATTTGACCCCCTCTCAATCAGAAAGATTTCTGGCTCCCAGGTGTCTTTTATACAGGTAACGAGCTGAGATTAGGAGCACACTCTTAAAGGGAGTGCTCCTAATCTCAGCTTGTTACCTGTATAAAAGACACCTGTCCACAGAAGCAATCAATCAATCAGATTCCAAACTCTCCACCATGGCCAAGACCAAAGAGCTTTCCAAGGATGTCAGGGACAAGATTGTAGACCTACACAAGGCTGGAATGGGCTACAAGACCATCACCAAGCAGCTTGGTGAGAAGGTGTCAACAGTTGGTGCGATTATTCGCAAATGGAAGAAACACAAAAGAACTGTCAATCTCCCTCGGCCAGGGGATCCATGCAAGATCTCACCTTGTGGAGTTGCAATGATCATGAGAACGGTGAGGAATCAGCCCAGAACTACACGGGAGGATCTTGTCAATGATCTCAAGGCAGCTGGGACCATAGTCACCAAGAAAACAATTGGTAACACACTACGCCGTGAAGGACTGAAATCCTGCAGCACCCGCAAGGTCCCCCTGCTCAAGAAAGCACATATACAGGGCCGTCTGAAGTTTGCTAATGAACATCTGAATGATTCAGAGGAGAACTGGGTGAAAGTGTTGTGGTCAGATGAGACCAAAATCGAGCTCTTTGGCATCAACTCAACTCGCCATGTTTGGAGGAGGAGGAATGCTGCCTATGACCCCAAGAACACCATCCCCACCGTCAAACATGGAGGTGGAAACATTATGCTTTGGGGGTGTTTTTCTGCTAAGGGGACAGGACAACTTCACCGCATCAAAGGGGACGATGGACGGGGCCATGTACCATCAAATCTTGGTGAGAACCTCCTTCCCTCAGCCAGGGCATTGAAAATGGGTCGTGGATGGGTATTCCAGCATGACAATGACCCAAAACACACGGCCAAGTCAACAAAGGAGTGGCTCAAGAAGAAGCACATTAAGGTCCTGGATTGGCCTAGCCAGTCTCCAGACCTAATCCCATAGAAAATCTGTGGAGGGAGCTGAAGGTTCGAGTTGCCAAACGTCAGCCTCGAAACCTTAATGACTTGGAGAAGATCTGCAAAGAGGAGTGGAACAAAATCCCTCCTGAGATGTGTGCAAACTTGGTGGCCAACTACAAGAAACATCTGACCTCTGTGATTGCCAACAAGGGTTTTGCCACCAAGTACTAAGTCATGTTTTACAGAGGGGTCAAATACTTATTTCCCTCATTAAAATGCAAATCAATTTATAACATTGTTGACATGCGTTTTTCTGGAATTTTTTGTTGTTATTCTGTCTCTCACTGTTCAAATAAACCTACCATTAAAATTATAGACTGATCATGTCGTTGTCAGTGGGCAAACGTACAAAATCAGCAGGGGATCAAATACTTTTTTCCCTCACTGTATGTTTATGCTATGAATTGATAGTATGTGGAACATGCATTCTTTGTTAAACTTTGATAGGTTTCAAGTAAAGTGTGCAATGGACAGGACATTATAGATTTAGGTAACCTCCAAAAGTCTGGGTTTCCTGGAAGCTTGTCCCATCATAAAATCAAGGACATGAAGGCCCTGAGTCTTAAAAGTGAGTTATGGGTTCCAAACAATGCACAGCTTGCCTCCTCACAACACCCTCCACCACAAATCGTCTTTATAGTGTGCTATGCTCTCCATACGGCAGAGAGACAGAGGGGGACAGAGAGAGAGAGAGAGAGAGAGAGAGAGAGAGAGAGAGGGAGAGGGAGAGGGAGAGGGGCAGAGAGACGCGGAGAGAGACGGAGAGAGACGGAGAGGGACGGAGCGGGACGGAGAGGGAAAGAGAGGGAAAGAGAGGGACAGAGAGAGGCAGAGACACAGAGAGGCAGAGAGGCTTAGAGGCAGAGAGACCTAGAGGCAGAGAGACCGAGAGGCAGAGAGACTGAGGGGCACAAAGTGAGGGAGCTAATTAAACAGACTGTCCTGCAAACACTGATTCAGGAAAATGATTTTACAGAACAAGAACTATCGTGGAACATTCCAGGCAGCTTTGCTGGATAACAGGTTTGTTTGAATAGCCCCCTCATGTGTCTAGGATAGTGAGGTTTGCTGGATGACACATTTACATTTTAGTCATTTAGCAGACGCTCTTATCCAGAGCGACTAACAGTTAGTGAGTGCATACATTTTTCATATTGGCCCCCGTGGGAATTGAACCCACAACCCTAGCGTTGCAAGCGCCATGCTCTACCAACTGAGCTACAGGGGACCTTTGTTTGAATAGTATCAGAGAGGAGGGGTAGTCGTGACTCAAGCGGTCGTGACAGCCGGGTAGAGAGAGAGCCGAGGAGAACAACATCCCTTTCTAGGAATTTCTGCCTCTGAGTCTGACCTGAGCACCCATAGATTTACCCCTACTGGCCAGCTGGCTTCAGCATACAGTACTTTACTTTACAGAAGTCATTTTCTTTTAACTGTAGAAGGTCTCCACACCGACCGAGTACAGATCCTCTCTGTCCTTTCCCTTTCAATAGTCACACTCCATCTTTGTTCCCAACTGGACTGGATTTAATGGCATATTCATCATGATCAGATCAATCAGTTTTATCATGGTTTTCACAGTGCATGATAACTTCTGGCCTACAGCTGCATATATAAAGAAAGAAGAGCTGTTTTTTTTAGGTTTTTTAATTACTTAGATTTTATAATGTAAAGGCTGCAGACAATGACTCAACATTTTTCCATCCTCTCTCTGTCATGGTAATAGATTTTGATTGTGTGTGCAGGACGCTCCTCCCCACCTCTCTCTCTCTCTCTCTCTCTCTCTCTCTCTCTCTCTCTCTCTCTCTCTCTCTCTCTCTCTCTCTCTCTCTCTCTCTCTCTCTCTCTCTCTCTCTCTCTCTCTCTCTCTCTCTCTCTCTCTCTCTCTCTCTCTCTCTCTCTCTCTCTCTCTCTCTCTCTCTCTGAGATGGACATGTAAGGTTAAGTTAGAGTGAGTTACCATGACCTTCCAATCAGTCTCAGCTGATAGTGATGTCACAGGCACACTGATCAATACCACATTAATGCATTCCCCTTGTGCTCCTTCTTTCTCGCTCTCTCTCCCCAGCACCACACACACACACGCACACACGCACGCACATACGCACACACGCACACCTCCAAGGGTACTTGTGTTTTTCCGGTCTCTCTCTGTCCTGCTCAGCTAAATCATTTCATTTCTTTAGTCACTGCAGTCATGAATCATTAAACACTTGATCGGTTCTTTGCTTGATCTACTTTAAGAGAACTAAAAAAGTAGGAACTTCCCCAAACACACAGTTATTGAATAGATGTAATTAATAGTTACAGTGGGGGAAAAAAGTATTTAGTCAGCCACCAATAGTGCAAGTTCTCCCACTTAAAAAGATGAGAGAGGCCTGTAATTTTCATCATAGATACACGTCAACTATGACAGACAAATTGAGATTTTTTTTCTCCAGAAAATCACATTGTAGGATTTTTAATGAATTTATTTGCAAATTATGGTGGAAAATAAGTATTTGGTCACCTACAAACAAGCAAGATTTCTGGCTCTCACAGACCTGTAACTTCTTCTTTAAGAGGCTCCTCTGTCCTCCACTCATTACCTGTATTAATGGCACCTGTTTGAACTTGTTATCAGTATAAAATACACATGTCCACAACCTCAAACAGTCACACTCCAAACTCCACTATGGCCAAGACCAAAGAGCTGTCAAAGGACACCAGAAACAAAATTGTAGACCTGCACCAGGCTGGGAAGACTGAATCTGCAATAGGTAAGCAGCTTGGTTTGAAGACATCAACTGTGGGAGCAATTATTAGGAAATGGAAGACATACAAGACCACTGATAATCTCCCTCGATCTGGGGCTCCACGCAAGATCTCACCCTGTGCGGTCAAAATGATCACAAGAACGGTGAGCAAAAATCCCAGAACAACACGGGGGGAACTAGTGAATGACCTGCAGAGAGCTGGGACCAAAGTAACAAAGCCTACCATCAGTAACACACTACGCCGCCAGGGGACTCAAATCCTGCAGTGCAAGACGTGTCCCCTGCTTAAGCCAGTACATGTCCAGGCCCGTCTGAAGTTTGCTAGAGTGCATTTGGATGATCCAGAAGAGGATTGGGGAGAATGTCATATGGTCAGATGAAACCAAAATAGAACTTTTGGTAAAAACTCAACTCATCGTGTTTGGAGGACAAAGAATGCTGAGTTGCATCCAAAGAACACCATACCTACTGTGAAGCATGGGGGTGGAAACATCATGCTTTGGGGCTGTTTTTCTGCACAGGGACCAGGACGACTGATCCGTGTAAAGGAAAGAATGAATGGGGCCATGTATCGTGAGATTTTGAGTGAAAACCTCCTTCCATCAGCAAGGGCATTGAAGATGAAACGTGGCTGGGTCTTTCAGCATGACAATGATCCCAAACACACCGCCCGGGCAACGAAGGAGTGGCTTCGTAAGAAGCATTTCAAGGTCCTGGAGTGGCCTAGCCAGTCTCCAGATCTCAACCCCATAGAAAATCTTTGGAGGGAGTTGAAAGTCTGTGTTGCTAGCGACAGCCCCAAAACATCACTGCTCTAGAGGAGATCTGCATGGAGGAATGGGCCAAAATACCAGCAACGGTGTGTGAAAACCTTGTGAAGACTTACAGAAAATGTTTCACCTGTGTCATTGCCAACAAAGGGTATATAACAAAGTATTGAGAAACTTTTGTTATTGACCAAATACTTATTTTCCACCATAATTTGCAAATAAATTCATAAAAAGTCCTACAATGTGATTTTCTGGATTTTTTTTCTCATTTTGTCTGTCATAGTTGACATGTACCTATGATGAAAATTACAGGCCTCTCTCATCTTTTTAAGTGGGAGAACTTGCACAATTGGTGGCTGACTAAATACTTTTTTTTCCCCACTGTAAAGGCATGACAACTTAAATGTCAAACAACTATCCTAGGGATTGTCTTGTTTGCTTTAGATAGAAAAAGTCCTTAAACTCTAATAAAACAATGTTCTACATTAGGGTTATTCAACTCTTACCCTACGAGTTCCAGAGCCTGCTGGTTTTCTGTTCTACCTGATAATTAATTGCACCCACCTGGTGTTCCAGGTCGAAATCAGTCCCTGATTAGAGGGGAACAATTTAAAAAATGTGGAACTGGCTTCGAGGTCCAGAGTTAAGTTTGAGGGTTCTACAGATTAACATTTGCCCTTTCCTCTAATGATAGTGAATAAAATGTAGTTTGGAAAATCTACATTCCTTTCATCAGATTTCTCTGAAGGTAAACACAACTGAAATAGTTTAAGTGAAGCCAGTTCAGAAGGGAAACCCCTGTTTGGCTCTGCTATTGTTCCTGTCAGGGGGATGGGTACATCTATACCTCGCTCACTGCATGTAGTTCATTATTATGGTAATAATTGAGCATTGCTCTGGAGGTGAGCTCCCCTGAAGGAGCAGAGCCTAACTTAAAGACCAAATGTATTCTAATCTATTTTATAAATGGTTAACGAATATGTGGGTTTCCTGTCTGAAATACTACTGAAGAAAATACGTATTTTACTAGCGTTGTACTGTATTTGTACAATCATGTTAAATATGTTAGAGGAGCATTTTCCGTTTATTTTTGCTGTTGTCAATCTTCTGGTTTGAGAGAAGATACATTTTGTGTGATCTTCATTCTGCTCTCCATATCGTCAATCACAGACATGATAAAGGGAACCATGATAAATTGAGTTTTTTCCCAGTGAATACCCATTCCAGAGCGTCCTCCTCCCCGTCTTCCCCTGATGAAACACATTTGTTTCTCCGGCTTTTTCTCGTCCTCACACATCCTCTCAGGGAAATTGTATTTTCTCAGCCTGGCCTCCGCGTGTCAGAGTGGCAAAAATCTATTCTATCCCAAATGGCACCCTATTCCCTATATAGTGTACTACTTTTGATCAGGGTCAAAAGTAGTACACTATATAGGGAATAGGGTGCCATTTGGGATGCATATCCATTCTGTGAAATCTCATTATCACGATGGAGAGGATGGCGGAGAGAGACAGGCATCGACAGGGCCAGTATGGACATGACCACACTGTCTCACCCAGGCAGTCAACTAGGCAGATTTCCCTCTTAAGAGTACAGAATATAGATGTTATACTAACATCCCGAGTGGCGCAGTGGTCTATCGCAGTGCTAGCTGTGCCACTAGAGATCCTGGTTCGAATCCAGGCTCTGTCGTAGCCGGCCGTGACCGGGAGACCCATGGGGCGGCGCACAATTGGCCCAGGGTAGGGGAGGAAATGGCCGGCAGGGATGTAGCTCAGTTGGTAGAGCATGGCGTTTGCAACGCCAGGGTTGTGGGTTCGTTTCCCACGGGGGACCAGTATGAAAAAGAAAAAAATAACGTATGCACTCACTAACTGTAAGTCGCTCTGGATAAGAGCGTCTGCTAAATGACGTAAATGTAATACTAAACCGCAGCCATCATGCTGCAACATTAGGCTAGAACAGTGGTATTCAAAGTTGTGGGGTCACCAATAAGAGTACAGATTATTTTATGGGACAATATACAAATGTTATTGAGAAAGATCATTTGAGAGATTAACCTTTAATGAGTTATTTGTTGATTAGATTATTATTATTTTTAACCGATTTTAAAGTAGTGTCATTAGATTTGGGGTGCGGTGGGGTCGCCAAAAATGTGGTCCCCATAATTCTGGCCCGAAAAAAGGGGGTCCCCATAATTCTGGCCCGAAAAAGGGGGTCCCCACTGAAAACGTTTGAATACCACTGGGCTAGAACACAGCAGTGTTTCTCAATCTACGGTCCACATGAGGAAATACTTTGTGCTCTTCTGTGAATAAACAGGGGCATTGGTTGCGCCTCTATGAGCCCTGGTCAAAAGTAAAGCACTACATAGGGAATAGGATGCCATTTGGGACGAAGACATGGATTGCGGTTATTAATTGAGTGGCGTTGGAGGTAATGAGTGATGAAATGAGAACCCCCCCTCCCCCTCCCCCGCCCCACAAGCCGTGATGAACTGTGAAATATGTAGTTAGGGTAAAGATGGGACTCTTATTACTGTTTAATATCTATGGGATGAGGGAGGGGAGAGAGGGAGGGAGAGAGGGAGGGAGAGAGGGAGGGAGGGAGGGAGGGAGGGAGGGAGGGAGGGAGGGAGGGAGGGAGGGAGGGAGGGAGGGAGGGAGGGAGGGAGGGAGGGGAAAACAATTGTCTTATGTATCATGTGTTTAATGTAATACATGGTGAGGATGTTGTCTCTCTATAACACAAATCCAGTTTATTCTCTGTAATGATGCCATCTATAATGTTTGGATGAAGGAAGTATTTATTTAGTAAAACATATTGTGTATATATGACTGTTGTATGAACACACTGTGGGTGTGTCTATGCAGAGTGTATGATGACTGTCACATTCTCTGTGTGCACAAATGTGTGTCTGTCTGTGTGTGTGTGTCTGTATGTGTGTGTGTGTGTGTGTGTGTGTGTGTGTGTGTGTGTGTGTGTGTGTGTGTGTGTGTGTGTGTGTGTGTGTGTGTGTGTGTGTGTGTGTGTGTGTGTGTGTGTGTGTGTGTGCGTGCGCGCTTGTGTCAGTGCAAGTGAGGATACCGGTAATAGAGTGTGCATGCCAAATGGCACCCTATTCAATGTACATTCATTGTACCTGGGCTCTAGTCAAAAGAAGAGGACTATGTAGGGAAGAAGGTTGTGATGAGTGTGATGGAAAGGAGTCAGGCGCAGGAGGGTAATCACCAAATACAGAGTTTATTCCTTCGTAGACACACAAATGCGCTCAAATAGCGATCAACGAAACAGGCACAGGGGAAACTCTCATCCCTGGCAAATACACTGTAACAGATATCCAATAATACTTAGGCACAGGGGAAAATCTACCCTGGCAACAATATGTTACGAGTAGCTACACCGAGCTACACTACTCTCACAAAGAACAATCACCCACAAGGACAAGGGGGCAGAGGAAACATTTATACACAGACTAATTAGGGATAGGAACCAGGTGTGTGTGATTGACAAGACAAGACAAGTGTGATGATGATTGGGGCGGCAGTGGTTAGTAAGCCGGTGACGACGAACGCCGAAGCCTGCCCGAACAAGGAGGGGAGGCAGCCTCGGCCGAAGTCGTGACAAAGGTGTCATTTCAGACACAGCAAGAGTTTGGGCACCCATCAGAGGTTGACGCAGAACCTACTGTATACTCATAGATACTCTTCACATCAGTCGTTTTATAACCAATGATGAGTCAGGACCTCTAGTTCCTGTATTAAATTAAATTAAATACTATTCTCTCACTGTTTAAGTGGTGCCGGCAGTCAGAGGCTGTCTGCTGGTTTGTTCTGCATCCTGTTCTTGTGTTGGGTATAGTGTCATTAAAAAGCCATTGAATACAGATGGTTAATGAGATGGTTACTGCTATCCGGGATCCTTGGGAGGTCCCTACCCTAAACCCTAACCATAACCATAACCCCTACCCTAAACCCTAACCATAACTCTTACCTAACCCTAACCCTAACCTTAATCCTTACTTCAACCATATCTCCCTCTCCCTCTCTCTCTGTCTCTCTCCCTCTGTTTCTCTCTGTCTCTTTCTCTGTCTCTTTCTATAGCTATGTCTGTCTCTCTGTCGCTCTCTCTCTTTCAATCACTATCTCTCTCTCGCCGTCTCCCTCCCTCCTCCTGCACCTAATTCTCTTTCTTACTGTTTTCCTTTTCCCATCTCTCTCCCTCTATCCCTCGCCTCCTCCTCTATCTGATGAGATGTGTTTATAGGAAATGTGGCTGAGCAGAAAGGACATTTTAATTAAGCCAGTTACCCTTCTACATGCTTCTCAAGTAACCAAGGTAATGATGAGGATTGTCTTGTAGCCATAGAATAGCAACATATGACCATAGCCCCAGTTCCAATCCATGTGCCAATAATGCCGTTTAGTAAACTCCAGTCTGTGCTATGGTCAGATTACATAAAATAGAGGTCTTTGGCCAAGCACAACAATGGTGGGTTTGGCCTTCGAAGGAACAATGACATGGCTATAAAAATACATGTTAATGTTGCAGCGTTTTAGAAAGGCCTGGAACTTACCTTTCTGGTACAAATAGTTATAAATTGCTGAGGTGTACTCACTTTTGAGGATGCAAGCTCAATTATATAGTACAAATATTCGTATTCACATATATATATTGTTTCCTATTCAACAAAACTGGGACAATAGGGCTTGAAATTACTGAAATACTTTCTAAATATTGTAACAATCAAATTATAAACAATTTACTATAAGAATTTTACCTTTCTTATAACTGTAAAATAAGTATGATTATACTTAGTGACAGTAAAATATTGGCATTATTTCATATAACTAACGACAGAGACTTTTCTCGTTAACGTCCACTGAGCAGCTCAGAGACAACATTCAAATGTGTGCAGACTCATTACAACTTCAGCTTTGAGCACAAAGCGATTTCGTCCGTCTACGAAAAAGTGGTCTTGTTTCAATTCAACAAAATTATATTAATGATTTATGTTGAGAGCTATAAATCCATCTGAGAACATCACAGCGAGGTGAAACTATTATTGTTGCATCTGCTAGACTCTCCCATTTCACATGCATGCACTATTGCATGGGCTATAGAGCCCCACAGTAGAGGTGTCATAATACCCATAAAACCTAGCGGTCAAACAGGGAAATGGTTCCAATAGTTTTTCCACCATCATTTTTCCCATAGGGGATTTTAGAAACACTTAAAATAAGGACTGTGTTTTGTGTAGGCTTATCCTGGCGTGAAATTTTTAGAACCATGTAAATCTCTCTCGGACAAGGTGACTTTAATCAATATATTCGGATCTATTTACTCTCAAATCCCTGCAAGCTCCTGCATGTCATCTCTACCTGACACTTTGCTAACAGGTACTGTATCAATTTAAAACACGCAACAAAACTGTTCACAGAATTCTCCATTTAATAATTTTTGGGCAATTTATTCATTACTACATTTAGCTAACATTAGATAGTTAATCCAGAGATTCTTGCCTTTGCCTCGATTCGTCAGTCTCATCCAGATCATCATTTATATTTTTGTCATTTAGCAGACGCTCTTATCCAGAGCGACTTACAGTTAGTGAGTGTGTAACAGTGTTGCTTCCGTCCCTCTCCTCGCCCCTACCTGGGACCCTCTGCACACATCGACAACAGTCACCCTCGAAGCACCGTTACCCGTCGCGGCCCTTGCAGAGCAAGGGAAACAACTACTTCAAGGTCTCAGAGCGAGTGACGTCACCGATTTAAATGCTACTAGTGCGCACCGCTAACTAGCTAGCCATTTCACACCTGTTACAAGTGCATACATTTTCATACTGGCCCCCCATGGGAAACGAACCCACAACCCTGGCGTTGCAAGCGCCATGCTCTACCAACTGAGCTACAGGGGATTAGTTATTTATGATAGCCACATTAGCAGCTAATTAGCGTTTCATTTTTGAGGGGGATAAATACAGGCAAATTTATTGATAAAAGTCACCTTGTCCATAGATTTACACAGTTATCAAAACGTCAGGCCAGGGTAAACCTACACAAAACACAGTCCTTATGTTAAGTGTTTCTAAAATCTGCTATGGGAAAAATGAATGGTGGAAAATCAATTGGAAATATTTCCCTGTTTGACCGCTAGGTTCTATGGGTAGCAGTCTAAACACATTAATTTTACCCCCTCAGCCCTCGTTCTAGTCACTTTCCCTCGGGGGAATCCCCATTGAAACCGGATGCAGTTTGATTGGCACCTTAAGTGGAGGTCCAATTCACAAACGTTGCCCCCTCGGCCCCCGATTTAGCTTGAGGGAGCGAGTGAAGAACTTTGATCACTTGTGGAGTTGATATGACCCACAATTCAATGCAAACTATAGTCACGTGTCAAACTCTGGTGGCCGCGAAGTGTCAAATGTAATCAGGGCTGCATTTTCGGCATGTGAGACAAAATTATGACGCTAGCTTGCTAAAAAATATATATATATATACAGTACCAGTCAAAAGTTTGGACACACCTACTCATTCCAGGGTGTTTCTTTATTTTTACTATTTTCTACATTGTAGAATAATAGTGAAGACATCTAAACTATGAAATAACACATATGGAATCATGTAGTAACCAAAAAAGTGTTGTTGTCCTCTGGAGGATAGCTAAAATTGTCCCTTTCCTAAATTAGCCATGGATGGAGATAGGGATTTGGACTTGTGGTTTTACTTAATTCGTCATACTGGCCAATGCTTATAACTCAGATTCTGATCCAACCATTAATTCATACATTGTGCCCCTGGCCTGAGAGGATGGAAGTTCATGTAGTAGATGGAAGCTAGATGTAGTAGGCTAATGTTAACTTGATGGCTCAACGTTGCCCATGAAATGAAGTTAGGCTAGCGAGCAAACATTTTAGCCTGGTAGCATAGGGCAACAAAAACTAAAAGAATGTACTGTATGACAGTCATAGACCGTTTCTTCAACACGAAAGAGGAGGATGGCATTGGCATTTCTCTACAAGTAGGGTGAGTCAACATGTTCTTTCTACTTGCAAGCACACACACACACACACACACACACACACACACATAAACACACACACACACACACAAACACAATCACTACCATGGACAGCCACATCCTATTTAGCTTACGTTGATTGGACTAAATCGTTTTTGGTATCTTTTAGTTGTCACTGTTTTAGACTAAGTATAGGTGATTTGATGATGTTGAAATGGTGCTGGAATAGTGGAGGCAGCTCCTGCTTTCTTTGTGACTTGCAGTAGCCTAACTCTCCGTGGTTCTAAATCAATGGATGTTTAGTAGTCCGAAAATGTCGGAAACGTTAACTTCTTGTAGGTCATGTAACTGTTTATTAAATGCAATATGATTTGTGGACTTCACTGGACAATGTTTGTCACGATCGTTGAACGGAGTAGACCAAGGCGCAGCGTGATGAACGAACATACTTTATTATCGATAGTGATAACAAGAACAAAACTATAAACGATAACGTGACGTCCTAGGTTGAACACAACCAACACGGAACAAACCAAAAGGAACAAGATCCCACAACACTGTGGGAAAACTGGCTGCTTAAGTATGGCTCCCAATCAGAGACAACAAGCAACAGCTGATACTCGTTGCCTCTGATTGAGAACCATACTGGCCAACATAGAAAACACAATACTAGACTACCGACATAGAACAAGAACACATAGAATCTACACACCCTGGCTCAACATATAGAGTCCCCAGAGCCAGGGTGTGACAGTACCCCCAAGGCGCGGACTGCGACCGCGCCTCAACATAAACCAAACAGGGGGAGGGCTGGGTGGGCATTCCTCCTCGGAGGCGGTTCCGGCTCGGGCTTGCCCACCACCCTCCAATAATCCCCCGTAGCGCCCTGGTCCGGTCTGGCCCCGCTGGCTGGAGCTGGACTGGACATCGTAGGAGCGGATTGCTTAAGCTCCGGTGTGGAGCAGCTGACCGGTACCTGACTAGGCACCGGTGACCCAGGCACGGGTTGTGCCGGACTGACGACGCCGCACCCCTGGCTTGGTGCGTGGAGCAGGAACGGGCCGGACCGGCTGACGATGCGCACCCCTGGCTTGGGTGCGTGGAGCAGCAACGGGCCGGACCGGGCTGACGATGCGCACCCCTGGCTTGGTGCGTGGAGCAGGAACGGGCCGGACCGGGCTGACGATGCGCACCCCTGGCTTGGTGCGTGGAGTAGCAACGGGCGGACCGGGCTGACGATGCGCACCCTCGGCTTGGTGCGTGGAGCAGGAACGGCCTTACCGGGCTGACGACTCGCACCCCTGGCTTGGTGCGTGGAGCAGGAACGGGCCTTACCGGGCTGACGACTCGCACCCCTGGCTTGGTGCGAGTGGCAGGAACAGGCCGGGCCGGGCTGGCGACGCGCACCGTAGGCTTGGTGCGAGTGGCAGGAACAGGCCGGGCCGGGCTGGCGACGCGCACCGTAGGCTTGGTGCAAGTGGCAGGAACAGGCCGGGCCGGGCTGTCGACGCACACCTTAGGCTTGGTGCGAGTGGCAGGAACAGGCCGGGCCAGGCTGGCGACGCGCACCGTTAGCTTGGTGCGAGGAGCAGGAACAGGCCGGGCCGGGCTGGCGACGCGCACCGTAGGCTTGGTGCGAAGGGCAGGAACAGGCCGGGCCGGGCTGGCGACGCGCACCGTAGGTTCGGTGCGAGGGGCAGGAACAGGCCGGGCCGGGCTGGCGACGCGCACCGTAGGCTTGGTGCGAAGGGCAGGAACAGGACGGGCTGGCGACGCGCACCGTAGGCTTGGTGCGAGGAGCAGGGACAGGCCGGGCCGGGCTGTGGAGACGGATAGGAGGCCTGGAGTGAAGAGCTGCCACAACCCATCCTGGCTGAATGCCTACCTTCACACACTCTGTGTGAGGCATCAGCACAGGACGTACAGGGCTGTGTACCCGTACTGGCATAACAGCACGTGACACTGGCGCAGGATATCCGGGACCGAGGAGAGGCACTGGAGGCCACGAGCGCTGAGCCGGCACACTCCGTCCTGGCTGCATGCCCACCTTCGCACGACACGTGCGGGGTGCTCGCACAGGACGTACCGGACTATGCCGGACCACTCGTGGCACAGTACGCAGCTCCGCATACCCCGGAACCTGCCCAGTCTCATGCTGCCATGCCTGAGTACGGGGAGTTGGCTCTGCTCTCCATCCAGGCTCCGCCAACCTGCCTTCAGGCCCCCCAAACCCGGTGGCCTCCTCTCCTAATCTCCCAATACGCCCAGTGGCAGCCTCCTGCTGCCCAGTCGCCCATGCCGTGTGCCCCCCCCTAAAAAATTATTGGGGGTGCCTCTCGCCTGTCCGACCACGGCCCGGTTGACGCTGCTTCTCCTCTCCTGCCTGGGTCTCCCCCTTCATAGCCTTCCGGTACCGGACGGCCTCCTCCTCCGTAATCTGGCCCCAACCGAGGAGGACATCCACTAGAGTTACCTCCTGCGTGTGTTCCTGGACACGCTGCTTGGTCCTGGTGTGGTGGGATCTTCTGTCACGATCGTTGAACGGAGTAGACCAAGGCGCAGCGTGATGAACGAACATACTTTATTATCGATAGTGATAACAAGAACAAAACAATAAACGATAACGTGACGTCCTAGGTAAAACACAACCAACACGGAACAAACCAAAAGGAACAAGATCCCACAACACTGTGGGAAAACTGGCTGCTTAAGTATGGCTCCCAATCAGAGACAACAAGCAACAGCTGATACTCGTTGCCTCTGATTGAGAACCATACTGACCAACATAGAAAACACAATACTAGACTACCGACATAGAACAAGAACACATAGAATCTACACACCCTGGCTCAACATATAGAGTCCCCAGAGCCAGGGTGTGACAATGTTGCTCTCCAGTTTTGTGATGAGAAACAGGTGTGGTTGAATTTATTCTGATACTGTGTCTTCTTATTGTCTCGGCCTTAGGCCTATATATCATGGTGTCATGGCATATGAACTAACAGGTTATAGAGCAAACAACGCAATTATCACAACACATAGGTTGTAATGTTGCTATTATTTCCTCGCTTGGCTTCCCCAGTGATTTTACCCACGCACCGCTACTGCTGAAATTGTAAGACTTTGTCAAGCAACTAGTTATTGACCCCCCCCCCCACCACACACACATATCATTTAGCATGATTTCTGTGTTAATATGGAGGAATCAAAAATAATATCTCTTATGTATACTAGTGTTAAGCAACACTAGTATACATAAAAATGTCGACTCAATAGTAAACTTTGTGAGGGGGAGTTTGTTTCTCCCATTCTTCTCTTCAGATCCTCTCAAGACCTGTCAGGTTGAATGGGGAGTGTCGCTGCACAGCTATTGTCAGGTCTCTCCAGAGATGTTCGATTGGGTTCAAGTCCGGGCTCTGGCTGGGCCACTCAAGGACATTCAGAGACTTGTCCCGAAGCCACTTCTGCGTTGTCTTGGCTGTGTGGTTAGGGTCGTTGTCCTGTTGGAAGGTAAACCTTCGCCCCAGTCTGAGGTCCTGAGCAGGTTTTCATCAAGGATCTCTCTGTACTTTGCTCCGTTCATCTTTCCCTCAACCCAGTCCCTGCCACTGAAAAACATCCCCACAGCATGATGCTGCCACCACCATGCTTCACCATATGGATGGTGCCATGTTTCCTCCAGACGTGACGCTTGGCATTCAGGCCAAAGAGTTCAATCTTGGTTTCATCAGTCCAGAGAATCTTGTTTCTCATGGTCTGAGAGTCCTTTAGGTGCCTTTTGGCAAACTCGAAGCGGGCTGTCATGTGCCTTTTACTGAGGAGTGGCTTCCGTCTGGCCACTCTACCATAAAGGCTGCAGAGATGGTTGTCCTTATGGAAAGTTCTCCCATCACCACAAAGGAACTCTGGAGCTCTGTCAGAGTGACCATCGGGTTCTTGGTCACCTCCCTGACCAAGGACCTTCTCCCCTGATTTCTCAGTTTGGCCGAGTGGCCATTCATTTAAGAATGATGGAGGCCACTGTGTTCTTGGGGAACTTCAATGCTGCAAAAAAAATGTGGTACCCTTCCCCAGATCTGTGCCTCAACACAATCCAGTCTCGGAGCTCTACGGACAATTCCTTTGACTTCATGGCTTGGTTTTTGCTCTGACATGCAATGTCAACTATGGGACCTTATATAGACAGGTGTGTGCCTTTCCAAATCATGTCTAATCAATTGAATTTACCACAGGTGGACTCCAATCAAGTTGTAGAAACATCTCAAGGATGATCAATGGAAACAGGATGCACCTGAGCTCAATTTTGTTGTCTCATAGCAAAGGGTCTGAATACTTATGTAAATAAGGTAAAACATTTGTATTTTATTTATTTTATTGTGTAAACATTTCTAAAACCCTTTTTTCGCTTTGGCATTCTGGGGTATTGATGAGAAAAAATAATGTTTAATCCATTTTAGAATAAGGTTGTAACGTATCAAACTTTGGAAAAAGTAAAGGGGTCTGAAGTCAAGGGGTTTGTGTGTGCTCCCATAGGATCGTCCTGTGGCACTTCTGGTGAGCAAAACAGAGCAGAGCAGAACAGAACAGAGGCTCAGATGTGAATGCAAAATGTACGATTATTATTATGATTCACCTTCTAAATTTAAACATCTCTTTCTCTTCAATTTGGTAATATCATGCACACTGAGATGTGTGGGTTTGAAAAATCCCCATTTTGAAATTAATCTTCTTTTGAATAGGGCTATCTGCTTTGATGTGCTTAAAGTATTAGGATGGGTACCTACTCATCAGTTAAGAGGATAATGCTAGGGAGAAGTTTTAAACTGCCGGTTTGTGTGTGTGTGTGTGTGTGTGTGTGTGTGTGTGTGTGTGTGTGTGTGTGTGTGTGTGTGTGTCTTTCTCGACTGGAGCCAGTCCTGGATTCTTATCAGTTCAGACCTGCTATCTGCTATCAGTCGCTTAGGAACATTCAAAGGAACATTGAAAGGGAATTTAACGGTCGATGTTTAGCCATATATAGCTGTATCCATATCTTAAACACAGGACTGGACCACAGAGCAATGCTCCTATTCATTCAAACCAGCAGCTATCTATAGTAGGAGAGGCAGAAACATTATTAATGGAGTTTGTATACTCTGAGTCAATATTCATGTCCTAATAAGGAGTTCCCCTCGACCACGTCCACAAATTGGGGAAAACAAACATTCTTTCCTGTTGACCCCCATTGTATAATAGCCAACTTCGTCGTAGATTTTTTGTTATACAGAAATAACAAAACATACCAAAAAGCTGCTCTGTTGTTCAATGTACATGGTCAATCAGGTAAAAAATCCCAACCTAGCTCAATGTTCAGGTCGGTAGCTAACTAGCACTTACAGTGGGGGAAAAAAGTATTTAGTCAGCCACCAATTGTGCAAGTTCTCCCACTTAAAAAGATGAGAGAGGCCTGTAATTTTCATCATAGGTAGACGTCAACTATGACAGACAAAATGAGATTTTTTTTCTCCAGAAAATCACATTGTAGGATTTTTTATGAATTTATTTGCACATTATGGTGGAAAATAAGTATTTGGTCAATAACAAAAGTTTCTCAATACTTTGTTATATACCCTTTGTTGGCAATGACACAGGTCAAACGTTTTCTGTAAGTCTTCACAAGGTTTTCACACACTGTTGCTGGTATTTTGGCCCATTCCTCCATGCAGATCTCCTCTAGAGCAGTGATGTTTTGGGGCTGTCGCTGGGCAACACGGACTTTCAACTCCCTCCAAAGATTTTCTATGGGGTTGAGATCTGGAGACTGGCTAGGCCACTCCAGGACCTTGAAATGCTTCTTACGAAGCCACTCCTTCGTTGCCCGGGCGGTGTGTTTGGGATCATTGTCATGCTGAAAGACCCAGCCACGTTTCATCTTCAATGCCCTTGCTGATGAAAGGAGGTTTTCACTCAAAATCTCACGATACATGGCCCCATTCATTCTTTCCTTTTACACGGATCAGTCGTCCCTGGTCCCTTTGCAGAACAACAGCCCCAAAGCATGATGTTTCCACCCCCATGCTTCACAGTAGGTATGGTGTTCTTTGGATGCAACTCAGCATTCTTTGTCCTCCAAACACGACGAGTTGAGTTTTTACCAAAAAGTTCTATTTTGGTTTCATCTGATCATATGACATTCTCCCAATCCTCTTCTGGATCATCCAAATGCACTCTAGCAAACTTCAGACGGGCCTGGACATGTACTGGCTTAAGCAGGGGGACACGTCTCGCACTGCAGGATTTGAGTCCCTGGCAGCGTAGGGTGTTACTGATGGTAGGCTTTGTTACTTTGGTCCCAGCTCTCTGCAGGTCATTCACTAGGTCCCCCCGTGTGGTTCTGGGATTTTTGCTCACCGTTCTTGTGATCATTTTGACCCACGGGGTGAGATCTTGCGTGGAGCCCCAGATCGAGGGAGATTATCAGTGGTCTTGTATGTCTTCCATTTCCTAATAATTGCTCCCACAGTTGATTTCTTCAAACCAAGCTGCTTACCTATTGCAGATTCAGTCTTACCAGCCTTGTGCAGGTCTACAATTTTGTTTCTGGTGTCCTTTGACAGCTCTTTGGTCTTGGCCATAGTGGAGTTTGGAGTGTGACTGTTTGAGGTTGTGGACAGGTGTCTTTTATACTGATAACAAGTTCAAACAGGTGCCATTAATACAGGTAACGAGTGGAGGACAGAGGAGCCTCTTAAAGAAGAAGTTACAGGTCTGTGAGAGCCAGAAATCTTGCTTGTTTGTAGGTGACCAAATACTTATTTTCCACCATAATTTGCAAATAAATTCATTAAAAATCCTACAATGTGATTTTCTGGAGAAAGAAAATCTCAATTTGTCTGTCATAGTTGACGTGTACCTATGATGAAAATTACAGGCCTCTCTCATCTTTTTAAGTGGGAGAACTTGCACAATTGGTGGCTGACTAAATACTTTTTTCCCCCACTGTATCATAGACGCTTGCTGAAAAACTTTAATGAGCAAGCCTTCCTTCATGACCTGGTCTCTGTAAATTGGTGTAGAATCAGCTTGATCCCCTCAGTTGAAGATGCTTGGACCTTATAGCCAATTGCCACCCAAACTACGACTATCTGAAATATGAAAATGATCAATAAATCGGCAGGTAGCCTAACATTATGTTCTGGCAAAGACGCGTCCGTAGTAGATTTCTAAACTGTATATATACTGAACAAAAATATAAACGCAACGTGCAACAATTTCAACGTTTTTACAGTTCATATAAGGAAATCAGTCAATTGAAAAAAAATCATTAGGCCCTAATCTATGGATTTCACATGACCTGGCAGGTGTGCAGCCATGGGTGGGCACTGAAGGGCATAGGCCCACCCACTGGGGAGCCAGGCCCAGCCAATCAGAAATATTTTTACCCCACAAAAGGGCTTTATTACAGATAAAAATACTCCTTTTGCGCATATGGAAAAATGTGGGGATTTTTTATTTCAGCTCATGAAACCTGGGACTAACACCTTACATGTTGAGTTTATATTTTTGTTCAGTGTATGTGGACAGTGTATGTGGACATCCTACAGTATGTGTTGTGATAATTCGTTGTTTGGTCTATAACCTGTTAGTTCATATGCCATGACACCATGATATATAGGCCTAAGGCCGAGACAATAAGAAGACACAGTGGCAGAATAAATTCAACCACACATTTGTTTCATTACAAAACCAGAGAGCAACATCTGTCTGGTGAAGTCCACAACACATATTGCATTTAACAAACAGTTACATGACCTACAGTCGTGGTCAAAAGTTTTGAGAATGACACAAGAATTGGTCTTCACAAAGTTTGCTGCTTCTGTGTTTTTAGATATTTTTGTCAGATGTTACTATGGTATACTGAAGTATAATTACAAGCATTCCATAATTGTCAAAGGCTTTTATTGACAATTACATTAAGTTTATGCAAAGAGTCAATATTTGCAGTGTTGACCCTTCTTTTTCAAGACCTCTGTAATCTGCCCTGGCATGCTGTGAATTAACTTCTGGGCACATCCTGACTGATGGCAGCCCATCTTGCATAATCAATGCTTGGAGTTTGTCAGAATTTGTGTATTTTTTTTGTCCACCTGCCTCTTGAGGATTGACCACAAGTTCTCAATGGGATTAAGGTCTGGGGAGTTTCCTGGCCATGGACCCAATATTTCAATGTTTTGTTCCCGAGCCACTTAGTTATCACTTTTGCCTTATGGCAAGGTGCTCCATCATGCTGGAAAAGGCATTGTTCGTCACCAAACTGTTCTTGGATGGTTGGGAGAAGTTGCTCTCGGAGGATGTGTTGGTACCATTCTTTATTCATGGCTGTGTTCTTAGGCAAAATTGTGAGTGAGCCCACTCCCTTGGCTGAGAAGCATCCCCACACATGAATGGTCTCAGGATGCTTTACTGTTAGCATGAAACAGGACAGATGGTAGCGCTCACCTTGTCTTCTCCGGACAAGCTTTTTCCCGGATGCCCCAAAAAATCGAATTCATCAGAGAAAATGACTTTACCCCAGTCCTCAGCAGTCCAATCCCTGTACCTTTTGCAGAATATCAGTCTGTCCCTGATGTTTTTCCTGGAGAGAAGTGGCTTCCTCGCTGCCCTTCTTGGCACCAGGCCATCCTCCAAAAGTCTTCGCTTCACTGTGCGTGCAGATGCACTCACACCTGCCTGCTGCCATTCCTGAGCAAGCTCTGCCCTGGTGGTGCCCCGATCCCGCAGCTGAATCAACTTTAGGAGACGGTCCTAGCGCTTGCTGGACTTTCTTGGGCACCCTGAAGCCTTCTTCACAACAATTGAACCTCTCTCCTTGAAGCTCTTGAGGATCTGATTTAGGTGCAATCTTACTAGCAGCAATATCCTTGCCTGTGAAGCCCTTTTTGTGCAAAGCAATGATGACGGCACGTGTTTCCTTGCAGGTAACCATGGTTAAGAGAGGAAGAACAATGATTTCAAGCACCACCCTCCTTTTAAAGCTTCCAGTCTGTTATTCTAACTCAATCAGCATGACAGAGTGATCTCCAGCCTTGTCCTCGTCAACACTCTCACCTGTGTTAACGAGAGAATCACTGACATGATGTCAGCTGGTCCTTTTGTGGCAGGGCTGAAATGCAGTGGAATTTTTTTGGGGTATTAAGTTCATTTTCATGGCAAAGAGGGACTTTGCAATTAATTGCAATTCATCTGATCACTCTTCATAACATTCTGGAGTATATGCAAATTGGCATCATAAAAACTGAGGCAGCAGACTTTGTGAAAATTAGTATTTGTATCAATTCAAAACTTTTGACCACGACTGTACAGCATGGTCAAGCAAGGTAATGTTTCTGACATTTTCGGACTACCAAACAACTATTGATTTAGAACCACGGAGAGTTACCACAAGTAGCAAAGAAATCTGGAGCTTCCTCCACTATTCCAGCAACATTTCAACTTCAACATCATATAATCACCTATGCTTGGTCTAATACAGTGACAACTAAAAGATACCAAAAACTACGTAGTCCAATCAACTTAAGCTAAATATGATTTGGCTGTCCACGGTACTGATTTATGTGTGTGTGTGTGTGTCTGTGTCTGTGTGTGTGTGTGTGGTGTGTGTGTGTGGGTGTGTGTGTGTGTGTGTGTGTGGGTGTGTGTGTGTGTGTGGGTGGGTGTGTGTGTGGTGTGTGTGTGCTTGCGTACAAGTAGAAAAAACATGTTGACTCACCCTACTTGTAGAGAAACACCAATGCCGTCCTCCGCTCTTTCATGTTGCCTAAACGGTCTATGACTCTATCATACTTTTAGTTTTTGTTGTCTTAGGCTACCTGGCTAAAATACTTGCTCACTAGCCTAACTTCCTTTCATGGGCAATGATATGCCAGGCCAGCTAGTTAACATTAGCATACTACATCTAGCTACATGTTGAACTTCCATCCTCACAGGCCAGGGGCACAATGTATGAAAGTATGGTTGGATCAGAATCAGAGTTAGAATCATTGGCCAGTACGGCGAATTAAGTAAAACCACAAGTCCAAGTCCCTTTCTCAATTCATGGCTAATTTAGGAAAGGGACGATTTTAGCTAGCTAGCTAGCCACCGGAGGACAACAACACAAGGAGATGCAACAAAGTTTTTTCTGTCAATAATGACGTTTGGCTTGTGATGTGATTGGTCTGAAGCTAAATCCAAACTGGCTTCCCTTGACACTTTATTTTGGTGCACCGGGACCATTCACAGCTGAGCATGCTATAGTTTTGGCAAGTTGGTTAGGACATCTAATTTGTGCATGACACAAGTAATTTTTTCCAACAATTGCTTACAGACAGACTATTTAACTTATAATTCACTGTATCACAATTCCAGTGGGTCAGAAGTTTACATACACTAAGTTGACTGTGCCTTTAAACAGCTTAGAAAATTCCAGAAAAGGATGTAATGGCTTTGGAAGCTTCTGATAGGCTAATTGACACCATTTGAGTCAATTGGAGGTGTACCTGTGGATGTATTTCAAGGCCTACCTTCAAACTCAGTGCCTCTTTGCTTGACATCATGGGAAAATCAAAGGAAATCAGCCAAAATTGTAGACCTCCACAAGTCTGGTTCATCCTTGGGAGCAATTTCCAAACGCCTGAAGGTACCACGTTCATCTGTACAAACAATAGTACGCAAGTATAAACACCATGGGACCACGCAGCCATCATACCACTCAGGAAGGAGACGCGTTCTGTCTCCTAGAGATGAACGTACTTTGGTGCGAAAAGTGCAAATCAATCCCAGAACAACAGCAAAGGACCTTGTAAAGATGCTGTAGGAAACAGGTACAACATTATCTATATACACAGTAAAATAAGTCCTATATCGACATAACCTGAAAGGCCGCTCAGCAAGGAAGAAGCCATTGCTCCAAAACTGCCATAAAAAAGCCAAACTACGGTTTGCAACTGCACATGGGGACAAAGATTGTACTTTTTGGAGAAATGTCCTCTGGTCTGATGAAAAAAAAATAGAACTGTTTGGCCATAATGATCATCATTAAGTTTGGAGGAAAAAGGGGGATGCTTGCAAGCTGAAGAACACCATCCCAACCGTGAAGCACGGGGGTGGCAGCATCATGCTGTGGGGGTGCTTTGCTGCAGGAGGGACTGGCCCACTTCACAAAATAGATTGCATCATGAGGAAGGAAAATTATGTGGATATATTGAAGCAACATCAAGACATCAGTCAGGAAGTTTAAGCTTGGTCGCAAATGGGTCTTCCAAATGGACAATGACCCCAAGCATACTTCCAAAGTTGTGGCAAAATGGCTTAAGGACAACAAAGTCAAGGTATTGGAGTGGCCATCACAAAGCCCTGACCTCAATCCTATAGAAAATGTGAGGGCAGAACTGAAAAAGCGTGTGCGAGCAAGGAGGCTTACAAACCTGACTCAGTTACCCCAGCTCTGTCAGGAGGAATGGGCCAAAATTCACCCAACGTATTGTGGGAAGCTTGTGGAAGGCTACCTGAAACGTTTGACCCAAGTTAAACAATTTAAAGGCAATGCTACCAAATACTAATTGAGTGTATGTAAACTTCTGACCCACTGGGAATGTGATGAAAGAAATAAAAGCTGAAATAAATCACTCTCTCTACTATTATTCTGACATTTCACATTCTTAAAATAAAGTTGTGATCCTAACTGACCTAAGACAGAGAATTTTTACTAGGATTAAATGTCAGGAATTGTGAAAAACTGAGTTTAAATGTATTTGGCTAAGGTGTATGTAAACTTCTGACTTCAACTGTACATGTTATTCAATCATTTCATCCAAACTGCTTGTGCGAGTCAACATGAGTTTGCTTCTATTTTAGACGCTGGACGCGCTGCAAATCCCGCCTCTCCCATCTCTTCATTTTTTTTAGGAGCATATTCCCACGTGGGTGATTGAAAGATGAACAAGGTCAACACTCCAGTCCAGTTGGTTGCGGTAATGCACCTTAAAGTTGGTTGCCAACCTCCATATAAAATCTACAGAAGAAGAAGAAGACTGAACAAGGAGAGATTACTAGAAACTAATTTGGTTTCCCCTTTTATTTGTGAATTAATTGTTGGAGTAGATAACACACAATTTTGTGTGATTCAAAATGGGTCAAAATTCTACAAAGATCCAGCAAAAAAAAGGACCTTGTACATTACAGGTAAAATAACAAATCAATGTTTATATCCCAGCACAAATTAGCTAGCAACAGCAAGCTAGCTAGCTAAATATCCATTAATGTTTCATATGTGTTTCTACCTGTCCCAAATTTAATATAGCTGGTTAAGAGTTCGTTTTGATATTTCAACCTGCGTGCCCTGATCGCATCTGGTGTGGATGGACAAAATCAACATGCGTGCAATGGCACACGCGGACGCATGCACGTGGAGTCAGCATCACCAGAGGCGTTCATGACAGCAGTAGCGGTGCGTGGATAAAATAACTGGGGAAGCCAAGTCAAGCCAGTAAAAAAGCCTGTGTTGTGATATTTTAGTTGTTTGCTCTGTAATCCATCTGTTCATACAACTTTGTGACATACAACAAGGCTGTGACAACAAAAAGACAACAGTCACACAATGGCGGAATAAATTCAACTACACATATGTTTGTTTCATCACAAAACCGGAAAGCAACATCTGTCCTGTGAAGTCCACAATGCAAATATTGCATGTAACAAACAGTAATATGACCTGCAGCATGGTTAAGCAAGGTAATGTTTTTGACAGTTTACTAAACAAATACTGATTTAGAACCAAAGTTACCATAAGTTAGCACAAAGACAGGAGCACTGCCTCTGCTATTCCAGCACATTTAAACTTCATCAAATCAACAAGGCTATATATAGTATGCATGGTTTAATACAATGAAAACAAACTTAAAGATACCAAAAAACGATTTAGTCCAAATGTTGCTAAATATCATGTGGCAGTGTGTGTGTGTGTGTGTGTGTGTGTGTGTGTGTGTGTGTGTGTATGTGTATGTGTGTGTGTATGTGTGTGTGTGTGTGTGTGTGTGCTTTCATGCTCAAGTAAAACACTTTTTTTGGACTCACCCTACTTGTAGATTAGTTGAACGCCAATGCCATCCTCCTCTCTTTCATGTTGGCAAAACGGTCTATGGCTCTGTACGCTTTTAGTTTTCATTGGCTACCTAGCAAAAATTAATACCAGCTAAGCTAGTTAACGTGAGCCTACATCTAGGCTACATATTGAACTTCAATCATCTCAGGCCATTGGCACAATACAGTGTATTCGGAAAGTATTCAGACCCCTTCACTTTTTACACATTTTGTTACGTTACAGCCTTATTCTTAAATTGATTAAATATTTTTTCCCCTCATCAATCTACACACAATACCCCATAATAACAAAGCGAAAATAGGTTTTTAGACATTTTTGCAAATGTATATAAATATATTTTTTTAAAGGCACACACCTGTCTATATAAGGTCCCACAGTTGACAGTGCATGTCAGAGCAGAAACCAAGCCATGAGGTCGAAGGAATTGTCCGTAGGCGCCGAGACAGGATTGTGTCGAGGTACAGATCTGGGGAAGCATACCAAAAATGTTTTGCAGCATTGAAGTTCCCCAAGAACACAGTGGCCTCCATCATTGTTAAATGGAATAAGTTTGGAACCACCAAGACTCTTCCTAGAGCTGGCCCCCGGCCAAACTGAGCAATAAGGGGAGAAGGGTCTTGGTCAGGGAGGTGACCAAGAACCCGATGGTCACTCTGACAGAGCTCCAGAGTTCCTCTGTGGAGATGGGAGAACCTTCCAGAAGGACAACCATCTCTGCAGCACTCCACCAATCAGGCCTTTATGGTAGAGTGGCCAGACGAAAGCCACTCCTCAGTAAAATACACATGACAGCCGGTTTGGAGTTTGCCAAAAGGCACCAAAAGACTCTCAGACCATGAGAAACAAGATTCTCTGGTCTGATTAAACCAAGATTGATCTCTTTGGCCTGAATGCCAAGCATCACGTCTGGAGGAAACCAGGCACCATCTTACGGTGAAGCATGGTGGTGGCAGCATCATGCTGTGGGGATATTTTTCAGTGGCAGGGTCTGTGAGACTAGTCAGGGTTAAGGGAAAGATTAACGGAGCAAAGTACAGAGCGATCCTTGATGAAAACCTGCTCCAGAGCGCTCAGGACCTCAGACTTGGGTGAAGGTTCATCTTCCAACAGGACAACGACCCTAAGCACACAGCCAAGACAATGCAGGAGTGCCTTCGGGACAAGTCTCTGAATGTCCTTGAGTGGCCCAGCCAGAGCCCGGACTTGAACCCGATTAAACATCTCTGGAGATACCTGAAAATAGCTGTGCAGCGATGTTCCCCATCCAAACTGAAAGAGCTTGAGAGGATCTGCAGAGAAGAATGGGAGAAACTCCCCAAATACAGGTGTGCCAAGCTTGTAGCGTCATACCCAAGAAGACTTGAGGCTGTAATCGCTGCCAAAGGTGCTTCAACAAAGTACTGAGTAAAGGGTCTGAGTACTTATGTAAATGTGATATTTCAGTTTATTTGTAATAAATTTTAAAAAAATTCTAAACAACTATTTTTGCTTTGTCATTATGGGGTATTGTGTGTAGATTGATGAGGGGGGAAAACAATTTAATCCATTTTAGAATAAGGCTGTAATGTAACAAAATGTGTGGACGGTCAAGGGGTCTGAATAGTTTCCAAATTCACTGTATATGAATTTATGGTTATATCATAATCGCGTCATAATCATTGGCCTGTACAGAGGATTCCACAAGTCCAAATCCCCATCTCCATCCATGGCTTAGGAAAGGGCCGATTTAGCAAGGTAGCTACTGCAGGACATCAACACAAGCAGACCAGAAACAGACACATTTTTTCTGACAATGATGACGTTTGCTTAGGATGTGATTTGATTGGTGTGAAGCCAAACCCAAACTGGACTGACTTGGGGGTGTTTTGCTGCGCCACAGTTGAGCTCAGCTCAATGCTGATTGGCTAATTATTTTATACTTTTTTTTTATCAAGGGAGGCCAAATGCTTGATGGCATCAATCAATCAAATGCTACAGCGGCAAAATGTCATACTCTTTTGTACCAAACAGCATCAGATACATTGGCTACACATTCTGAGACAGGGGTGCTCTGTTTCCCTCAAATGATTTCTCCAGTGAGATTTTAGCCATTTGCGAAATGACAGAAAAATTATGAAAACACAGAGAGACGAAAGATACATTATTTAATCATTGTTATTTTTTTATTGGTCAAATATTTGTGGAAGCCAGGCTTCCCTTGGCATCCATGAAAACATGCCACTGCATGACACGCAGGTTAAAAAACCAAAACCAACTGAGAAACAACTAAACTCAGCAAAAAAAGAAACATTTATAAAAATCCAAATAACTTCACAGATCTTCATTGTAAAGGGTTTAAACACTGTTTCCATGCTTGTTCAATGAACCATAAACAATTAATGAACATGCACCTGTGGAACGGTCGTTAAGACACTAACAGCTTACAGACGGTAGGCAATTAAGGTCACAGTTATGAAAACTTAGGACACTAAAGAGGCCTTTCTACTGACTCTGAAAAACACCAAAAGAAAGATGCCCAGGGTCCCTGCTCATCTGCGTGAACGTGCCTTAGGCATGCTGCAAGGAGGCATGAGGACTGCAGATGTGGCCAGGGCAATAAATTGCAATGTCCGTACTGTGAGACACCTAAGACAGCGCTACAGGGAGACAGGACGGACAGCTGATCGTTCTCGCAGTGGCAGACCACGTGTAACAACACCTGCACAGGATCGGTACATCCGAACATCACACCTGCGGGACAGGTACAGGATGGCAACAACAACTGCCCGAGTTACACCAGGAACGCACAATCCCTCCATCAGTGCTCAGACTGTCCGCAATAGGCTGAGAGAGGCTTGAGATGAGGGCTTGTAGGCCTGTTGTAAGGCAGGTCCTCACCAGACATCACTGCCAACAACGTCACCTATTGGTCGCGGTTTTGTCTCACCAGGGGTGATGGTCGGATTCGCGTTTATCGTTGAAGGAATGAGCGTTACACCGAGGCCTGTACTCTGGAGCGGGATCAATTTGGAGGTGGAGGGTCCGTCATGGTCTAGGGCGGTGTGTCACAGCATCATCGGACTGAGCTTGTTGTCATTCTCAATGCTGTGCGTTACAGGGAAGACATCCTCCTCCCTCATGTGGTACCCTTCCTGCAGGCTCATCCTGACATGACCCTCCAGCATGACAATGCCACCAGCCATACTGCTCATTCTGTGCGTGATTTCCTGCAAGACAGGAATGTCAGTGTTCTGCCATGGCCAGCGAAGAGCCCGGATCTCAATCCCATTGAGCACGTCTGGGACCTGTTGGATCGGAGGGTGAGGGCTAGGGCCATTCCCCCCAGAAATGTCCGGGAACTTGCAGGTGCCTTGGTGGAAGAGTGGGGTAACATCTCACAGCAAGAACTGGCAAATCTGTTGCAGTCCATGAGAAGGAGATACACTGCAGTACTTAATGCAGCTGGTGGCCACACCCCCTTTGTTCAGGGACACATTATTCAATTTCTGCTAGTCACATGTCTGTGGAACTTGTTCAGTTTATGTCTCTGTTGTTGAATCTTGTTATGTTCATACAAATATTTACACATGTTAAGTTTTCTGAAAATAAACACAGACATTTCTTTTTTTGCTGAGTTTATATTAATTTGGGGACAGGTTGAAACACATAGGAAACATTAATGGACATTATGCTAAGCTTGCTGTTGCTAGCTAATTTATCCTGGGAGATAAACATGGATTGTTATTTTACTTGAAATGCATATGGTCCTTTTTTTTGCTTGATCTTTGTAGAATTTTGACCCATTTTGAGTCACACAAAATTGTGTGTTCTCTACTCCGACAATTCATCCACAGATAAAAGGGGAAACCTAGTAAGTTTTTAGTTAAGTTTCTTTGATTAACCTCTCCTCGTTCATTCTTCTTCTTCTTTTTCTTCTGTGGATTTTATATGGTGGTTGGCAACCAAATTTAAGGTGCATTACCGCCACCAACTGGACTGGAGTGTGGACCTCATTCATCTTTCAATCACCTACGTGGGTATATGCTTGTAAAAACCAATGGGTAGATGGGAGAGGCGGGACTTGCAGTGCACGAGCAGTTTGGATGAAATTATTGAATAACATGTATGTACACACTTATTTTGCAACGCTCACGCATGCAATGCGGGTGGTCTGGTCAGCATGTAATCTGGATATGCACACCCGCCTTTGCGTGCTAATGTTGATCACTGGTCATTGGTCAACAATCAAGACGCACAACTTGTTGGTTCGGAAGCACAGATTATACGTTTTTTTGACAACAATTTGGTGCAATACCGTAGGCCTATATTAGAAACCAGATCAAATAGGCAAAGGTAAAAATATAAAATGTATGTATATGTAGCCAATTAAAATATGTATGAATAATTCCCATTCAGTTTCATACTCGTGACCCATCCCAAACCTTCTCCACTTTGAGAACCACTGCGCTAGCTCACCCGACCTGTATTAATTGACAGTTTGCTGGTCCAATCAGAGGGCAGAGTGTGCGTTTCCCTAGCCAATCTGTTGCACGTTTTTTTTTTGCAATGTGCGATGCTGCGGCTACTGTCTCTGGCTGCGTGGAGAGTAATCCACAGAGACTTTGTGCCACAAAATGAGTGACAAAACATTACAAAACCTGGCCAGATAATTTCAAGTCATCAGTCTCAAGTCAAAGTCGAGTCCCGAGGCTCAAGTCTTAAGTTATTTTATTTTCTATCAAGTCGAGTCTCAAGTCATCACATTTGTGACTGGAGTCAGACTTGAGTCCAAGTCATATGACTCAAGTCCACAACTCTGGTATTGGTGTTTCTGAGGGGTCTTTGGACTGTAGGAACCTCTCTCATCCAGATGAAACAGTCTTATATTCAGCTGGCCCTACCCCGGATCTTGTGTTAAATGCTCTACAACAAAGCTTTCTTAGTGTCCAGCAAGCTTTCTCTGCCCTTAACCTTGTTCTGAACACCTCCAAAACAAAGGTTATGTGGTTCAGGAAGAAGAGTCACTGCATTCTATACTCCTCTCGTCTGTAAACTGGCCATCTCTGTATACCCGGCGCAAGACCCACTGGTTGATGATTATTTATAAAACCCTCTTAGGCCTAACTCCCCCCTATCTGAGATACTTACTGCAACACTCATCCTCCACATACAACACCCGTTCTGCCAGTCGCATTCTGTAAAAGGTCTCAAAAGCACACACATCACTGGGTCGCTCCTCTTTTCAGTTCGCTGCAGCTAGCGACTGGAATGAGCTGCAAAAAACACTCAAACTGGACAGTTTTATCTCCATCTCTACATTCAAAGAACACACTGAATGTGTTGGGTAAGGTGTTATGAAATGTAATGTCATGTAGTATTTTAAACTGTATGTAACTGTCTTATATTGCTGGACCCCAGGAAGTGTAGCTGCTGTCTTAATAAATACAAATACAAATCATGGACACTCTTTCTGACACTTGTGGCTGCTTCGTGGGATGTATTGTTGTCTCTACCTTTTTGCTCTTCATGCTGTTGTCTGTGCCCAATAATGTTTGTATCATGTTTGTGCTGCTACCATGTTGTGTTGTTGTCATGTTGTGTTGCTACCATGTTGTATTGTCATATTGTGTTGCTGCCATGTTGTGTTGTTGTCTTAGGTCTCTCTTTATGTAGTGTTGTGATGTCTCTCTTGTCGTGATGTGTGTTTTGTCCTACATCTTTATTTTTAATCCCAGCCCACATCCGCACAGGAGGCATTTTGCGTCTCGGTAGGCCGTCATTGTAAATAAGAATTTGTTCTTAATTTACTTGCCAAGTTAAATAAAGGTTAAATACATTTTTTTATTACATTCAATAAAAAGCACTTACTCACTCATGTGGCTGCTAGCACCGTCATGAAAAGCAGCATGAGGGAAGCCCTACAATATTACGTTTTTCTAAGTAGTGAGAACGCTCTGGAGCAGGGAATGTGGAAAAGTAATCTTTAGACATGTACTTTTCAGACAACAAGAAAATGGTGTTGTTAACAGGTCAAGTATTTCCTGTGAGCCAATGGGGTAACCTAGGTAACTACAGGTTGTGGGGCCGTGATGTTCTTATACCGATTGGGACTATCCTGTCCTTAGATCAGCGACCTACTGTACTAAAAGGGTGAGAGACGATGAGACGGAGGAAGGAATGAAGAAAAGAAAGAAGGAAGTATTAAAAGAAGGAATTATTAAAAGAAAGAAAGTATTAGTGAAATAGTTTTTTAAAAAGTAATCTTATAAAGTTCTGAAATGTATCCTCTCTCTCAGATCCATGCCTTGCTTTATGTCCACATGAAGCTGTCTCACAATAGAACATTACAGTACAGCATAGTGGTGATTTATAGCAGCTACAAACTGATAAACAGGTGTTTATCAGAGTCAGGATTCTGACCCTAAAACTTTGCCCCTTCCGCAGGTCTATGTGTGGGTGGATTGGCTTTACGGTCATGGCTGGTATAATTCCTTACAATGCCTTCAGAAAGTATTCATACCCCTTGACTTATTCCACATTTATTGTGTTATAGCCTAAATTCTAAATTGATTAAATATATTTTTTTCCTCACCCATCTACACACAATAACCCATAATGACAAAGTGAAAACATGTTTTTAGAAATGTTTGCACATTTATTGAAAATAAAATACAGAAATATCTCATTTACATACTGTAAGTATTCACACCCCTGAGACAATACTTTGTAAAAGCACCTTTGGCAGCAATTACAGCTGTGAGTCTTTCTGGGTAAGTCTCTAAGAGCTTTCAACACCTGGAGTGTGCAACAATTTCCCATTATTATTTTCAAAATTCTTCAAGCTCTGTCAAATTGGTTGTTGATCATTGCTAGACAACAATACTCAGGTCTTGCCATATATTTTCAAGTAGATTAAAGTAAACTGTAACAGGAACATTCACTGTCTTGGTAAGCTACTCCAGTATAGATCTGGCCTTGTGTTTTAGGTTATTGTCATGCTGAAAGGGTCAATTCATCTCGCTGCGTCTGGTGGAAAACAGACTGAACCAGGTTTTCCTCTAGGATTTTGCCTGTGCTTAACTCCATTCCGTTTCTTTTTTACCCTGAAAAACTCCCCAGTCCTTAAGGATTGTATGCATACCCATAACATGATGCAGCCACCACTACGCTTGAAAATATGGAGAGTGGTACTCAGTAATGTGTTGTATTGGATTTTCCCCAAACATAAAACTTTGTTTTCAGGACAAAAAGTTAATTGCTTTGCCACATTTTCTTGCAGTATTATTTTAGTGCCTTGTTGCAAACAGGATGCATGTTTTTTATTCTGTACAGGCTTCCTTCTTTTCACTCTGTCAATTAGGGTAGTATTGTGAAGTAATTACAATGTTGTTGATCCATCCTCAGTTTTCTCCTATCACAGCCATTAAACTGTGTAACTGTTTTAAAGTCACCATTGGCCTCATGGTATAATCCCTGAGCGTTTTCTTTCCTCTCCAGCAACTGAGTTTGGAAGGACGCCTGTATCTTTGTAGTGATTGGGTGTATTGATACACCATCCAAAGTGTAATTAATAACTTCAGCATTCTCATAGTGATATTCAATGTCAGTTGCCCTTCTTGGTCCTCTGTAGCTCAGCTGGTAGAGCACGGCGCTTATAACGCCAAGGTAGTGGGTTCGATCCCCGGGACCACCCATACACAAAAAAAAAAAAATATATATGTATGCACGCATGACTGTAAGTCGCTTTGGATAAAAGCGTCTGCTAAATGGCATATTATTATTATTATTATTATTTGCGAGGCAATGGAAAACCCCCTGGTCTTTGTGCTTGAATCTGTGTTTGAAATTCACTGCTCGACTGAGGGACCTTACAGATAATTGTATGTGTGGGGTATGGAGTTGTTGCACGCAGAGTGAATCCATAAAAAGTATTATGTGACTTGTTTAGCACATTTTTACTCCTGAACTTATGTAGGCTTTCCATAACAAAGGTGTTGAATACTTATTGACTCAAGACATTTCAGCTTTTCATTTTTAATTAATTTGTAAAAAAATTGAAAAACATAATAACACTTTCACATTATGGGGTATTGTGTGAAGGCCAGTGACAACAAATCTACGTTTAATCCATTTTAAATTCAGGCTTTAACACAACAAAATGTCAAAAAACATATACTGAACAAAAAATGAACGTAACATGCAACAATTTCAAAGATTTTGCTGAGTTACGGTTCATAAACGGAAATCACTCAATTGAAATAAATTAATTAGGCCCTTATCTAAGGATTTCACATGACTGGGCAGGGGCACAGCCAGGGGTGGGCCTGGGAGCCAGGCCGACCCACTGGGGAGCCAGGCCGAGCCAATCGGAATGATTTTCTCCCCTCAAAAAGGCTCTATTACAGACAGAAATACTCCTCAGCACCCCTCCCCCCTCTGACGATTCCACTGGTGAAGAGACCCGGATGTGGAGGTCCTGGGCTGGCGTGGTTACACGTGGTCCACGGTTGTGAGGCCAGTTGGATGTACTGCCACATTCTGTAAAACGACGTTGGAGGTGGTTTATGGTAGAGAAATAAACATTTAATTATTTGGCAACAGCTCTGGTGGACATTCCTGCAGTCAGCATGCCAATTGCACGCTCCCTCAAAACTTGAGACATCTGTGGCATTGTGTTGTGTGACAAAACTGCACATTTTAAAGTGGCCTTTTATTGTCCCCAGCACAAGGTGCACCTGTGTAATGATCATGCTGTTTAATCAGCTTCTTGATATGTCACACCTGGCAGGTGGATCTATTATCTTCCACTCACCACCCACCGCAAGCACACACACACGCATGTACGCACGCACACACAAACCCCTTGGCACTTTGAGCAGTACACTCGGAGTCAGGACAGGACAGGGCACTCAATTATCCCAAACTTAAGAGGATCCTACCAACCCTGACTCTGGATTTATGACTTTCAATTTACATACTAAATGAGGCAGCGGGCCCACCATAGGTACAATCATTTCCCCAGATTAGTGCTTCTTCAATATTTCTTGTTTAACCTTCTCTACTCCCTGTGTTTGCGTCAAGTCAGAGGTAATCTGATTGGGGTGTACACCACATACACAATTGTAGGAGGAGTATTGTGTGTATGTGTGTGCATGTGTGTGCGCATGTGTGCGTGTGTGCAAGGGGTGTGCATTAATGTGGTATTGTGTGTGTGTGTGTGCATTAATGTGGTATTGATCAGTGTGACTGTGACATTACTATCAGCTGAGACCGAATCAGTGTGTGTGTCCAGGGACAGAGCAGGGACAGATAGAAGGGGGAATGATGGAGGGCCTCATGGAGAATAGTGGTGATCAGTTTGATCGAGTGCCTCATGGAGGATAGTGAAGTGATCCGTTTGATGGAGGGCCTCATGGAGAATAGAGAAGTGTATCAGACCAATTCCATTTAATTGAAGCAAAATCAATACGGCTGAAGCGTCTTATTTACTTCCTCCAAAATACCTGGGCTACTGTATGTCCCAAATTGCACCCTATTTTTTGTGTGTTTATTTTATTCAGATCCCCTTTAGCTGTTGTTGGAGCAGCAGCTACTCTTCCTAGTCCCATAGGGCTCTGGTCAAAAATAGTGCACTATATAGGGAGTAGGGTGCCATTTGGGCCACAGAAGATAGTCTCCCGAGTGGCGCAGTGGTCTAAGGCACTGCATCGCAGTGCTAGCTGTGCCACTAGAGATCCTGGTTCGAATCCAGGCTCTGTCGTAGCCGGCCATGACCGGGAGACCCATGGGGCGGCGCACAATTGGCCCAGCGTCGTCCAGGGTAGGGGAGGGAATGGCCGGCAGGGATGTAGAGCATGGTGTTTGCAACGCCAGGGTTGTGGGTTCGATTCCCACGGGGGGCCAGTATGAAAAATAAAATTAAAATAATAATGTAAGTTGCTCTGGATAAGATATCTCCTGTCTTGGTGCTCTAGTCTAAACATTGTCTGGGGTGTCTAGAGATAGCAGCGTAATGTGATTCACAGCTTAGAAAAATACTTTTAACTTACTACACACCAAAGTAAACGTTTCTCAGATGTTTTCAAACCGCAAAAATCCATGATATGTCCATGTCCCAGGCCATCTGTTTTGTACATCCTGCTCACAGGAAGCTGCTGAGGGGAGGACGGCTCATAATATTGACCGGAACGGAGCAAATGGAATGGCATCAAACACATGGAAACCATGTGTTTGATGTATTTGATACCATTCGACATATTCTGCTCCAGCCATTACCACGAGCCCATCTTTCCCAATTAACCTCTACGGGATCGGTGTCCCGTATACAGGACGGTTGAGCTAACATGCGCTAATGTGATTAGCATGACTGTTGTAAGTAACAGCAAACTTTCCAGACTGTTCTCTCTGCTACCGCACGGCAAGCGGTACCGGAGTGCCAAGTCTAGGTCCAAAATACTTCTCAACAGCTTCTACCCCCAAGCCATAAGACTCCTGAACAGCTAATGTCTACCCAAACTATTTGCACTGCATTCCACTCTATTATAGTCACGACTATAGTAGGCATTGGTTGAAGCTCAGTGTTTTAAATTAAAATCTCCCTACCATAATATCTAAGCCAATATGACACGAATCTCGATGAATCTCGATGAAAGGTCACATATCAACTTAATTGGAGGTACACAACACATTCCCACTCGTCATGAGCTGTATGTCCGTTACCGAGAGCTACATACCAGATGTTTTAACAGGGTCGTTCGCAATTGAGTTTTAAGAGTATTTCTTGCGGCTACCTAGCTCAAATTATAGACACCCGATTAAAACGAGACTATAGCGTCCATAAAGTGACCATTGGACTTAAAACATTCCGGATTGACTAACTTTGTAGGTT